>NC_064282.1:81259392-81405883 GCF_019186545.1 Solanum stenotomum | reverse complement strand
AACAAACTTAATTTTTTTTCTTTTTGAAGGGGGTGGGGGTGGTAGGGGGCTGATGGGGGGGAGGGCAAGAGTAGGGGGTGGGGAGTAAAAAAAATAAAAAAATTAAAATTAGAAATATATTTTTTTTTTGGTAGAGGGTGGTGGTAGGGGGTGGGGGTATGGGTGAGGGTGGGATAAAAAATTGAATTTAAAAACAAGCTTTAAAATATTTTTTTTTTGGGGGAGGGGGTGGGGGGCTGGTTGAGGGTAGGGACAAAATAAATTGATATTTTCAACAAAAAAATAAGGGAAAATGCATAAGTACCCCCCCCCCCTCGCCTATGCTCAAAATCCCTGGGACACACCTAACCTTTACTAAGGTCCTATTACCCCCCTGAACTTATTTTTTAATTAATTTTCTACCTCTTTTCGGCCTATGTGGCACTATCCTTGTAAAAATTGTCAACACAAGCTGGGCCCACAAGATAGTGCCACGTAGGCCGAAAAGGGGTAGAAAATTTTCCTTAAGTTTTGAATGGAAGTCATTTTCCTTAAATTTGAGGAAAATGAGTTGATTTGGAAAACATTTAACCCAACCAAACATGAGAAAATTAGAAAATATTTTTCGGAAAATGTTTTCCTTCGTACCATACACACCTTAAGTTGGGGTCTAAACTGATTGGATTCAGTTTACGCTTTATCAAAATAAGTTAGGGTTTTGAGAGAAGAGAAAAGAAGAGGAGAAAAGAGGAGAAGAATCAAGGAATCGTCAAGTTCTTGAAGCTAGACTGGTGGATTTCGCCAAGGGTTCATCCTGACGAGGTATGTGAGATTACATAGCATTGAATTCGTTCACCCACGCGCCAATCATGATTTAATTCAGCGAAATTATGTTCTTGAAAGTATTATAGAAATGGAGTTCTTGAAGGATTTTTTTGAAGTTTCTATTAGGTTCTTGATTGTTGAAGTTGTTGAGGAGTTCTTGATTTAAATTCATGAAATTAGATGTCGTTTTGAGTTGATTCTTGCATATTTTGGTTATGTATTCAAATCTAAGTGTTTGGGGAAAGAACCAATTGAATCCATGGGTTTAGAATTGAAAAACGACCAAGGAAATTTGTCAGAATTCTGGGGAAAAGAAGTGGGGCGCCGCGCCACTCAGAGCGCCCCACAAAGTGTTCTCTAATTGGGGCCTTGAGTCCATAGGGGGCTGTGCCAGCCAGTGCGCCCCAACTCCAGTTCTGTAGTTTTGCCTTTGGCGCTCCGCCACACTCAGAGCGCCAGGGACGCCAGGTCTTCTACCTTTTCCCAGTTCTCTCCTTTTGAGTTCTCTTGTAACGTACCCATGTTTTCTAGTTGATTTCTACACTCTAAGGTATGTTTAAACAACATGAAATCATCCATAACATGAGATCATCAGCCTTAAATCCATAATTCAATTCAAGGAAAATTATGAGTCAAGTCAAGAGAAGTTCTTAGAGTTTTCTAAAGGTCTTTTACAAATGTTTTAACTTTATTTTAAGACTTGAGTTCTGAGTTGAGTAAAGAATAAAGATTGAACATTTCTTCAAAAGAGTATATGGGGACTATGCATTTCCAAAGAGTAAAATGTTTTCACATTTAGATCAAGAAAGGAAACTGAGATTTCCAAAGGAGCCTTTGAGCTAGTTTTCAGTAAAGAGTAAATGCTTTCACAATTAAGCAAGAGAGGAAACACTAATTTCCAAGAGAACCTTCGGGCAAGTTTTTGAGTAATTATCTCAAACCACAGAGTTGTGTTTTTAAACATATGAGCTAGCTAGTATATTTTGGGAGTAGTATTGAGCACCACTATGGGGGAGAGTTTAGACAACTCCCAGCCCCCATAAACCATGTAGCCACCATGAGTAGAAAAGAATCATACTTTTTAGATGATTCCTTAGTGATTTTTAGCATAGACTAGTGGATCCACTTAGTAGTCAGGTTCTATACCCTCGGCAAGGTATTGGACGGCCCTGGCAGCAAGAGGCAAAATGTTGTATCATCACAATAACTCTTAGGTGATGGTTTTCGATTAGAGAAACTCCCACAGAAGTATTTTGTATTATTATATACACAGTTACGTATATTTTTATATACATCTATAGTTTATATTGTATCTTTGCATACATACAGAGTTACTATTGTATTTCTAAATATACAGAGTTGATATCCATGTTTTAAAGCTTTTCTTTATAATGCACTTGTTTATACTGCTTTATATTGAAATAAGTTCAGTTGAGTTGAGACCAGGTTTGTTCTTTCAGTTCCCCTTTCAAGCTTATGTCTTGTTTTAGAATTTCTCTCGCATGCTCGTACATTCAATGTATTGATGTCATTTAGCCTGCATCGTTGTTATGGTGTAGATACAGGTAACCAGGATTAGCATCCAGCACTTCGTTGATCCAGTTGAGCATTTAAAGTCTTGTGGTGAGCCTCCTTGCTTTCCAGAGGATACCTATTTACATTGCTTTGGTAGTTTTCAGTTGTTAGGATGATTGGGGGTCTTGTCCCGACATCCCTCTTAGTTTTAGAGGCTTCATAGACAGTCAGTTAGTTCATTTGTCTTTACCTTGCTATTGGCTTATGTTTTGAGACTTGAGTTGCCATCTTGGCTAGTTGAATGTTTCTTTTAAGACATTCTAAGTTTATTTCATGAGTTCATCTTTTGAGACTATTTTCTTGTTATTTAAGTCTTCCGCTGAGTAGTAAGCCAGACCAAGGGTTCGCTTGGGGCCAACAATGGTTCTCGAATGCCAATCCCGCCCAGGGTGTAGGCTCGGGGAGTGACATATAACAATTAGGTTAAAATAGTAACTTCTACTTCTACTTTTCAAAAGTGTGTAACGTGTACTGCTTTTTGTAAATGTGTAGCACGTCTCTTTATGTCAAAAAAAGGGAACATCCCAATTCATATTGACTCTCTTACCTTCTACTTCACTCTTCTTCTTTGCATTGCAATTTCCATGGCAACCATTTCTAACTTTCATCAAATAGAACCTAAACTTTACTTCAAAGCCGTCTCACTTCGACTTCTCACTATCGAATTTTTACTCCAATAGAACCTAATGTTATTTTCTCGGATAAAGAGAGTTGATTGGTTATGTATATATCAGCAGTTGTTGCAAAATCAAGATTCAATTCAAAGATGCATTTGAGTTTAAAAAATTCAAATTTGTCTATAAGGGTTAATTTGTGAGCTCAATAGATGATCTCGAATCGAGTAACGACATGCATATACGTTTCTTCTTATTTAATTTATAACTCTTTTCTTTTTGTTCATCAGTTATTTCCACAAATACAAAATTATTCACCCTAGGTGTTTGATCATTTGCCTCAAAAATCGAATAATCTTTTGTTATATTATTTTTTAGTGAGCTAGCATTTGGCCATAGATTTTCAAATATTTTGGGCAAATATTGTTTGGGTGAAAATTTCACCATGTGTTTGGCCATAGTATTTGAGAATTATATTTCAATTTTTCAGAAAAAATATGATTTATATCCATAAGTTTTAAAAACTATCAAAACTAACCATAAGTTTGTATTGCAAGTCAATTGGATCTTCGTTGCAATAAATAACATGTCACGCCCCGAGCCTACACCCTGGGCGGGACCGGCACTCGGAGACCATTGCTGGCCCCAAGCGAACCCTTGTCCTGACTTTCTTAACTCAGCGGAAACGTAACTTAACAGAATAACTCAATGCAATGAAAAGTCATAAGACAACTTAACTGATACAAATCTGGCCACAAAGGCAGCTCGAGTCTCAAAATAGAATAATTATACATATACACAAAAGAGAGACTCAAACTAACTAACTGACTGTCTATGAAGCGTCTAAAATACTGAGATGGATGTTGGGATAGACCCCGCAACATCCTAATAAAACAAAACTAAGAGAACAAAATATCCAAGTCCTCCAAAAAGCAAGGAGGCTCACCACTGACTCTGGAGTGCTCAACTGGATCACGGCATGCTGGATGCTGATCCTGGGTACCTGCGTCTGCATCATAAAACGATGCAGGCCAACTGACATCAGTACATGGAATGTACGAGTATGCGAGCTGGACCGCTAAACAACAACTTAAGCTTGAAAGGGATACAAAAGAGAACTTACCTTGGCTCTGTTCAACTCAAGAATAACTGAACTCAATATAAAGCAATGAGACTCATGCAATATATATAAAGCTTGTAAAACTATTTAAAACATGACGTAAAAATCATATTTATAATATCATGAAAATAGCATGCTTTATTTCGAAGTCTACTTGTGCAATGCATGAATGAAGTCCCATACCCCCATCCACACTAAGCAGAACTTCTCGAGGAACCAAGATCTTTCTACTGTGGGAGTTCTCTAACCGATAACCATCACATAAGAGCTACAGTGATGATACAGCGATCGACCTCACGCTGCCAGAGCATCTTATACCCGGCCAAAGGTATAAGACCTGAACTGCCTAGTGGATCCACTAGTCTAATTTGAAAAGGGTTCATCTAAAAAGTATGAACCTTTTCTACCCATGGTGGCTACATGGTTCTATGGGGGCTGTGGGTTCTTTGAACGCTCCCCCGATTCGGTGCTCAAGACTACTCCCAAAAATACTTTAGCTCATAAGTGTTTTAAACACATCTTTTCTTTAGTTGAGGTAATTACTCAAAACTACCCTCTTAAAAGAGGTAATTGCTTTTGAAAACTCTTTCTAAAAAGAACATCTCAAAACCATATTTTAATATGATCATTGATGACTCGGGATATTCATACTGCTTAAACATTGATGGTATATCTAGAGACCATAATGTTTAAACATTGATGACATACTCGATTTGTCATACTAATCATGTTTTACAAACTCTTTTGCAAACCTCATCTTTTCTCAAAAAGAGATAGTACTCAAACCTCTCAAAACTCTTTTGGAAATCTCAGTTTCCTCTCATCTTAAATGTGAAAACATTTATAAACTTCTTTGGGAAATACTTAGTTCCCTAATTACTTTTGAGAAATGAACTCAACTCTTGACTCTTGACTTAACTTGAAACTCTTGACTTGACTGGAAACTCGATACTCTTTACTTGACTTGAAACTTGAGACTCTTTACTTAGCTTGAAACTCTATACTCTTTGCTTGACTTGAAACTCTATACTTAACTTGGAACTCTTATACTTAACTTGGAACTTGAGCCTTAGAATGAATTTAAAACGTTCAATGAAGACTCTTGAAAAGCTTTAAAGACTTGCTTTGACTTGCTTAACTTCTAAGCTTGGCTCTAACTTCACTTGACTTCTAACTTCCCTTAACTTTGATCCTAACTCGCCTTGAATTGGATTATGAATTCAAGACATATAATCACATGTTTATAGATGAGTTTGGGAGGTTTAAATGTACATTAGAGTGTTGGAAACAACTAGGAAACATAGGTATAATACCTAGGAACATGCATGAGAAAGTGTGGAAAGAAAGGGAAAACATGGCGTCCTTGGCGCTCTGCAAGGCGCGGAGCGCCAGCCCTTGAAGGTCAGAAGACACCTGCTGGCGCTCTGAGTGGCACGCCGCCCCAAGGGTTGGACTTCAGAGTCCCCTTTGGGGCGCGCTGGCAGGCGCGACGCGCCAATCCCTAGCCCAGAAAACTCGACTTTTCTCCCCTTTTTCTTCAACTTTAAACCATCCTTACTTCAATGGATTTAACCCCAAACACTAAGGATCATCAATCTCTCAACATACAATATATTATAACTCAAATACACAACCGGAAACCATGTCCCAATCAACAATAGCTTCAACATCACAATCAACAACATCAACAATAACTAACAACTTCAACAACTTCAACAACACAATCCAATCTCTTCTCAAATCATAAAATGAGCTTGGTGTGTGGGGGAAAGGGTCAACCCACACTAAAGACTCACATACCTTGATAGGGATCACCCCCAACGATACCACGACGATCTCCTTGCTTGATCTCCTCTTCTTCTCTTCTTCTTTTCTTCTTCTCTTCTTCTTCTCTTCTTCTTCTCTCAAAACCCTCACTCTCACTTCTTTTAAAATGGTAAAACTGATCAAAATAATCAGCCTAACACATTTATATAACCAAAATAAAAGGCTAGGGAAAAGACCAAAATACCCTTACAAATTTCCGGACGGATTCACTGCCAACTGCCCAACTCCCAAAGGGCATAACTCACTCCTACGAACTCAAAATTGAGCAAACGTGGTGGCGTTGGAAAGATCATTCCACAAGATTCACAACCATAACTGGAACTACTCCTAACTCATTCTGAGTTAGGAGTTACGACTGCTCAAAGTTGGCCAAAAATTCACTGATTTCCATACTTAGCCAAATTTCCAAAACTTTAAAATTCTTTCCAAAAATGAAAATTTCAAATTCTAAGCCTCTTCGATTATTTCAAAATGTCGGATGTTACATAACAGGTAGTGTCCATGACACTGGAGCAATGTGGTTGTTTGGCGTGAGTGCAACAAGCATCATTCCAGACAATGTGAAGTAAAAAAAACACATGACTTTGTTACACTGAGCTAATTGTTCATTATTTTCATGAACAACCATATCATCACTTTCATATTCACTAAATATTTCATTGCTACTTTGGTGTTTACGTAAAAAATTATGTGATATAACAAAACAACTACTATAGTGGGTGTTTTTGTAAAAGATAAAAGTTTGTTGTAGAATTTGAATATTTTTAAAGATCCCAAATAATGAGATTTGACCCAAATACTAGTTTTTTCCTAGTATTTGGAAATTTAGGTTATTTGCCAAATAATAACAAATTGTATGAACAAACACTATTTGCCAAATTTTTTCTTAAATTTTACTTGGGAAATCTTGGCCAAACGGATCCTAGCTATTTTGCAACATATACTCATCTAATAAGAGATAGTACTGTGTTTGTTTGTACTCGAAAGAGCTTAGGAGAAAAAAATTGTGGCTTTCGATGCATTAATTGATAAGTTTCATTTGTCCTGGAAAGTTGGGTACGTGGCACGTCTAGTCGATCTTTTTCACACAGTCAATTTGCTGAAGAAATTCCTATAGTTTTTGTAATCTTTGCTTCCCTTAATTAATGGTTTCAGTAAATATGAGTTTATCAATGGAAAGCATAGATATTTTCTATTTGTTAGATGGTGATGGTATATATCCCTCACTTTTCTAATGAAGGAATATTAACTCTAAATCTCAAAACTAAGAGATATATTTGCCCCTTTCAGGGGCGGCTCAACGTAATCGGAGACCTAATGCGAAATCTTAATTAGAGGCCTAAAATCTAAATAAACTTCACATGCATTTATTTAAAATTTATTTTTCTTACATTTTTAAATGCAAAGTATTACCTAATTATTTTTTTTATATATAAATGANTAAATAAACTTCACATGCATTTATTTAAAATTTATTTTTCTTACATTTTTAAATGCAAAGTATTACCTAATTTTTTTTTTTATATATAAATGATTTATTCGATTTCTTTTTCAATTATTAGTTTTAAATAAGATTTTATTAATTCAACATTGAAAAATATTATTTTACTCGGGCAATCATTAGATGAATTGTTAACATAGTTCTACAAGTAATAAGTTGACAAATTTCAAATAAATATAAGAGTTAGAACCATAGCTTTGATGAAGTTGATAATTTGATTACCCCACATTTTACTATGGTTGTTGTAATGCTTGAAAATCTAAGAAGAAATGGAAAAAGAATTTACAATTCAATTTGTTCAATACTTTTTGACTATTAATTGATATTTTTGACAGAATATTACTCTAACTGATCAACAATTTAAAGAAGAGAGTGTAAAAGGAGTTAAAAAGAAAATAATGTGAGTATTAGTAGAGAGAGCGTAAGAAAATAAAACAATACTTTCTTGATCTTTTCTATTTGAATTGGGTTGAAGAAAATAAAATAATAATTTTAAATATATACTTTTTATCATAAATAATTAATGTTTTTCTTTAAAAAATTAACACATAATTTATTCTTGATAAAAAATTGAGGCCCCCTAAAATTGGGGGCCTAAGGCCAATGCCTTATTTTTGTATACATAGAGCCGGCCTTGGCCCCTTTCCGTTCCTACTATATTAACCAACTAGTCGAGCAGTTGAAAATAAAATTCTTAGAAGAAAAAAAAATATTGGCATTTTCTCCTAGCATATATATATATGTTCATTATTGATTGGTGTTGGTTTGTTTTGTTGAAGATAACATAAAACTCCTTGTATGTTGTTGTGTTTGGACTAGTAAAGGCTAACACCTTGGTGTCATTAGAATGTGAAATTCAGCTTCGTACTCCCTTTTAAGATATTTTTGCTTGATTAATTTAACAAAAAATTTCTCCTGTCATTAATCTTAATCAAGAAAATACACTCTTCTTGGATTGTCTTAGAAATTCTAATGATTTGGTCAATTTCATTTTTCATCCTTCTTAGTTTTTCTATTTTCAGATTTCAATCTTTGTAAGTACGTACTAAAATAGGTGCCTGAGCAAATGAGTTTTATCTCCTAAGATATTTGTACAGATATATATCTATATGCGTTCGCTGATAAAATATAGCTATTGTATTTTGTTAATGATTCCTTTTAATTTGCGGAGGCTGCAAAATTGTTATAATATCATCCAAGGAAGTTAAGAAAAGTGAAAGAAACTTGCAGGTTCCCCTAGAAGTTGGAGTTGAGATGAAATTGACATATAGCTACATGTCAGAACTGTAGGATCAAAAGAGAAAACGTACGTAGAACTGATATGTTGAATATAATTATCAAGATTCTGGTTGTTCTGAACTCTGAAGTAACAAAGAAAAATTGTACAAAGTTCAATTCTTCTCTACACAAATAGACTTGAATAACCTGCTGAAATCTGCCTCCTCTTTAATACGTGCATCAATTCCTTTGTGTGTGTTGTATCTGCTGAAGAAGTCGGAGAACTAGAAGGTGGCAAATATTTTAAGGTTCATTATATCAAGGTGTGCCAAAACAATAAACAATTTTGATTGCTTTATCATCTCTCTTCTTCTAGAATGGCATGACATAAAATTGTTCTTTGTGGTATATCAAACTACAACAACTAGGATTTCAAGATGCAACAAAACTTGTGATACTCAAGAGTACTCATCTATTGTCTTGCAATTTACAGTGGCTATTCAGTTTATTTATGAGTATAAAATGCATAAATGGGAAGTGTAATCCATTGTGAGGGTTAATTTGTTTGCTTTCAAATGTGTAATTTCTATACTTTTTATACTTCATATATAAATTGTACGAGCAAAGAGGACATATCAACTTTCTTGAAACAAAGCTGAGAATTGATTGACGCAAGAAAATTTTACAAGAACAATGGAGAATCTACTTGATAAATTAGCAAAGGTAGCTTTGATATATGCATTTCAAAATATGCAACTTTTGAAGATACTCATAACACAATTTCACTTAATAGAGCTCTGCTAGCATAAGCTTGAACAATTTTAGCTGTATGCTTTTGAAGATGTCAGTGTTTCTCTCTTTTTTGGTTCTTTATTGCTACCCTAAGTCAGTCAATGACTCTATGCAAAGCATCCACCACTTGAAAATATAAATTGTTGAGCCCGTGCTTGCATGGGTCATGATCATCTAGTATTTTATTTTATATAAGCCAAAAGGCATAGGACGAATACAACATCAGATAATTGTATAAAATACAATCCCAAGTGTATGGTGGAGGCCTTTTAACTTTTGGTTCTTTCTACCTCAATTTTATATTTTTATTGACAATTAAACTTGTGGAAGACACTTTATATCCACATGTGAACAACAAAAAATAGGTTTGCCTTATGCTCAAAAGGTCCAAGAGCAACTTGGAGGTCTCATTTCAAGCGACCTAAGCGACGTGCAGTGTTTCAAAAAAGTGAAAGCGTTACACGAGACATTTTATATAGCATGAGATAAGGTGTAATTCCAAAACATGGCCCATAAGATTCATAGGTCTATGTGATGTAAATCTCCCGTATCTTTAATTTTACTAAATAAATAAAAGTAATTTTTTAAAAATATATTCAATTAAACTACCAATAATATAGAAAAAATGTTACTATAGTTCTCTTTGAGAAACACACAAAATGGTAACAACTAAAATAATCTTTAAAATAATATCATCATGAACTCCATTACCGGTCTCCACGTTTATAAGTCTTTCTTACCCCCAACTAATATTTGTTTAAATATTTTAAAGAAGGAGAAAGATAAGATGTTAAAACCAACGATTAAAAAAAGAATAGAATTGCCTCAGAGAGATAGTGTTATTTCCCTATCAATTTCAAACATAATCCTATAAGAAAAACTATTTATACAGTGTCATTCTCTATGAAATTTATATACTAGTCTATGGGCACGTGCTTCACACGTTTACTCTATATCCATGAATATAAAATTTTAAAAAATGACTCAAAGTAATTAGGTGTTTGAGTTATAATATTAAAAAAAAAAATAGAAATCAAGAAAAGCTTAAATTATGGAAAATGATGAACATTGGTAACTTTACCTGCTACACTGTAGGTGATAATTTGTCACACCCCAAATCCGGATGTAATGGCACGTGTCCATTTCCCACCGGACACGTCAGCCTATCCCAACCACAACGATAGAGAAGTAGAAATACGAGAATAAAAGATAATAAATAAGCGGAAGACGTTAATTAAGACTCAACACTACCTAGAATTTGGTTGTCACATGTACAAACCTCTAAATACATAATTCGAATAAAAATATACCAGTCTCAGAGTATAGTTCTCGAATAGAACAAAACTGAAAGTAAAGATAACTCAAGGGCACATCTGGAATGAACCGCTACCTCTCGAGTATGTCCCGAAGCTCAATCTGCTAAAGAAAATACTAAGCCGAATCTGAGAGAGAGCTGTCAACCTACACAATTGTGTAGAAGCAAGGGTGAGTACCGAAAACCACAGGTACTCGCAAGTAACTCTAAACTAAGCAAAACTAGCAGCTACAAACAACTCCTTTCAATCCCAACCGAACCACCGAAACTTCAATCTAGCAGCAAACCAACCAACCTATACTAAACAGATCATATTCAACAGCCAGAACCAACAGTATATCCTCATCAACCTCAGATCAACAAATAAGAGCAAGTAGATCAAATTCCACATAAGAAGGGTAAACCGATACAATCCACACATCACAGACAAAGATAAGGCAAATGCGATGCAAAATGCAATAATGATGTCATGTAGTCGTGATGCATGTCTGTCCTACGATACACATCTGTTGACGTAATCAGTCCGCGCTGAATACTCAAATCAGAACCCATGGGGGCCACACATGGACCATGTATCACCGCCGGAACCAGATCCCATCGGCATCCAAATCGCTAGCCGGAGCTAGTCCATCTCATATATCTCTAGCCGGAGCTAGTCTCAACTGTGTCTCATATCCATCCATCCTCATATCAGTGTCTCAGAACTCATGCAACAGATAGTTCACACATGGGATGAATAATGAATATGCACATGTCATCAATCACAATCATATCACGATCACATCATAGTATTACACATCATCTGTCTCAATCACAACCATATCACGACCACATCATAGTATTACACATCATCTGTCTCAATCACAACCATATCACGACCACATCATAGTATTACACATCACCTGTCTCAATCACAACCATATCACGACCACATCATAGTATTACACATCACCTGTCTCAATATCAATGTCTGTATCAATCATAGCCTACTCATGCTCTTCTATCCCCTCAATATCAGTTATCACATGACTTATTCAACAAATTCAAGTCACATATAACACATTTAGCTCGTTTTATTCCCCATCTTTCATTTACAACAATTTCAATCAACAAATAAAACCCATCCTCAATCCCCATTACTCCCCAACACAATTAGGAAAGTAGTCATGCGTAGTCTAAGAGTTTTACAAAGTTTGGAAGCCACTTGCCTTAAAACGAACTCCAAAAGTTACTTGACTTGAGCCTTTCCTTTCCGAGTATAATCCGGATCACGATAATCTATTCAAACAATTATTCACAATCACAATTCGAGTCCAATGACACCAAAATCAAGAAATTTAGGGAAAAAGGGCAAAACGGTCCAAAAGTCTCATACCGGAAAACGATACCCAAATCTGGAAATTTTTGATGTAAAATGATCCTTAAAGTATTTGGAAGCTAATGGTGAAAACCAATTTGAAAACGGAGTTGAAATCAATTCACAAACTCAATTTGAAGGAAAATCCACGTTCTTGAAGAAGCCTAAAATATTCGGATCCGAAACCCCGACTCAAAAATGAAATATCTCTTAAAAAACATCTTACCCATGCTTAGATAAGTTCAAATATGAAATTTCATTAAAAACGGAGTTAAGATCGACCTTGAAATTCTCAATTTATCAAACTTTAACTTTACTAGGAAAGTCCAAGTTGTACGCGGTTAATATGATGAAAATAATCGATGAATCAATAATTTTATGTTAAAATCAGTTTACCCATAACATAAGGATCGTAAATATACCTTTTTCATCAAAAAGGGAGTCCAAATCGATAAAACCCCAATTTTTCCCAAGAGATTTACGGATAGGGAAAAGAAAAAAACAGATAAAGAAATTATGAGAAAATGTCGAATTGACGATTGAATACTAACCCTCATATTAATTCAAGAAGAAACCCGTAAGAATCACTCCATTCCGATCTCTAGAACTCCCGATATGCTCAAAATACCAAATGAACACAGTCTGAGATTTTTATAACATTACATGGCTGTTATGCACCAGAAAAATAACAGTTAATCTTTCACTAAAAAGGCCGTGATTTCCTCATACGATAGTGAAATGACCCGATTCTTTTTTTTAAATGTCTTAAATAATTATACGGACCTTCTTGTTCAGTCGGAGCTCAATTTCATGCTCATTTGCCCAGTCAAATATCATTTCTACTCGGTAAATAGTTATTTCTTATTTGCGATAAAAGTCCAATCTCGGGTTAGCGAAAATGCATCAAAATTTGTAGATAAGTCCTATAATTCATGCTCAAAGTTTCAGAACCTTCGGAATAATTTTTCGACCTTTAAAACTAGTAATGAACCCTTTAGTTGCCACAATTTGCTGAAATAGTGTCAAAGCATCCAAGAAGCTTAAAAGCTCACCCAAAACTCATTTGGCACTTTCCGAACACAAACCAAATATGCTACTAGCTTGAAAATGACATTTCAGACTCAATGAAATCGTTGGAATTTGAATTCGAGGTCTCCTTGATCCGGTATCCGATAAGGCGTCAAGAAACTAACTTTAGGCTCAAAAACTGGAAACGCACTCGGGGCCTCTAAAAATTCAACCAAGACTCATTCTAGGCTTAGAATCACCCCCTGAATCCAACGGTGCCCACGAAATTCCATTTCGAGCACCGGAACCTCGTTTGTTGACCAAAGTCAACTCTTGATCAAAATTTCACAATTTAAGCAACTTAGGACCTCAAATCTTCGTTTTAACTCCAAATTTGACTCCGTAAGTTCTCATAGATCCGTTTCGACATTCTAAAACTGCTGGAATCGACGGAAATCCGATTCGAGTCTCGAAACTCCAAATGACTCGAAATAGCACTTTTAACCAAACTTTAACTCTTAAAAACTCAACTTTCCAAAAACTCAACATTTCATCAATTTTCCTTCAAACCAACATCAAAAATACAACAATTAGGACTCGGGACAATTATCGGGAGGGGTAAAACGGTCATTTTATGAAAATTTCCAAAAATGACCTTTAGGGTCATTACATAATTTTTTTTTAAATATATAGGAAATAGACTTATATGAAAAACGTCTACACTCTAAATAAAGTTATCTTTAAATATATCTCCCGATAATAGATGGGTCGAATTGGTCTGCTTTGTCATTTTTTCTTATGAGCAATAGGTGCACATATCAACCATTCAGACTCGAAAGTGTGTGCATATACACACACTGAAAATTTTATATTTTTTTCTTTATAATCATTAGATCATATCATCATCATATTACTATAAGTGGAAACAAAAAAAGTTAAATATTGAATGACGATTTTACTCCTACTATAAATTAAAATGTTAAAAAAAAATTCATTATTTAATTTAAATGTTAAATTGTATCATTTTAATAAAAATGTTTATGAATTTTGCACTTCCTTAGATTAATTCCTAATTCAAATATTTAATTTAATAATATTTATCATCTATAATCTATATGTATATTTAATTTAACCATTATCACCATAACATATCATCATCTTATTATATTATCATAATATATATATATATATATATATATTAATAATAATAATAATAATAATAATAATAATAATAATAATAATCATCATCATCATCATCATCATCATCATCATCATCATCATTATTATTATTATTATTATTATTGAAAGTGGAAAGCTCCAAAATTTAACGTTGGATTGTCATTTTACCCATATACTAAATAAAAAAAATTATAAAATACTTTATTAACTAAATATTAAATAGTAATCATAAATTAATTTGTCATTTTTCCTTCACATATAAAAATGAGAAATAAAACTTCTATTAAATTAGTAAATAGTAAGTATATATATAAGTAGAACCAAAATATTTTAAAATCTGAATTACCAAAATGTCCATAAAATATTGAATGACATTAATGTCCTTCAATAAAATGTTATTCCTACAACAACATTGTACAAGAATATAAATATACACTTAGTTCAATGCATTAGGCTGTTGAATATATATACACGAAAATATCCATTAATATTTTGCCATTTATTTAATCCTATTTATGTGATATTTATTTTTTTGCTAAAAAGTAAGTCTATCTTTTAATATATATATATATATATATATATATATAAATAATGATATAGCAAATGAATGAATCAGATAAATCAAAAGACATGGAATTATGTGTATTTAATTCTGTAAATGATTTATCTTTCGGTTCCTAATGCAAAAAGTAAAACATCTCTTCGTAGTAATAAACATATGGAGAATTTGAAAAGTTTTTTGGTATATCCAATGTGCAGCAAATTCTTTTGATCAATTCAATACAATATATTCATTTACTAAATACTATATATTGTGTATATATAGTGAAAAATCATAAGACAACTATTCCAATTCACCAAATTATTAAATTATTAATCCTAATTTGTGTAGGCACATTTTCTCATATTTATTTTGTGTTTGTGTCCTCTTTTCTACTTCTATTTATGTTCTCTATTTTTCTATTGACATTATAAATTATTGTGTTTAATTCAACTTGTTCATATATGTTTTCTGATTAGTTGAAAGTTCATCTTATTTGGGTATGTAAACGTGTGTATCATAATTATTTCACCTCTTGCAACATAGAAATTTTTCATGCAAATATCAAATCAGGTAAGATTACTTTCTTTTTAATTATAACTTCTTAGAGTATCATGAAACTATATATTTTTGTTTGTGTAAATTTTGGTTATGAATTAATTTACATAATTTAACCAATATTTTTTTTGTTAAATTCATAGATGATAGAACTAATAATTTAGAATTAGGCAAAGTGTACACGTACCTATAATAATTATGATTTATATACATTGCTTTGATATTTTAGTAATAATTATTTTTATCACTAATAATAACAATTTTTTTTTGTAGGCATACACCACAAAATTGATAATGATCCACTAGCTATCATAAGAAAGGTATATGTTGATCTAATTTATGTGCAATTTTTACAAAACACAATTCACATTCCACAACTTCTTTATTTGTATGTGATTATAAAAAGATGGAGGCTACAATTTCTTAGGAAGAAGGAATTTTTTTTAAAACATACAATATTTTGAACCAATAAGAGTTGCTTAAATTATGTGTTGTGACATATTAAATTTTTTTTTATCAAGTTGAATACTTGATATATTAAAAAAATGCATAATTAAAATTGTTCGAATATTACCTTTGAAATTCATTTGATAGCAATATTTCAGTATGATGTACCTTGTAATGATAATAATCTTGATTGAATAGGCTCAACATATTTGGTTTAAGCTTGTATATTTTCTCTTCAATTACTATCCAAGTTATCGCACAATGATCATGTACAAGTCATCTTAAGGAACACATAGACTGATCAAATTTCTATTTAACTTTTGCAAAACACTACTCTCATTCGACAACAACTTCTTAATACGTATGCAAATGTGAAAAGGTGGAGACTACTAAGGTGAAAAAAAATATGAAAAACTCAAGACAAGAAATATTTTGAAATCACACTTGACATTTAAATTATGAGTTATGACATATTAAATAAAATAAATTTTTATCAAATTGAATACTTGATATACACGAACAACGTACATGTCCGTGCATATAAGTTTCGTTATAACAACTCCACACAACTTAGCATGGGACACACGTGCAATGCACGTGCCCAGGACTAATATTATTAAAAGTGAAAAGCTCCAAATTGGAAAGTTGAATTACCATTTTAACCCTACACTAAATTAAAAGCAAAAAGGAGGCACATAATAGATTTGGAGCTAAAGACGTCTTAATCTTTAGAAACATACTTCATTAGATGATTGGATTTAGAAACACATGCATCTCACAACAAAGAGATACACCATCAACATCAGATGAGGAAAACGAAAGAATGCATGGATAAGGCAAGAAGAAGTTACCATGAGCTTAAAGAGGAACCAATGTACAATTAATGAAGAGGGTGAACATTCTATAAATAATGAAGAGGCGGACCAAACGAGATACAAATAGATATCTTTACATTTTTTTAAATTTGTTTTGGGCCGTTAGTTCAGCCTTTTTACTGAACTTGTCATTGATTTTTTATGTAAAAATATTTGGCCCAAATGTGATATTTTAATAAAAAAAAAGTAAAAATTAGGCAAATGACATAGTATAGGAAAGAAATTACTTCCTTTCCCTACTCTTTCATTAATTACCAAAAATCCCTTATTTAGTGTTTTCTGGATACATAATATAGCAGTGTTGATACTTTAATTTATAACGGGCTGATACTTAAATTAGTAAGTTGTTGTTATCAGTTTAATGCGTTAAATAAGGGATTAAAAACTGAAATTATAATTGACTCCCACAAATCACGCTTATGTTTCTTCCTTCAACCAATCAATCGTTCATAATCGTCTAACTGAATTTTTTTTTTAATTTCAAATCACGCTTATTTTTTACTTTTTTTAATCCTCTAACGTTCTCCCTGTTCTTCGAAAAACAATAAAAGTTTTATCTCTCTCAAATTTGGAACGCTATTTTGTGAAGATTCGACATGAATATTTCGATCTTGTTAAGGCATTCTGGATCATGGGAAAGCGATGTTAGATACGAACAATACATAAGTGATGGTATAGTGGTTTGTGAAAATATTTCGTTTGTGAATCTTATTTCAGCAATTACAGCTGAATTGGGTATTGATGAATTCAAAAAAAACATTGAGGTCAGATACGTTGTTGAAGGAAATTCGTCTCCATTGTGTATTCAGAATGATATGGGGGTGAAATTATACATAGAAATTAAGAAACATGAGGTGGGATTCGGTATGTATCGTCTATGCATTGATACCTCTGATAAAAGTGATGAAGAGATACAAAGTTTCGATGCAACAACAGGTGCAATCGTGTGTGTTGAGGGTGGAAAAAGTGACGCAAAGGCTCTAACCATTGTTGAATCAAAAATTGGTGATTCATACTACATACCAGAAATGGAGGTGAAGAATTATATATCAGATACAAATATTTCTGTTGTTGAAGTGAAACAAATGTACAAGGATAAGGCAACTCTAAAGGCTGTAATGGAAAAATACAAAATAAAGAATAGCTTCAATTTTAAGGTTAAAAGATCTGATAACAAAAGGTATGTGATAAAATTATCTGATAATTTTCTTCATTTTTTTTATAGTGTTTGTTAATATGTTTACCATGACATTGATAACATGTATTACGTGCCGTCGTAGGTGTTACGTATCATGTTCGTTTTGAATTGCTTATGGTTATTTATGTATACATTTAGAATAGTAGATGAAAAATGATTAGTTTGAAAATTGTGAGCAATGGATACAATAAATTATCATATTTAGTGAATTTTGAATTGGGTATCAAATTTGCATCTGAACATGATTGAATGTGTACTCATTAAACTTTTTGGTATAATAATATATTTTGTGTTGTTCTTCTGTTTTTATTTATGTATTAGTACATTAAACCTGATCAAGTAACAAATATATATGGTGTAATTGCAGCTACGTATTAGTCTGTTATTCAGATGATTGTTGTTGGAAATTGAAGGCCTCTGTTAGGAAAAATTCAGACATATTCAAAGTTAGATACTTTAATAGTGAACATAGATGTCCATTGAGGGATAGGGTATTAAGTAAGGTACAAGCTACTATTGGGTTTGTTAGTGGTGTGACAGCTCCAATATTGGGGAATCATAAAAGGAAACATACTTCCAACGATATAATTACTGATATTAGGGCACTCTAAGGGGTTGAAATTTCTTACCAGCAAGCATGAAGGTCTAAAGAGCGAGCATTGGAAATGATCAGGGGAAAGCCTGCTGATGGATATAAACAGATGCCAAGATACATATATATGCTGGAAACTGTGTATCCAAATTCATATATAAGGATGCACAAGTCGGAAAAAAATGAGTTTATGTATCTATTCATATCATTAAGGCTAATGATAAGAGGGTTTGAATTCTGTAGGCTTGTTGTTGTTGTTGATGCTTCACATCTTAGCGGAGCTTACCGAGGGACATTTGTATCGGCAAGTACACTCGATGGGACAGGTATATTATGTTGTTTATGAATTTATTTATTTTTTGAAGTAACTTTAATATTCTGCAATATCTAGAATAATTTTGAACTAGAACATATATGATACTAAATAACTTTATATCATTAAATATATTTTGAACTAGAACGTATATGATACTAAATAACTTCATATCATTAAGGCCAATGATGAGAGGGTTTGAGTTTTGGAAATTAATGTTTTGTGTTTCTACGTTAGGTTGCATATTGCCTTTAGCTTATGAAATTGTTGACACGGAAAATGATTGTTCATGGATATGGTTCTTTCAACAGTTTAAAAATGCATTTGGTGAGAGAGATAAAATGTGTGTTGTATCTAACAGAAATGAAAGCATAAAGAAGGGTGTAAGTATTGTTTTTCCAAATGTTCCTCATTTTGCATGCATATTGCACCTCTGGAAAAATGTTTGTTCAAACTTTAGGAGAAGCAGGTCCGTACTAAGTGATCTGTTTTATTCAATGGCAAAGGCTTATAGAAAAGAGGATTTTGAAAAATTGATGGCTAAATTGGAAAAAAATAGATGGCAGAGTAAAGGAGTATCTTCAAGATGCTGGGTATGAGAGGTGGTCTAGGTCTCATGCAACAGTGAACCATGGAAGAATGATGACTTCAAATATAGCTGAATGTATCAATGGTTGCCTTGTTGATGCACGACAACTACCTGTTATAGACTTTCTGGAAGAAGCTAGAATTCTATTTGGTTCTTGGAATTGCAAAAATGGAGAAATAGCATCTTATACAAAGGAAACATTAGGGAGGAGATTTGAAGAAATATTGATTATAAACGCTTCAAAATGTGCAACAATGAAGGTACATATTTATCTTACAAGTATTATGTATCTAACTTTACTTCTAATTATATTGTTGTGTATACCAAATGAAAAAACATGTGATATATCTCTAATTTGTAAACAGTTGCAGGTTGTTGCATCTTCTGAGTTTATTTTTTCAGTGTATGAAGGTGGGATAAGATACATTGTTTGTCTTGAGAGAAAAACCTGTTCATGTGGTAGATTTCAACATGACGAGATACCTTGTGCGCACGCAATGACCGTTTTGAAGAAGAAGAATAGTAAAGATGTACACCCCTACTGCTCTGATTACTATAAACATGATGCATTAGCAAATACTTATGCAGTTCCAATGGAACCAATGCCAGACAAAAATGATTGGACAGCTCCGGAATGTGTTTTGAAAGAAGTCGTTTTGCCACCAAGATACAAAAAAATGCTTGGTAGACCAAGAAAAAAGAGGAAGAAAAATCATGACGAAAAGCTAAGCACAAAAACGAATTGTTGTGGACGTTGTGGACAAGAAGGTCACAATATAAGAACATGTACTTTCTTTCCAAAAAATTCTTGAAGATAACTTTTAAGGATTTTCCTGCTTCATGTGTACTAAGTTTATGGATATTTTGAATATGCTAATAAGATATTATCATTTGGTATGATTTTAATTTTATCTAAATGTTACAAGAGACAAATTGTTGTTTGATACTAAAATATATTGCGATAAGCTGTTTTATACCTAGTGCATAACATATTGTATCTAACAACTAAGTTATGTGATAAATTATTTAGTATCATATACGTTCTAGTTCAAAATATATTTTGGATAAAATGTGTATCATATAAGTAATAATTATTTGGATATTTTGTATCTGATACACATTAGGATATTACCTTTATATCTTTATATAAAAATTTGTTGATTTTTTTTTGTTTAAAGCAATGTTACAAGATACAACATGTTAAATGATACTAAATATATTGAAACTTAATTGTTTTTGTACCAATTGTAACATATTATTTGATAGTAATTGTGTATCATATACATAATAATTGAATGGATATTGTGTATCTGAAAATAATATGTTATCATAATTTGTGATTTGCATCAAGGCTAGCACATGTTTTAATAGATACTGAATAAATTGAAAATTAGTTGTGGACCCAATTATGGAATATATAGTATCATATATTATGTATCTGATAGTTATATTGTAGCGACAATATTGGTGTATAAGATACATAAATTGGAAAAATAATTAAAATTGGAATACAATTTTTGACAAAAACAGTCTTCAAATTAATAAATACTTAAAAAAACAGTGTTGGAAAGGGAAGGAATATTACAAAATACTAATTAATCGTATCTTCAACACAATACTAAAACATAACTATTCTATATTAATCAGTCCACCTTCTGCTGGTATAGTGTAGAAACTCTTCGGCCTTGTAGGATCATCGTTATCGCTAACATATCCCGCCTTGAACTTGTCCATACCATACTTCCATAAGAGTGTAGCATATCTATTGCGAAGATAATCACTCCGAAAACTTATAGATGGAATGCTGATTTCATCGCTCAAATATTCAGCAAAAGCAGCTACATACATTCCACAATCACTGCAAACAAAAAGTAGATACATTAAAAAAGTGAACTAAATATGTAAGTAAACAAATTATTTTACAATACTAACAGGCTATCACTTTGTTGTTGCATAATGTCTTGAACATATTCCACCTCAAACGACTGTTGTGGACCCAACAGTTCACCAGTTTCCTTGTCTTTGTATGCCTCCATTGATGCCCAATCAGTTCTCCCCATTTTATCAAAGAACCCACTATCATGAAGATAGTTTGGAAGCATTACAGACAACTTCTTTATCACTTTTGCATAAACTTTTTTCCTTGATACCATAGACGAGTCATACACTCGTATTAACCTTTCCTTTAAAACAACCACAGCCAACACCCAATGAAAATCTTCGCCACAATTAACCGAAATATAAACCTCATCTACTAGATGCCATGGTAAAGCAGTTGGGATCGAAAACCNACAACCACAGCCAACACCCAATGAAAATCTTCGCCACAATTAACCGAAATATAAACCTCATCTACTAGATGCCATGGTAAAGCAGTTGGGATCGACCTTATGATGTCTTTGATAGACCTTTCATAAGCAGATACCGTAACACCACGATCAATATGTTCCTGTGTACTAAAAGTATCATCTGCAGGAGAGCAATGATACCTCTTGTATACAATGTCGATATATGACTTGAACAAACAGTTGACCATAGTGTATAAGTACTGATCCATGCTTCTTAATTTTGACTTCTTACGTAGATAGTAAAAAATTACATCTATGTGCTGTAAAATAAAGAATTTTTTTTTTATAGAATCAGCACAATCTGAAACAAAAATGATACATAGAAGAAAAAGAAAAACAAATCAATAACCTGATACTTTATTTTAAATTAAACAAGTTACATTTGTATCATATACATAATTTGAATGCTTAACGTACCTGATCAGTCCAACATTTCATTGGATATGACATAGTATAAAACCAGTTCTTGTCAGCAGTACATGCGACAACAAAATCCATATGGTCAAAACCAAATAGAGCAGATTTGCCTCTATATTTTTCCTCAAATGGTTTTCTATAAGAATGATTAAAGTCGAAATGAATATAATATTAATTTTAAAAAATTATTATAAAGATACATTAATAAGAAAAAACTTACTTCTTCGCATGTGTTCTTAGGAGTCCCTTTTGTATCCACTCTAAGAACTCTTGCATTAAATCTGACGAGAGTTAATATGTGATACGACAATCTTCAAATGGAGTGTATGGGAGGATGTCATCGTCTATTTTCTCCTTGCCCTTATAACTTGATCCAAAAGAATTCACATAGGGAGACTGCAAAACCTTTGAAGGCATTCTGTTACGATGAGCTGGAGTTTTTGTATTTGTATTCGGTGCATGCTCATTTCCTGGACGTTGGGTGGGTATCTGGCTGTCAAATAGAAAACCATCACCTTCGGTTAGGTGGAGTACACTCAGAGGTTTGACATTAATTGGCTGGTTTGGAAGTCCATATACAAGTGCATCTACAGCTAATTCGGTTCCGGATGAAATGGAGGCCAATGTGGTAGAATCCTATATGATGTCAAGTAAATAACAAAGATATTACAATTTTCATAAAAAAAAATAATGCCACATCAGGGAACTATTTGCATTTTCCAGTAACAAATTACAACCATACCGATGTATTAACAACTGCTGAATTTGAAGCATGTTTTTCGAATTCTTATTGAATTGTATCTGCACCATCATCCTAATAAAGAGAATATCAGATACTATTATGTTTTTTTTCAAAAATAATTAATGTATAATAATAAAAACACTTTTCACTTACTACTTTCTTATCATGAATAATCACATTTACCGAAGGATCATTATAGAGTGTTGTGGGTAGAAGCACACTTGACTCTTGCATTACTTGTTCCTTAATGGATGTATCATACTTCTGTGTTTGTACATTTATATGTGCAAGTTAAAACAATTAAAGTATAATACAAAATAAAGTATCTGGCAATGTTAGAATAGTAATGTGCATGATACAAAAAATATAGATATAGTATCATATACATTAATAATGTGTACAATACATTAAGTTATACACAAATTAGCAACATATATTTCGTAAATTAAAGTATCAACCATTAAACATGCTATATTCTTAAACTATTTAAAGGATTAAAACACATAATAATGCATGTTTAAATAAATTAAGTATCAGATACATACACACCTTTTGAACAGTGTCTTCAGAAACCTTTTCTTTTCCAACCTCAACAGCAGGTTCATCGACATCATCAACAGTTGCAAAATCAATATACCATAAAGTTGGGAAGTACATTATCATATACATTATTAATGTGTAAAGTGTAAAGTACAGTCAGTGATACACAAATTAGCAACATATATTTCATAAATTAAAGTATCAACCATTAACCATGATATATTCTTAAACTATTTAAAGGATTAAAACACATAATAATACATGTTTTAATAAATTAACTATCAGATACATACACAACTTTTGAACAGTCTCTTCAGAAACCTTTTCTTTTCCAACCTCCACAGCAGGTTCATCGACATCATCAACAGTTGCAAAATCCATTTGTATGGGTGGAATGGTTTCTCTCTCGAATTTATCAGTCTTGGGTTGTGAATCAACACCACCTTTCTCTACATAATCATCCATCATGTGTGACGATGAAACGCCTCCAATATCCTTCATGACCCAAATAATCAGTATACCATAAAATTGAGAAGGAAACCAGAAAATCAAAATACAACCTTTTCAGTTTTGTTATCTTTCACGCCAACCGCTTTCAGCAATTCAGACTGATTGCTTTTTATTAACTCCTCAAGTGCTCCAATTTTATTTTCAAGAGCTCCAAATTTGTTGTCAACCTGTACTTAAATGAAACATATAAAATGGATTTAATAATGAATAAACAATTGTTTAAATCTAATGTTTACTTACATAACCCTTCATGTACATCTTCAGATCCTCCATTCCTGCACTGTCAAAAATTGTTCTTCCAGAGAATATATTATGAGGAACACCAGATACATTATCAGCTTGTTTTGGTTCTGAACTTGGAGATTGAAATGACTGTTTTGGTTGCTCATATGGTTGTGTGAGGTGGGACAAATTATATTTATGTGGATGTACAACCTTTATTCTTTTGCGGGGTGGGGTAGATCCTGAGCTAGGTACTCGAGTTGATCTCTTCAATAATTGATCCGGAGGTTTTGATGAGAAGTCTTCAAAACCAGGAACCTCCTCCAGTTGCACCTCCTCGTTATTAACAATTGGTGAATCTGGTCGAGTTGAAGGTACATGGTTGTTATCCGGTAAATCAAGTGATCTGATTTCCTCAGGAGTTGGTTGTATGTTAGAACAGTCAATCTATACAAACAAATAGTAAAACAACATTAAAATCAAATTAATAGTGTATCGCAAACTTAAAAAAGTGAAGTAAAAATGTTGTTATGTAGTTAATACCTCAGTAAAGATGGTATCCATGAACATCTCAAATTTGGGCTTTGGAGCAACAACTTGCCAATTGCACATCCTTGGTATACCGTTTCCTTCTTTAACGACTATCTCGTTATTTAGTATAGCCGCACATTCATATATCCAGACATTCAATGCCTATGGGAGTCCATTCAAACGATACATTTTTTGGTGGGTGTATGCTCTTGTCTAAAAGATTTCATTAACTTTGTAAAAGCCACTTGTCCCCACGGGTACTCTTCATAGCTACCATCTTCTACCATGAAGAAGTCTTCAATAGGAATTGGTGCATCCCCAAGTTGGGAATACAAAAATGTGTGAATGAAAAACAAGATAGCCATCTGAAGGGCATCATCATTGTTGTCCCAACCACCTTGCATAAAACGATCTACCAGGCGACATTTATTCACATTATAATTTGGACTAGGAAAATATCTTTGCACAAGCCTACTGGTTTTTGAAGCTGGATAATTAAAATCTTTGACATTTCCTTTACATCTCAAACCAGTAATAATTGCAAACTCTGTGATACTAAATATCAAGACATTCCCTTTGGCATGACGAATGTGAATTTCATTAGCTAGATTGCCCTGCTCAATCTCTAACAAATATAAACACTTGGTAATCTGACCTTGATAGTTGCATTTAGGGATATTAAGGTATGGGGCAAATATGGTATCCTTGAATAACTCAATACCTTGGTCCTTTATTGACAGTACTAAATCTTTAATAAAATTGGAGTTGTAGGTAGGACCAAACTTTAAGCAATTCATTGGAATATGTTTAATTACATAACTGACATTCTGCAATTACATAAATGATTTTTATCAATCATAAAAAAGTATATGATACTAAAAAACAAGAAGACATAATATGCACACAAAATCAATCATACTGTATAATTCAATGTGATACAAATATAGGTTCTTTTAGGTATCACTTGGAGACTTGTCATTAACTATGATTCACAGTACAAAAATCAAACTAGATGCAAAATTGTTGAATTAAGCAATTTTCTTATATACAATAATATTCATTTCATTTGATACTAAATAACAACTACTTCATAAGAAAACATAAATGTACACAAATTGAATTGTTACTTATATACAGTGACCAAAATCTGACCTACAAAAAAAATGTGATTTAAGTACTTAACTTAAATACAGTTCTCTTAACATTTTATACATTAACAGTTACCAAATAAAATCACGATTCACAGATGATACTTAATAAAAAAATAAAAAAATTATTTATCATCAGATTTTTAGGAAAAACAGGGGTAAGATATATGATAAAAATTAGGAAAAATGTATGCTTACATTTGGTAATGTTGGTCGAACAATGGGTGGGGCAACCTTTCTACCCCTTTTTTGGAGGGTTTTCAGATCTTTTGAAGTAGCTGCATGTACTCTCTTCTTCGATTTTTTCTTGCTAGAACTTGAACTTGTCATGGTTATCGGAATAGCCAACCTTTTAGAATTGAAATCTTTGTTGTTCGGATCTTCTGAAGAAAACATTAGAGATTATTTAGATGTTAGATGCTGCAAGATAAAACGATTGATACAAAATAAAAGAAAAAAAATGGCGAAAATTACAATGAAGAAGATGAGAAACTCTAGTTAGAACTCTGAATCCGGTTTAACAGTGATAGGATTCTTTTCAAATTCAAAATTTTTTGAAATTGATAACTGAAATTGTAATGGGAGAGAATGGGGGCGAAATTTAGGGAATGGGAAAGATTTGATTTTGCTTCAAACAAATAAAGTATTCGGTTAAGTTGAATTGGGGGGAAATAAGGGGATTTTGTATTTTAGTAAAATAGTAGGGAAATATTGATAATAGGTAAAGAAGTGTTGTGTATTTAAGTAATTTGTCCTAAAAAAAAAATCAAGATTTGTGAATTGAGGTTAAGAATAACCTCTAAAATAAGATTTTTATCAATTAAAATTCAAGAATAGAGGATAGTGACAAATCAAGACTCATAATTTGAGGATAGTTGCAAATTTAAACTAAGATATTATAACGATCAAGATTCTATAATTAAGGATAGGAATAAACTTAACTAACAATACTTGCATAGAAACCAAGAAAAGCAGGGATATGACTATATGAGGCAGTGCAGACTCTTGTCATTTCACCAGCAACTCTACACACTTAATTTTTTTTTGCGAAATGAACGTATATTTTTTATGATTACATTTTTTATTACTCATTACATGAATGTGTTTCATAGAATGTAAGATATCATTAAAATTAATTTACACAAATTAACATGGGACATACGTGCCTAACACTAGTTGTTAAATAAATAATAATAAAAAGAAGTAAAAATGTTATCTTTTTAACGAAAAATACACTTGATTCACTTTTGAATCAAAATCTATTCTTTTGTACAGTGGCTTTTGTCTTTTTCTGATTCTATATGTTCGGTTACAAACTCCAATAAACAATTGAAGTACTAGCAAACATCTTATTTTTTGTTTCAAATTGTATAGTTCAAACCATTTAATTGAAGTTAAATATTCCTCATTTGCACAATGATTTCAACAATGGCTAATCGACTTCCATTTGTTATTTTTCATGAACTTTATTTCTTGGATGACCATTTAAATTATAGAAATAACTTAGTAAAGAACCTTTTTTTAGTATTTCAATCGGTAAATACTAGTATAGGAGACTTACACGATTTTTTTTTTTTTTTTTTGCAGAAGATCTATAACTATTACGATATGATTTACATTGTAGGTCATTGAAAATCCTCACAGACTGGATGAATTCCATTTATCCGGAGTCTGATATACACAGAAGATGCAAAACATTTTTTTTATGTTTGATAGATAACCCTAGTCGTCTAATGTGGTGATGTTTTTTTAATCTTTTGCTATACCTATAATGGTGTATTTATACATCAAGGGTTAGGGTTAAGGATCATGACAATCTAATGGGCTATATAACTTATTGGTAGACCTGATCCAATAATTATCAGAAAATCAACACAACTAAGCAAGCATAAGACTTATAGTTACTCCTTAAAATCATACTTTAAAGCTATTGTATTATTTAGGAGATAATGCATAACTACCAAATTTTCATGATCCAATCACAAATTGTGATGAAAAGTAAGGATATGGCTATATGAGGCAGTGCAACCTCCTGTCATTTCACCAACAACTCTAAACACCTATTTATTTATTTTGCAAAATGAACTTATATTTTTTACGATTACATTTTTATTACTCATTGCACATATGTGTTTCATAGAATGTAAAATATCATTAAAATGCGTCTACACAAATTAACATGAAACACGTGCAACACACGTGCCCAACACTAGTTGTTAAAAAAACAAATAATTAAGAGATAAAAACATTATCTTTTTTACAAAAAAAATATACCCTTTAAATTTTTTGAATCTAAATCTATTATGGTGTAAAATTAATTTTATCTTTGTCTATTTGTATACGCTTGGTTACAAACTCCAATAAGCAATTGAAGTACTAGCAAACATCTTATTTTTATTTTTAAATTGTATTATACAAATCATTCAATTGAAGTTAAATATTCATCATTTGCACAATAATTTTACACAATGGCTAATTGACTTCCATTTGTTATTTTTCAAGAAGTTGATTTCTTGGATGACCGTCTAAATTGTAACACCCTAGATGTTGCACCTTGTGTTCAAAGAAGAACTAAAGAGAATTCATTCAAGTCATTCGTAACTTCTTTTAAATTTTGGGTCAACTTCAAATGACCATAATTTTCCGTAAAAGATGAGTTAGGTGGCCCATAAGATATCAAATTGAAGGTCTTTGGATTATCTTTCCAACGCCACTGTGTTTATAAGTTTCGAGCTTGTATGAGGGAGATATGCCCTTTTGAAGTCAGGCTGTCCATTTAAGAGTTACCCAAAAATATGAGGGGTATTTTGGTCTTTTTCTTACCCAATCAGATTAAAATGAAATATGGTAATATTTATGGGTCTAAACTGATTTGGTTCAGTTTTCAAAAATCCTAATTACGCTTAGGGTTTTAGAAGAAAGTTCAAGAAGAGAAAAGAAAGGAAAAGAGGAGAAAAAGTTAAAGGTTCCAAGCGTTCGTTCAAGAAATTCAAGATTTCATCAAGAACCTAGTTCGTTGAGGTATGTGAGTTTCTCATAGTGTTGGGTTCGTTCACCCACACGCCTATCATGTTATTTTCAACAAAGTTTCGTTCTTGAAGATGAAGAATTTGAGTTCTTGATTTGTTTCTTGAAAGTATTGTTTCCGTTCTTGAATTAAGATGCGTTTGATGAGTTCTTGAGATAAAAATTAGTGAATTGAGGGTGGTTTGGAGTAGATTATCATGTACATAAGTTGAGTATTTGAATCTAAGTGATTGGGAAAGAAATCATTTGATTTTAGGTGAATTAGGGTCGAAAAACGAGTAAGAAAAGATCGGCAGAAAATAAGGTACCAGGTCCGTGTCGTACCAGGTCCGTGTCGCGGACCTATTCAACAGAGTGAATTTTCCCTCTTCACGCCATGGAGAGAACGCGGACTCCACTGTTCAAAAATTATTTCGCGACCAAATATTTAATTCACCTCCGCGTCACAAACTTGCTCCTCAGACAGTGTTTTTCAACAGTTTCTCATTTTATTAACTATCTGAGATAATCATCACGATATCCTTCCTATCATAAATCATAACCTTGAATTCACAATTCAAATTCAAGGTAGAGCTAGAGATAAGTCTTGAGAGTTCTTCCGAACATTTTGAGAAAATTCCTTTAAGCCCTTTTGATGAGTCTTCTACAACTTCTTATAACTTGTATCAAGACTCGAGTAAGTGAAAATGAGAATGAGGAGAATATTTTCATGAGTCTACATTATCATCGAGATCCTTCATAGTATGAATCATAACTCTTGAATTGATAATTCAAATTCAAGAAAGATCTAAGAGTACCATTCAAGAAAGTCTTTGAGTTAAATCGTGAATACTTTGAGATTAACTATCGATTTGAGCTAAGTTTTGAGGAAGTAAGTATGAGAATGAGAGGAGTCGTATACATGAGTTCCATATCGTTATGTAGACCCTTGAGTCAAGTTGTTTGTGCCCATAAATTTCCGCATAAACTCCATAACTTGAGTTTCTTTGAGAGGAGTAGTATCTTCAAGTTATAAGTCTTGAGTATTGATGTTCCTAACCCTTTTGAAATTATATTCCTAGTCATGGGACTACTACATGTTACCTATGAAGGTCCTTGAGTTGAGTAGTTCATGCCCATAATTCCGCATGAACCCTACGAGTTGAGCATTCAGGATATGAGTAGTACCATTGAGTCCTCGGGTTCTGGAGTCATTGAGTTTCGAGTATTGAGTTTTGCATATGGTTATTGAAAACATTGAATTGAGTCATTCACGTCTATAATTTGACAATAACCTTATTTTGAGAAGTGTTTTACAATTATTCATAATTTGTTTAAAGGCTTGAGCATTTGCGTATGAGGAAGAGTAGAGTCAAGTTTCAGTTTCTTTAAAATGTTATATGGGAAGTAAGTATTCCTAATAGAAATGTTTTTACATTTAAGAAACGAGGAAACACCGATTTTCAAAAGAGTTCATGAGCAATTTCAGCATTATCTCTTTTTAAAGAAACCTTTCGAGAAATAATCTCAAAGATGAGGAAGAGGAATTTTTTTCTTTAAAACATAATGAGCTAAGTATATTTTGGGAGTATGATTGAGCACCTATGGGGGAGAGTTCTAAAAACTCACAACTATAACGACCTGTTCTTGTCGTTATAGAAATATCAACGAGGGAAAATTTGGTGCCGAAAAACCTTTTCATAGTATTTGGATTTTCCCAATCTAGTCAAGATTTGGATGAAATCGGAGTCTTTAAGGTGTAGAGAAATCTGGTAACAACCGAGTGAGTTAATTTGATTTTGATTACATGAGTAGTTAGATAACTCGTTAAAGAACTTGTACGACTTTACAGAATCAAATTCGAGCGAGTAGAACTTCCAGAATCGATCTTAGCGTAAAGGGTATTTTCTTATCGTCGTTGGTTAGAGGTGTGCTGTGAAATAGGGGTCTTGGAATTCTTTAAATAGCTCACTGATTCCGTGCAATCTACTTTAGCGGGATTGGTGTCGCTCTGGCGGGGCCGCTGCAGCGGGGTGATGAAATGACCCAAAAGGTTCTTAAAAATGTGCTTAGGAAGTTACCGGAAACTTGTTTAGCTATATCAAAAAAATTTGTTTCGTTTTTTGAAAATCCGACTTCATATTCTTGTTTAGGGGGTCAAATTGAGTGGGAAATGGGTCTAACCCAAATTTTAGAGCAACCGTATCAAAATCCGAAATTTCCAAGTGAAGCCTTTTTCGAGGGTCTACTATGGAGGGTCATATCTCCTAGCACACAAATAATTGGGTGGCCCATAACATATCCATGGATAGCCCTTTGAGTGAGCTACCTAACGCACTTCGTTTCACCTCATTCGGAGTTCGGACGAAGAAGTTATGCCCATTTTCGTAAAATCTGTCCGGCAGAAAATGCAATTTCCAGTGAGCGTTTTTATTGTTCACCCGGCTCATTTTTTTTCTAAGTGTTGGACCATTTTTCCAAAGGGCATATGTTATTTCCTATATACCATTAGTTCAATTCCCATCTCTAAAACATTTCCCAAAACACCTCTCCCATACTTAGACACATTTTCTCTCAAGTTCTCTCAAGAACCCTAATCCAAAACCTTCCTCAAGATTGAAGAGACTCTTGCTCCAAGTTCCAAGCTTCCATTGAAGACACTCTCAAGACCTTCATAAGAACTCAAGGTATGTGGTGTTGAACTCATGGGTCCTTCCACCCATAGTGCCTAGACTCTATTCTACTCACTAATTCATGGTTTAAGTTAAGATTCATAAATTAGTCTTGTTCTTTGTAATAATTTCCTGCACATTGAATTTTAAACATGAAAAGTGATTGTTTTGAGCATGTTGTGACTCTAGAACTTGAATCTAAATTTGGAATGGATGTGGAGATTTTCATGTGGTATTGTGGGTGTTAAAAGGTGTTGTTGTAGGTTGTTCACTGGTTTGGCTGCATAATTACTACCCTATTTTCCATGCTCTTTGATTCCATTACATGCCTTCAAGGTGTTTGACAAAATGTCCAACTATGGAGAATTGATGAATCGATGCTTTAAAGCTTGAGTTATGAGATGTATGGCAATCCAGAGATGTGTTGATGACAAACTAAGCTTGTGTATATGTTCATTCCATACGTGAGATTGCATTAGAGCCTAATGGGAATTTCCTATATAAAGTGTTGCATGACCATGCCCGGTCCGGGGGAAAAGAACCGGACAACCATGTGAGAGGTTTATATCTCACCACCTAGGATGCTTGGGGTGTGACCAACATCAACCATGTGAGAGGTTTATATCTCACCACCTAGGATGCTTGGGGTGTGACCAACATCAACCATGTGAGAGGTTTATATCTCACCACCTAGGATGCTTGGGGTGTGACCAACATCAACCATGTGAGGGGTTTATACCTTGCCACCAGGGTGTCCGGGTGTGAACGGCATCCCCCATCCTAAGTTGGGGTTATAGATTGGTTGGATCATGCATACACATATGATATCTACTATTAGTATAGATTTACTTAAACATGTTTTGACTTCACTTTGATCATGCATCCTCATATTGTTATTCATAATGCCTATGAAACTATTTCTTGTATTTCGATTGTGTCCTTGTCTATTGTTGTGTTGCACCCCGCATACTTAGTACATTCCAAGTACTAACGCATATTTTGCCTACATGATGTCACCATGTAGGGACCGGAGCTACTCTTGATCCTTCTCTCTATTCACGTGGCTAATACGGTGCTTATCCGAGTTTGTGGGTGAGTCCTCAATGATTCGAGGGCTATGTTATGTTTCCTACTCCTATGTTTTGAGACTTTAGCTTGCAATTGTATTTTGACTATGAGGGGAGCCGGTAGTATGTCATGGCCCCCGTCCTATCTATGTATGTAGAGGTGTGCGTTGGACAAGTATTTTGTAAATGAGCTTGACTCTTGTTCTATGATGTCTTTTTGAAATGGTTTGCCCTTAGTCCCTATTTCCCGTTAATTAATGTTGATTGCACTTCCGCGACCGATGAAGTGTGATGACAAGTTTGAGAGGCTTGTTTGGGGTTCCTTCGGGTTCCTCATTCGCCATGTCACGTCTATGCCCTAGGCTTGGGTCGTGACAGGTGAGGGCCGCTGTGGCGGGTTCGACGTGACTTAAAGTCGTAAATAAACCCTTATATGACCTTATTTGGAACTTTCGATTTTTAGAGCTAAGGAACGAACCCCAGACGACTCCTACTAATTTTTCACCATTCTTGAGGCTAAAGGTAAGCTTTTCACTCCCCGCATCCATTTTCGATCCGTACAATGTAATATAATGGGTGAATATTGATGTGGGAGGGTTTTGTTATAGATTCTATAGTGGAAACAACATTGATTTGAATAATTGGGATCATAGATTTGATCTAGGGTTCATAGAATTGTTAGTAATTTGGGTAATTAGTAATTGTTTATTCATTCCCGTATTATATTAATTGTTTGTAGACCAAGAACAAGTGGAACGAATTCGGAGAGGGAAGGATCAAGTTTCTTAGGGTTTCAAGCTTGTTTCGAGGTAGGTGATGGTTGTGATTCTATGATTGTGTGATGTATTTTTGTTCTTGCCTCATTATGATACATGTATGTATATGAATGTTGCATTATTGATCACAGTTGTTGTAACTGAGATAGATGAATGATGATTACCATGAAATCATGACTTAATTGTATGATCTTGAGGATATACTTGTGATTGTGATTGTAGTGTGATTGAATGGATCGGTTGCCACGTTTCGACATAACTAACTTGGATCGGTTGCCATGTTCCGGCATAACTATGGGATCGGTTGCCACATTTCGGCATAATCATTGGATCGGGTACCACGTTCTGGTATGCTAACTGTTTGGGTTTGGGTTCCATGAGAGGACCAATGATTTGATATAATTGTGTATCTTGAGAAATGTGAAGTTGTTCATTGTTAGTAAATGTTGATAATATTGTATATGTTCGTGATATACATGTGATTATATTGTTGTGATGATTTATGCATGTTGCACTTAGTGGGATAGCTGCGTGATCCTACCAGTACACTATGGTTGTGTACTGATACTGCACTTGCTCTTATTTTTGTTGAGTACAAGGCATCTTCAAGCGACTACTAACAGACCTCGCTTAGGAGATCAGTGATTGTCGTTCGAATTTAAGGGTTAGCCAATTATTCTGGGCTGCCAAGAGTTCTCCTTCGTATATGTCTACCATTTCCGGACTTAGATGATGTTCTAGTTAGTTTATTAGTTCATTAGATTGGGGTTACATCCCTTCTTGTTTAGACTTGTTGAACTTTAGATGTTTTGGTACATTGACTTTCAAGTTCTAGGTTATTACTTCCGCATTGTTAGTTTATTATTGTTAAAGCTTTGTTAGAGTTTATGGGAACTCTATTTCTTTCCTTAGTATTTTCCTGCTTTCGTGTACTTAAATGCCTTAGTTTTGGTTTAGTTGCTTGGTTGGGTTGTAGTAGTGGTTCTCCCACCGGAGGATTAGTGTGGGTGCCAATCATGACGGTCTAGGTTGTGACAAAGTTGGTATCAGAGCCTAGGTTCATTGATCTCAATGTACCGAAACAAGTCTGGTAGAGTCTCGCGAAATGGTACGGGGACGCCTTTACTTTTCTTCGAGAGGCTATAGAACTTTAGGAAATCTCTCTGTTTTCTTTTGTCTCCTTTCATGCTATGACTTGATTCCAATTGGTGATGATTGAGGAAGAGAGAATCCGGTTATTTATTAGGGGACTAAATTTTGAGTTGCAAGTATTATCTGTTCATATGACGTCAGCAGGGAGGAGCTTCAATGAGGTAACATACTATGTTAAGAAAGTAGAGGGGGTGAGGCGAGACGGTCAAGCTAAGGCATAGGCAAAAAGGGCCAAGAACTCGGGTAACTTTCAAGGTTCTTATTCCAAGGGGTCCAGAAGGCCAACGCTTGCAACCAAGCCAATTCAGTCTGCTATGCCCACCTATGCAACTGAGTAACTACCTGAGGTTTACATACCCTATTTATAGAAAACAAATCCTAAAATAAAAGGGAAACAAAATAAGGAAATAAAACTGCAGGACGCGTCTTCATTCCACGAGGCTGACCTACGGTCCGTAAGTCAAATAATGGTCCGTAGGTCTCTTCCGTGGCTCCATACTTAGACGATTTGAAATCTTCACAAATCCACCTCTCTCAGTCAGCTTCCACGAACCAGCATCACGGTCCGTCAGTGAGATGACGGACCGTCAGTCACCTCCGTCGCTCTATACTTAGATTATTTCAACTCAGGTACTGGAACCACTCCTTTGATCACTTCTACGGAGCTGCAGGATGGACCGTAAGTCATTCGACGGTCCGTCAGTCCCCACAGTGGTTCCACACTTGGTCAGATTTCCATGAGCTTCAATCTTGCCATTCTTGGTCGTCCCACGACCCTCATCTACGGGGCATCACTCATCCTATGGTCCATAGGTGACTCTTTTCAGCACTTGCCTCAGCTACATCTTTATATTTTCACGCTTGAGTTTATTTCCTGAAATTACAACAAAAAACACATAAAACTAACACAAAAATCCCTTAGACATTCACCAATCCTAAGTGAAACGTATCAATAGTACCGTAAACTCATTGTACATCAACACCCTCAACTTAAAATCGTTGTTTATCCTCAAGCAACACATTATGACTCTAAATGACACTTGTACAGAAGCAAACAATTTCAGCACAAGCAATCACATGGCTCTTCATCCCGACTCTTATTTTGAGTGCGACTTTGTTCTCTTAGACTCAAACAAGATAATTTGTGCGGATCCAAACATGACAATGACTGACCAAGCAACACAAACCTCCACAGTTTTACTATCACCAAGATACCAATTTTTCTGACAATATAACTAGTGCCCTTACTTCCAACGAACTCCTTCCTCAAACACTGAATGTTATTCTTGGTACATGGAGTTATTCAAAACTCACACTCAGAAATAATTTCAATTACAGTTGGTGCTCAATGTCATAGGCTTGCCCTTATTTTCACTACTTAGACTCTCCAAACTAGACTCTAGGATCACTATAGGGCTTTCTTGGCTTGTAACATAGGCTTAGGGTCAGGTGTGGTACATTTGAGTACTTTTAGTGACTTTCTACCCTCCTTGACATTACTTTATGCTTTTGACCTCTTTTTGCCCTATGTTTTGACATCCTACCTTTTTCCTCTTTCCCTTGATTCTTTTCAATCACTGATGCGACTTCCTTTTTGTAGCTCTTGTACTTTTCAATTTCATCTTTTTCTTGCGTTTTATTCTTCTTGCTTTCTTTTCACCAAAGTCGCATCCTCTTTCTAGTTTTATTTTCTCTTCTTTTCTTTTCAACACCAAACTCTTTTCCTACCCATCTTTTTTTTGGTTTCCTCTTTCATAGCCACCCTCGACTTATGGATTTTCCATGAATTGAGGTGCACAATATCCAATGTCGGATCAGGGCCAAGAACGAGGTCACATTTGCAGTAGCCACCCTCAACTTAGGCTTTTGGCCTAAGTTGAGGTACACATGTCCAAGGAAGGACCAGGGCCAAACATTAGATTTTGGGAAGGTGAGTTAGGGATTTAGAAAGAAAAGGTCTATTTTAGGCTCAAAGTATTTGGATCGAAGGGAATATTCTTTTCATTTGGTCAGACACTTTTTAGGCAATTTAGTGGACTATTTAGAACAAGGGCCTATGATCATTTCCTAGCATCTAGAGTAGATTATCTTAGCAGGACCAACCGAGCAAGTTCTAAACTGGCACACAACTGTTTGAACAATCAATCATTCTCTCACTCACTTGGCACATAGTTACATTATCAGATTGTCGGATTTCCCAGTTTAAGTTAAGTGTAGGTCATGCATTTGGTTCATTCTTATGTCATCTTCAGAGCCAACTCATTCAACTTATTCTAGCCTCCTGAGTTTTAGCACACAATTCATTTTTTTTTATCAAAAAGAAGATTATGCCATCATGCTTCAAGATTATTTTTCTTCTACACATACGATTTCTAACACAGGCCACTTCAACAGAAAATAAACAGTCTCTTGGGGAAAAAGAACACAGGCAAGAAAACCTCAAGAGAGGATTATGAGTTGGGTTACTCAAACTTGACCCAATCACTCACAATCCATCATTTACCCCAACCCCAACAAAATAAGTGCAATTGACCCAATGCACAAATATAGTAAAATAAAAAATGGATTTGGGTGAAGCAAACCTATGGCGCTTAGCGCCGATGCCTGATTAATAAGCGGGTAGGTCCGTTTTCCCGACCTCCATAACAGCAGTAGTGGGGTCACCCTCAGTAGTACCCATATCTTTAGTTACAGCCCCTTCAGTAGTGCTATCCATCAGTCTCACCACACTCTCAAGAGTGGGCAATGACCTCGACGCTCCAGCCATCATCGCATGGGCTCTCTGCTCCCGTAACCGCTCATCTACGATGGAAGCTTTTATGGCCGCTCTGTCTAACATACGCTGTTTCCTATTGGATTTTTTTTGCCTCCGTATTCTCGGGATGTCGACTAGATCGGTGCCTCTTCCCATGGACACGTGCTGGCTGCTCCTCCACCTCATCTCTGCTAAATAGTGCACCCAGAACTGTATCATCGCCAAGTGCAGAGGGTGCAACCTGAAGCTCAATAGCGAGTATAGCAAAAATGGCATCCACATTAGTACAGAGGCCAGCTATATCTGTTCGGAAGGCAGTCACATCAGCGGTGGGGGAAGGCCTGTCCAACACTCTCACCTCGAAGGCATCTAAGTGTGCGTGAACAACTTGGACCTTCTGGTCCACCATCGCCACCATCCTCTTTTCTGCTCGCTCATCAGAATCGACAATCAATTTCCTTATCCATGGCTTTAGGTGATGTAGCAGGGTGGCCATCTGACCCTCAAACTTCTAGACTCAAGTCAATGGTATCATAGTCGTTCCGGAGAGTGGGGTGGCTTGAGATGAGCTCGGGGCCTAGCTGGCCGTCTAAAAAGAGGAAGTTGGGTGCTCATCAGGCGGAGCTGTAGTAGGGGGCCCATCTCCCTGCATCTTCCCCATAGTGTGTATCAGATCCTCACCCATAGGTACATCGACTCGAGGCCCTCTGCATGGTGCTTCCACATTCGTGTCATGTTGAATCAACCCAATGTAAAGGGTCCTAGTCGCATGCACCAATTTGTCACAGTTCTAAATAGGCACTCCTGCATTCCTACAAAGCTGAAAGATCATACAGGGGAAATGGTAGGTGGTGGTGGTCTTGAAAGCCCTCTCATGCAATTCTCCCAGTAGCAGGTGGGGAAAATTTATATCCAATCCGGCAACCAGTGCAGCCACCATGACCGCTCTATCCCATGTGACTATATTATCAGCCATTGTTGGTGATAATCTATTTCAGACCAATAGCCAAAAGAACTTGGCTGCCAAAGTGAGGGTGGCCTTTTGCATACCCAACCGGGGCGCAATAACCCAGTCTGCTCTCTCACTATCCAAAGCTAGATGACGAGCTAGCCATGATATAACCGCCTCCCTGTTATCCGCATTTCGGCTGAAGGCTCCTATACGCACAAATTCCCACCGATAGTCAAATTTAGCGGTGGAGTTCACCCATGTGTGGTGAGGGTTAGGGCCATAAAGGAACTGACTGAAGGTGGTGTGGGATAAGTCCACCGAGACACCTCAGACCATGGTGGATGTGAGGGGGTCTTGTGCTGCGTGCTTAGAGTTCTTGTGAATTCGCCCTCGGAGAGTGGCAGCATAGGAAGTGTAAAACTCCCACACATTCTCCTCGCTATAAGTACCCAGATCACGAGCCATCTACTAACACTTGTGCCTTTGGAAAAGTCGGTGGATATCTGGCATAGTGTGGAGGCTCCCGGTGAGAACTCTGCGCTCCTCCATAATTGTACGTGCCATCTTGTCCTTGGCATTCTTCATCTTGGCGTCACGGTAAATCTGCCACTGCCCCTCGACACACCACCTGTTTGGCTCTTCGTCTACAGGATCTGGTTGGTCATTTTGAGGGATGTGAATCTCGTCAGAGCTAGATGGCTCATCAAACGAGGCAGTCGCTTTATGTGCACTTGAACTGGTGGCGGACCCGAACCCAGACCCGACAACAGAGTTGGACTCAGAACCAGACCCCGACCTTGTTGGTGACCCGATTAGTGTATCCTCCTCATCAGACTGGGAGGCAGTGACTACGTCAGGGAACACCTTCTTGGACTGGTTTCGAGCGGTTCGGGCAGGTGTGGGTAGTAATCCGGGTCTTGTTTCCTATCGGTATCCTCATCGATAAGTCGTACAGACGGTTCCACTGATTTTGATTGGCCCCTGTTGATGACGACTTTCTTGTTTGGTATCATTGTACCTGTGAAGGAGATGTTAGTACCCAACACAAGCACTAAACATGGTGGAAAGAATTTAAGAACCACAAACAAATGAAATCTAGAAGGAAAAAAAATAATAATGAAAAAAATTACAGTAAGCTACAGTGGTAATCGAGGGTGGGAACCGACGGTCCGTAGGTCAAACTACGGTCCGTGGACTTGCTTCGTAAGTTAGAAGTAACCAGGGCATAGTCACAAATGCAGAACGGTCTGTGGGTCATTCCATGGACCGTAGTCCACCTCCGTCGTGTCACACTTGGGAAATTTCCCAAGTGCCCCTGCCACGGACCTGATCAATGGTCCGTCGACTGAACGACGATCCGTGGACGGGGTCTCGTGGGTGGGTCTGGGCCAATTTTATGCATCAGTGCTTATCATTTAGACGTACAAGAGGATTTAAAACAACACTAAGCAAGTATAATCATGCATTTCAACACTTTATATGCTAGTTCGTCATTCTCGGGGGACCAATAATTTAGTTAAACACGCCATTTATACAAGTTATGGAACCCTAAGTTGGAACTTACATTTAGACTCGTAGTTCTACTGGTTTTAAGTTAGAATTATCTACAATCACTGACCATCGTCCCAAGGGTGTCTAAATTTCATATTTAACATGCATTTAGGGATGATTAGCTACCCAAGGTCAAGACCCACTCCCGACTTACCCTATTCAAGCTATGAATCGTATTTCAAAGTGAGGGGATAGTCAGTTACCTTGCAAGAAACGAGGAGTGGTGTGATTGTGTGCTAAGACTTGGACTCCGACTGAATTTAACCCAACGTTGTACCATACCCGGACACTGAACTCTCTTGATTATGGGAATTTTCGGGAAAGATGGGAATGGTGTAAGTATGTGGATTTTGGGGGTAAATATATTTGGGAGATCTGATGGAGGGTGGTGTGAGGGAGTAAATTTTTGGACTTAGGGGTGTGGAGGTTCGGATAAGGGTTTTGGAAAGAATGGGAAATGTTTTAAACTTTGGGGTTTTTAAATAGATGAAGTTTGGGTCGGGTCGGGTCGGGTCGGGTCGAGCAGATTAGTGTTTCGACCTACGAGACCCCGCTTATGGTCTGTAGGTCGATCTACGGTCCGTAGGTTGAGACTGTAGATCACCTAAACACTTAGAAAAATTTAGGGACTTACCTGGGGTCTACAGACGCCATTCACGGTCCGTGGAGTGAAAGACGGACCGTCAGTGGGGTTCGTAGACCGCTGCACCAGAAATTATTCTACAGATTCTGCTTCTCGCCCCTGCACATGTAGTAACCATAAGCCCTATCTGTTTACATTTTCTGGACACTTTTTATACACGGACCCTATGCTATGTCTAGCCAACACTAAAACAAAACTAAAACAACTATCTAAATGAGTACAAAGGAGCTGCTACTAAACGAACTATGGTTGGCTAGATTTTACATCTTGGGTTGCCTCCCAAGCAACACTTAATTTAACGTCGCCTCTTGATTACTCAGACTTCATCAAGATGATAGGCCTCAACAACTTCTTGCACACTTTCTGCGTTTCCCAGATAGATCTTAATCCTTTGGCCGTTAATCATGAACCTTGTTCCTTCACTGTTCTCAAGGTCAACAGCTCCATGGGGGAGCACTTTTGTGAGAAAATATGGCCCGGTCCATTTGGATTTGAGTTTTCCCAAAAACAAGTGCAAGCTAGAGTTGAATAGAAGCACAAGATCACCCATAACAAATTCTCGCTTTTCAATTCTTTGATCAAGATACCTCTTCATCTTCTCCTTGTACAAGGCTGAACTTTCATAAGCTTTTAAGCGAAACTCATCAAGCATATTCAATTCATTCATTCTTTGATTAGATGCGGCACTCCAATCCAAATTTAGCTTTTTCATCGCCCACAAAGCCTTAAGCTCTAGCTCTACCGGTAAATGGCAAGACTTTCTATATACAAGTTGGTAAGGAGACATACCTATGGGGGTCTTGTATACAGTGCGATAAGCCCATAGAGCATCATCAAGCTTCCTTGACCAATCCATTCTATTAGCATTCACAGTCTTCGCCAAAATCTGTTTGATCTCTTTGTTGGACACTTCAACTTACCCGCTAGTTTGTGGATGGTAAGGCGTGGCTACATTGTGGCAGACACCATACTTCTCAAGTAAAGCCTTGAACAACTTATTACAAAAATGAGAACCTCCACCACTGATAATCACCCTTGGGGTACCAAATCTGGAGAAGATATTTTTTTTAAAATGCGGTGACACTTTTACCTTCATTGTTGGGGAGCGCAACTGCTTCCACCCACTTCGATACATAATCAACCGCAACAAAAATATACTTCATCCCATGTGAACTCACAAATGGACCCATAAAATCAATGCCCCATACATCAAACAACTCTATCACCAATATAGGATTCATAGGAAACTCTTGCCTAATTGAAATCCCTTATTCTCTTTGGCAACGATCACAAGACTTGGCGAAATCATGAGCATCTTGGTGGGTGGTAAGCCAGTAGTACCCACACTGCAAAATCTTATGCGCATTCCGAATACCACTAGGATGCCCACCAACAGGCGATGAATAGCATGCTTCAAGTGCACTCAACATCTCAACCTCAGGCACACAATGACGAATAATCCCATCAGCACAACTATGATACAAGTAAGGCTCATCCCAAAAGAATTTCTTCACATCAAGTATAAACTTTTTCCTTTGGTGAAAAGACAAGTCCGGGGGAACCAAATTGCTTGCCAAATAATTAGCAAAGTCTGCGAACTAAGGAATTCGATCATGAGAAGCAGCCAATATTGTTCATCTGGAAAAGTATCATTAATTTCAGCCCTATCACCAAGCTTTAGCATAGCCTCTTCCTCTAATCTGGACAAGTGATCAACAACTTGATTTTCGGTTCCCTTTCTATCTTTTACCACAAAATCAAACTCTTGTAGCAAATATACCCATCTAATCAACCTCGGTTTTGCATTCTTCTTCACCATCAAATACCTCAATGCAGAATGGTCAGCACTATGACCTTAGTACCAAGCAGGTAGGATTGAAATTTTTCGAATGCGAAAACCACCGCAAGAAGCTCTTGTTCAGCCACAGTATAATTCTTCTAGGCCATATTTAGAGCTTTTCTAGAATAGTAAATAGGATGGAGAATTTTCTCTCGCCTATGTCCCAATACCACACCAAGCGCTACTCCACTCGCATCACACATTACCTCAAACGATTGTCCCCAATTCGGTGAAATAATGATAGGTGCAGTAACTAACTTCTCCTTCAACTCTCCAAATGCTCTTAGACAAGCATCATCAAAATGGAACTTACACTCCTTCTTGAGCAGTTTGCACAAAGGATGTGCAATTTTTGAGAAATCTTTGATGAACCTCCTATAAAAACCTGCATGCCCAAGAAAACTCCTAACACCTTTTACAGAGATAGGTGGAGGAAGTTTTTATATTACCTCAATTTTTGCTTTATCTACCTCAATGCCCTTCTTAGAAATTTGATGACCTAGAACTATCCATTCTTTCACTATAAAGTGGCACTTCTCCCAATTCGGCACTAGATTGCAATCTTCACACCTTTTAAGCACCTCAGCCAAATAATTTAGACATCGATCAAAAGAGTCACCTACCACAGAGAAATCATTCATAAATACCTCAATAGCGTCCTCCACCATATCAGAGAATATCAACATCATACAACGTTGGAAGGTCGCTAGAGCATTGCACAACCTAAAAGGCATCCGTTTGAAGGCGAAAGTCCCATAAGGGCAATTGAATGTGGTCTTCTCTTGGTCCTCTGGAGCCATATAAATCTAATTGTAGCCTGAATAACCATCAAGAAAACAATACCAGCCCTTACCAACAAGTCTATCCAATATCTGATCGATGAATGGCATAGGGAAATGGTCCTTTTCTGTCCAAGCATTTAGCTTTTGGTAGTCCATGCAGACTCTCCATCCAGTCACTGGCCGTATAGAAACAAGCTTGTTTCTCTCATTAGGAACCACAATAATCCCACCTTTCTTGGGCACACATTGAACAGGACATACCCAACTACTATTTGCAATGAGATAGATAACTCCAACATCCAACCACTTGATGATCTCCTTTTTAACAATCTCTTGAATAGGTGGATTTAATCTTCTTTGGTGCTCAATACTAGGTTTGTTATCTTGCATGAGTTGGATTTTGTGGGAACAAATACCAGGAGAAATCCCAATAATATCTGCAATAGTTCACCCAATAGCTCGCTTGAACCTCTTTAACACAGTCACCAAGCACTCTACTTGTCTTGCATTTAATTTTGTCGCAATGATGACCGGCAAAGTATTATCTCTACCCAAGAATACATACCTCAAATGCGGTGGTAGAGCCTTAAGCTCCAATTTTGGTGCCTCCACAATAAATGGTCTCGCGGGTGAAGACTCACGATTCTTCATGTCTAACTCATACTTCTTTGTTTTTGACCGATATTCACACCTATTGAGTGCAGCCACCAACTCATCGTAATCTTCAATACCATCACTATCAAAATTCATCATAACTGCTGCTAGTGCCTCAACACCGAGTTTGCACATCTGTTCCACTCTCCACTCTGTAAGTTATTGCAGATACCGTTTGGAGCTCACCGCTCTACTTAATGGACCTACAAATATTGAAAGTTGCTTCTTCATTGTTCAGTCTGAACTTCATCTGCCCCTTCTCCATATCAACCAATGCACGACCTGTGGCAAGGAATGGTCTTCCAAGGATGATGGGAACCTCAAAATCAACCTCACAGTCAACAATCACAAAATCCACCGGAAAGATGAACGACTCCACTTTCATCAGCACATCATGGAGTACACCAATGGGCCTTTTTGACGGTTCGATTGGCCATAAGTAACCGCATCGTAGTAGGCTTTGGATCCCCTAGACCCAACTTCTTATAAGTAGACAATGGCATGAGGTTGATACTAGCACCAAGATCACACAATGCCTTAGCAAAGTGTAACAACCCTATAGTACATGGAATCGTGAAAGCACCATGATCTTCTTTCTTCTGCACAAGAGACCTTGTAGCAATAGCGCTATAATGCTGCAGTCTATCATCATTTTCAAAACTCACAAACCTTTTCTTTGTCACCATATCTTTCATAAACTTCGCATACCCAGGCATTTGCTCCAAGGCTTCTATCAATGGAATGTTGATGGAAAGATGCTTCAACATAGTAATAAACTTACGATATTTACCATCTTCAATCTTCTTCACTAACCTCTGTGGAAAAGGTGGTGGAGGTCTAGGTATGGGGACCACTTTCTGAGATATCTCCGCTTCTTTCTCTGTCGCATTCTCAAACTCTTCTCTAACCTCTATCGCATCATCTTCTTTTATAATCTCAACATCCACCATAGACGGCATAAGTGGATATATGGTTTGCTTACCCCCTCGAGTAGTAATTGCCATACAATGGCCATCATTCTTTGGACTCTGGATGGTGTTGCTAGGAAGAGTGCTAGGTTGACGTGGGTTTACTTCAATAGACAACTGAGTCATCTGCTGCTCTAGATGTTTTATTGACACTGGATTGGCATCAACTTTTTGACCAATACCAAACAAGTCATTTCTTATCTTCTTCACATTCTCATCAGTTGCATCAAACCTTCTCATCATCTTCTGTATCATATCTTCAATACGCGCCATATTGCCTTAGCTTCCCTAGTGCTCGATTCCCAATTTTGAGAGGGAACAAAAGGTCCAACCCGATCGTTTTTATTTCCATAGTTGTTCCGATTGTAGTTGTTGTTGCGATTGAAGTTCCTATCCCGGAATATTAATCCTCTCGGTTGTAATTGCCATAGTTCCGACCTTGGTTTCCTTGACCTTGGCGCTAATTTTTTGTGTTGGATCCTTGGGCGTTTGGTCGAAAAGCCCCCGTCTGATCATTCACCGCATAAACATCCTCTTCATAGTAACACTTTTCAATAGGTGGTGGAGTTCTAGTCAAGTAGTTAACAACATTTACCTTTTCCGCACCTCCGCTCACATGCTTTAATACCAACCCCAACTCGGTCCTCATTTGAGCCATCTCCTCACGAATCTTATCTGCAGAATGGTTGTTTGTAGCATGATCTACAAATGTGCTTCCCCCCAGTATCCGACTTCCTTGTGCACCATGCTTTATTGTTGCGAGAGATCTTCTCCAGTTTTTCTTCAATCTGTGCGTATGTGCACTCACCATATGATCTTCCAGCAATAGTATCAAGCACTGCTTTATTTTTGTCATCCTGACCTCGATAGAAATATTCCTTCAGTGACATATCATTAATACGGTGATTCGGAACACCTCTTACAAATGCAGACTCTCCAGGTAATGCCACAATATTGTTGACCTTATCTTTGTGATTGAGCTTCTTGGACACTGGATAATATCTTGCTAAGAACACATCCTTCAGTTGGTCCCATGTATAGATTGAGTTATAAGGGAGCTCAATGAACGATACAACAGCATCACCTGTTAGTGATAGAGGGAACACTCACAATCTGATGACATCCATATCTAAGTCTGGTTGACCTACACAGCTTTTGCAAACCACCCTTAGCTTGGCTGTGTGAGCATGTGTGTCTTCTGATGGCGACCCCGAGAACAAGCCCCTCGCTGTAAGCATCTGCATCAAGCTACTGGTCACTACAAATGTGTGCCCCAGAGGCAAATGGGGTAGGACAAGAGGTCCATCAGAGTTAGCAATATTGACGTTGCCCCTATAGTTGTCATCCAATCGTGGGCCTAGTGGACCCTGCACCCTCAATGCATCTCCCAATTGATTTTCAGCTGGAACCTGGTTGTCCCCACCAACTACCCTCGGAGGTTGCAACTCAACTTCATCACATAGATTGCCTCCGATAGGATTAACTTGAACTCCTGGATTGTTCATTCTTCGCAAAGTTCGGTTCAACTCTGGATCGTAAGGAGTAAGTGGTTCACCCTGGCTCCATGTACTTGTCATACACTAGAGTCAGAACCTGAGAGAGACAAAAAGAAAAAGAAAACGTAAAATTAGGAAATATTTGACTAAAGTTCAATAATGTAGTTAGAATAAATCTAAAAGCCAAGTTCCCTGGCAGCGACGCCAAAATTTGATACGCTCAAATTACACCTCCCTAAAGAAGCATAAGCAATTGTTATCAAGTAAAGAACCCAACTTGTAGGTTGGGGTCGATCCCACGAGGAAAATGGTTTAGACTTAACTTTAACCAATAATTATATATTCATTTATTCAACTTACTTCCAGAAACAAGTAATAAAAGGGGGGGGGGGGGGATTTGTGAAACAAATTGTAAGAATTTAGTAAGTAAGCAGTAAACAAAAGTCAATTTTGGTTGTTATCAAGATGAGAGAATTAACTAGGGTATACGTGTTCCCCACAAGCTTATAACACAGTAATCCTAGTAATAGCAATCCTTTCCTAGTGTACTACATGCAAAGTGATAAGCTAGGTATCTCTAAATCCTTGGTCCGACATCTAGAGAATTTCACCCTGCACATTGGTCCGGCTACGTGTGTATAATTTACTAACCCTTACCTTTACCTCATATTAGACATCACATCGATGTTTGACTTAGTTATTTCTTCGCACCAATTGACACTAGAATATTAGATAGTATCACACTAAATCTATGTTGATAGTTCTTTTCTTGTTGATTACCTCGTTGGTCCGGCATGTAGCAACAAGGCGAGTGCTAATGTTGCGCACCGTTAAAAAGACTTTTAAATGAAAGAATTATCAATGCATGCAAAACACTATTCAAGAATTGCTTATTTACTATTCATACTTTGTTAATCGCTCATGGTTCCCACAACCCTAGTTGTGGAGTTTAATTATCCATATTCATATGAACATAATTCATTGTTTTATATGAAAGAATTATGAACTTACGTTAGAAGAATAATAAACCCAGAAATTCAACTTGAATTGCAACACCAAAATCTTCAAAACGAACTTAGGAAATTCAAAATTGCTAAAATTGCAAGTTAATATCCCAAGTCAAGAACTAGAATAAAAGTAATAAAATCTAACCCCTAAAAATGAGATTTACATACCCTATTTATAGAAAACAAATCCTAAAATAAAAGGGAAACAAAATAAGGAAATAAAATTGTAGGATGTGTCTTCATTCCACGAGGCTAACCTACGGTCCGTAAGTCGAATGACGCTCTGTAGGTTTCTTCCGTGGCTCCATAGTTAGCTGATTTGAAATCTTCACAAATCCACCTCTCTCAGTCAGCTTCCACAAACCAGCAGCACGGTCTGTCTGTGAGACAACAGACCATCAATCACCTCTGTTGCTCTATATTTAGATTATTTCAACTCAGGGATTGGAATCACTCCTCTGATCACTTCTACAGAGCTGCAGGACGGACCGTAAGTCATTCGACGGTCCGTCAGTCCGCACCGTGGTTCCACACTTGGTCAGATTTCCATGAGCTTCAATCTTGCCATGCCTGGTCATCCCATGACCCTCATCTATGGGGCATCACTCATCCTACAGTCCATAGGTGCCTCCATAGGTGACTCTTTTCAGCACTTACCTCAACTACATCTTCATCTTTTCACGCCTGAGTTTATTTCCTAAAATTACAATAAAAAACACATAAAACTAACACAAAAATTCCTTAGACATTCTCAAATCCTAAGTGAAACGTATCAATAGTATCGTAAACTCACGGTACATCATTATGTATCTGTGCGATTTGCCTTAGAGTTTGATATGATTTGTGATATACTTGATGCCCTTATCCATGTTTCTACCCCAGTTGGAGAGTCAGTCATAGTTACCCATGTCTATCTTCCTTGTCCTATTTTGTTTATGGGTTTTCAGACGTGGGCTGATTTGGTGATTTTGGATATGACTGACTTTGATATAATCTTACGCATGACTTGGTTGTCCCCCTATTACACTGTGCTTAATTGTAATATTAAGTTCGTAACTCTAGAAATTCTGGGAAGGGAAAAATTAGAGTGGGAATGAGTGTACAAGCCTAAGCAAATTAAGATCATATCCTCCGTTCGGGTTAAGAAATTGATAGGGCAGGGTTGTTTGGCTTATTTGGCTCATATTAGGGATGTTGAGATTGAGGCTCCATCTAGTGGGGTCTATTCCTGTGGTGTCATAATTTAGAGAAGTGTTTCTAGTGACTTGCCTGGTATGCCTCCTGATAGAGATATAGATTTCTGCATTGATTTAGAGCCTGGTACGTGGCCCATTTCTATTCCTCCATTTTGTATGGCTCCAACGGAATTAAGAGAGCTTAAGGCTCAAATCTAAGAGCTTCTTGACAAGGGATTTATTCAACCTAGTGCTTCCCCATAGGGTGCCCCAATTTTGTTTGTTAAGCAAAAAGATGGTAGTATGAGAATGTGTATAGATTACCGGCAATTGAATAGGGTCACTATTCGAAACAAGTATCCGTTGCCTCGAATAGATGATCTTTTTGACCATCTGCAAGGTGCATCAGTTTTCTCTAAGATTGATCTAAGGTCTGGTCACCATCAATTAAAAATTAGGCCTGAAGACGGCGTTTAGGACTCGCTATGTGCACTATGAATTCGTAGTTATGTCCTTTGGGTTGACTAATGCATCTGCAGAGTTCATGAGTTTGATGAATGGGGTGTTTAAGCCATTTATCTATTCATTTGTTATAGTCTTTATTGATGATATTTTGGTCTACTCGAAAAGTGAGGAAGAGCTTGCCAACCATCTTTGTAACACCCCAAAAATTCTATGACTTAAGTTAGAGCCTCAGCTTATGAATAATGACTTAAAAATAGTTAAAATGATGTTTCTAAACCTAAAGTAATGCAATTGACTTGGTTTGGAAGAGTAAAAGTCTAAACGTCAAGAAACGACCACGACGTCCGGAAACTAGAGAAGAATGTGTTCTAGTGTGTCCTTAGGTTTCGGGCAGGTTTGGGAGTGTTGTATGATGTTATAATCTCGTAAAAAGGTTTAAATTAGGTAAATATATGTTTATAGGGTCAAAACGTTCGAATACGACTCCTTGGGGCCACCCTAAGGTCCCCCAAGGAGGACCCCAACCATGGCCAAGCAAGCTGCCAAGGCTACTTGCAACTTGGTGGGAATTGCTCCACGTTGCGGACTATCTCCCCCAAGGAGCAAAAAGTTTGTTCGCAATGCGGTCGTGTCGTGGACTCTACTGCCTCGAAATTTAATTCCAATTATATTCAGGGAATAGCTCCCCGTCACGGGCTTGTTCTGCGACGAAAATGCTGAAATTTAGAAATCGATTTTTACTTCATTAAAGAGTACAACTAAGTGATGGGTAGTGAGGGTACTTTGGGGGACGTGTATATAATGATATTTAGGTTAATTTACCTCTCTTTTATCACTCAAACACAAAATCCCAAAGATCTAAACCTAAAGTTCCTCCTTCTCTCTAATCTCTCTCTCTTCTCAAGAACTCTATTGTAGAAGATTGGAGCTTCAAGAAGAAGACCAACTCTCCAAGGTTTCAACTCAGATTTTCGTGGTTTATTCTTCAATAAGGTATGGTTGCTTATCACTCTTGGGATTCCTTTCACCAAGAGGCCCCCTTAAGATGAATTTGAAAATCTCCAATTTCTAGGTTTCAATCAAAAAACGTGGGTCTTCTTTCTAAAGTGAAATTGATGTTATAAACTGACTTTGATTGATGTTATATGAATAATTATGGATGAATTTATGTTGCATTGGTGGTTTCTTGAAGAATTCCCCATAAGGCCCATGTTTCCCCTTCTTTTCCTAATTCTAACCCTAGTTTGTGTTGGATATTAATTGAAGGTTATGAATTGAATGTGATGTTATGTAATTCATGATTGTATGATGATTATACCCTAAGTTATGTATAATTTCTATGAAATTAGGGTTGAGTCTTTGAATGAAGCCTTGAAGGCTATGAAGGGAATATGTCAATTTCTTATGTTGATATTGATTATGTTATTACTTCATGAATTACCTTGTTTTATGTATTGGTTATGATTTAATTGGTAATTGAAGTATGGATGTCCCAAGATGGGAAAGAAGATATGAAGGCTAGTTCTTCTTTGAACTCAAGTATGAAAGGTGAATTACTTAGATTGTAATGATGCTATACCTAATGTGTTGTTGTGGTGTTGATGACCTAGTTTCCTCATCCTTAACCCTCTACACTTGAATTAGCTATGAAGTATGCATGTATGTTATGGTATGATTGCTATATGATTGAAAGGTAGTTCTCATGATTATAGTGTAATGTAAAGTGAAAGGTTTACTCATTTGCTAAGTGTTTCTAAAGTGAAAGGATTGTTACTCACTTATGAACACATACGAGCTATTATGGTAAGATGTCTACATAAGAGTCTAGTAAAGGCTAATGTGAACTTATGTGATGACTAAAGATGATTGCAAAAGGGAATTAGATGCTTAGCACCGAAAGGGCATGTAAATGAGATAGGGGTCTCACGTTTAGTAAGTTCGGCTCCCTACATGGGTTTCCTCACGTTTAGCAAGTCCGGATTACCCACGATATGTGTTGTCTCATGATATGAAAACCCCCACGTTTAGTAAGTTAGGGTTTCTAGAAGCGATCTCCTTGACCCTTAACTATGTGCCCACATAGGACTCTAGCTTAGTGGATCCACCTAGATATCTATGTATGAATGGTTACACCTTAGGCAAGTGTTAACCCTCTCTTTTCGGTGTGGGAGTAGAACACTGAATTCCATGTAGCTCTCATGGTCTATGTCGATTATTGCCATTTTCCCTAATGTAAATGTAAATGAAGGTATGAAAGGTGTGAACTCTTACTAGGGCTTTATTAAGGGTTTATACATAGTGTAAGGGAGGGTATGAGACTTCTCTTGTACATTGCACTTGTGGGATCCTAAGAGATGGTTGTAGTAGTGTTCTCTTATGATTATGATGATTATGACTTATATATGTTGAAGCTATGTTATGTATGATCATTATGAATATGGTAAGTTATAATGAGATATAATCTTATGAATGTATGCATGAAGTAGGTTGCTTAATGTGATACTTGGCTTTGAATAGGGTTATGGGGTTCTATTCTTTGCATTGCACTAGTATTGCTTGGGTTGTCTACATGTTCGGATGATATTATGTTGGGTTGGACTATGATGCTTACTTTGTGTGCATAGTGGATTTACTTGGTAAAATGCATGTTTTGACTAAATGTCCTTTTATGCATGTTTCAATGGTTTTTTATGCATAGTAGCCATACTTAGTACGTGTGTTGTACTAACCCATATTTTCTCCCTTTTTCCCAAACATTTAGGTTCGGGCCGTTGATGATTCAAACTTACTTCTCAAGACACTTGGAGTTGCTTCCCCAAGTTGGTGAGTCCTCAAGTCCGAGGACAAGACCTTATGATCTAGCTTCTATGTTTAGTTCTTTGCTTATGTTGAAAGACATTGTTGTACTTTCCTATTTCAAGGCTTCTTATTGATGTAAAGGCTAAGTCCCATTTTCGATACTTCTATGTCTAGATGGTACATTGTGACGAAGTTAGATTCTGTTTTTCATATATGAAGTGAAGTTGAACTTCCAAAGTAAAAGTTTTAAATTTTCCGTGATTTTATTCTATGATACATGTTATGATGAATGCTAAGCACTTGTATAGGACCTCTTCGAGGTCGAATACGTCGGTAACGACTAGGGGGTGCTCTCGGGTAGTTACAATCTTTGTATTATTTTGGGCGTTATTGGGAAACAAAGGTTGTATGCTAAATTTTCTAAATTTGAGTTTTGGTTGACTTTGGTAACATTTTTGGGGCATGTAGTTTCAAAAGAAGGGGTAATGGTAGATCCTCAAAAGATTGAAGCGGATAAGAATTGGGTTCGGCCTAACTCTGTAACGGAAGTTAGGAGTTTTGTGGGGCTCGCTAGCTATTATCGTCGATTTGTGAAGAACTTTGCTTCTATCGCCACTCACTTGACTAATTTGACCAAAAATGAGATACAATTTGAATGGACTGAAAAATGTGAGGAGAGCTTTCAAAAGCTCAAGACTCTCTTGACCACCACACCTATTCTAGCATTACCGGTGGAAGGTAAGGATTTTATAGTTTATTGTGATGCTTCTCATTCTGGGTTAGACGTGGTGTTAATGCAGGATAAGAATGTTATAGACTATGGGTCGCGCTAATTGAAGGTGCATGAGAGAAATTATTCAACGCATGATTTGGAGTTGGCAGCGGTAGTATTTGCTGTTAAGATCTGGTGACATTACCTCTATTGTGTTAAATGTGAGGTATTTACTGATCATCGTAGTTTGAAGCATGTGTTCACTCAAAAGGATCTGAATTTGAGACATGGAAGGTGGATGGAGTTACTTAAAAATTATGATGTCACCATTCAACACCATCCGGGTAAGGCTAATATAGTGGCAGACACTTTGAGTCGAAAGGCAGTGAGTATGGGTAGTTTAGCTTGCCTAACTGTAACCAAGCGACCTTTAGCTAAGGAAATTCAGACCTTAGAGTCCAAGTTCATGCAGTTGGGCATCTCAGAAAGAGGTGGGGTGTTGGCTAGTATTGAAGTAAGGGCCACATTCATTGAGGAGATCAAGTCCAAACAAGTTGAGGATGAGAATTTGAAGGAGCTTAGGAAGAAAACTGCGAATGGTAAAGCACAAGAGACCGCTCTTGATGCGGATAGTGTGCTCAATTTTAAAGTGAGAATATGTGTTCCTAGAGTAGATGACTTGATTGAGAAATTGTTGGCAGAGTCTCATGGTGCGCGATATGCTATTCATCCGGGTGTGACCAAGATATATCGAGATTTGAAATGAATTTATTGGTGACCGGGCATGAAGAAGGATATATCAGAGTTTGTGGTGAAGTGTCCAAATTGTCAACAAGTGAAGTTTGAACATCAAAGGCCTGCAGGTTTGCTTCAAAGAATGCCAATTTCGGAATGGAAGTGGGAAAGAATAGCCATTGATTTTGTGGTTGGTCTTCCCAAGACTTTGGGAAAGTTTGATTCAATTTGGGTAGTGGTTGATAAATTGACCAAGTCAGCCCATTTTATTCCGATAAGAAAAGAATATAATGCTGAACAATTGTCTAAAGTTTATGTTAAAGAGATAGTGAGGTTGCATGGGGTACCCCTTTCTATCATCTCATATCGTGGTACCCAATTCACATCTAAGTTTTGGAGGAAATTACATGATGAATTGGGCTAACAATTCACTTTTAGTACAACCTTTCATCCACAGAAGAATGGACAATTAGAGAGGACTATTCAAGTATTCGAAGACATGTTGAGGGCAAGTGTGATTGATTTTGGAGGGTATTGGGATAAGTTCTTACCTTTGTGTGAATTTTCTTATAATAAAAATTATCAGTCCAGCATAGATATGACACCATTTGAGGTACTCTATGGGAAAGGATGTATATCATCCATAGGATGGTTTGACGTTGGCGATGTGAAACCTTGGGGGGTTGATTTAGTGAAGGATGCTCAAGATAAGGTGAGGAGTATTTAGGCTAAACTTTTAGCAGCCCAGAGTAGACAAAAGAAGTATGCGGATCATAAGGTAGGAGATATGACTTTTCAAACCGGTGAAAATGTTCTTCTTAAGGTATCACCCATGAAAGAGGTGATGAGATTTGGCAAGAAAGGTAAGTTAAGTCCTAGGTACATTGGTCCATTTGAGATTCTTGAATGTGTGGGACCGATAGCATATAGATTGGCTTTACCTCCTAATTTATCAGGTGTTCATCTGTATTTCATGTATCCATGTTAAAGAGATGTCAAGGTGACGAGGATTATACAATGACATGGGACTAAATTGTGTTAGACAAGGATCTCCAATATGAGGAGGAACCGATTGCAATTCTTGATCGTGATGTGCGTAAGTTGAGGACTAAGGAGATTAAGTCCATGAAAGTTAAATGGAAGTATCATCCAGTTGAGGAAGCTACTTGGGAAACCGAGAGAGACATGTGAGAAAAGTAACCCCAATTGTTCGTCGATTCAGGTACTACTTCATTCCTTTCTTAGCCTATTTTTCTAAGTTTTGACACTTGGGGACGAGTGATGGGTAAATTGGTATCTATTGTAACGACCTGTTCTCGTCATTATAGAATGCCAACGGGGTAAAATTTGGGCCGGAAAACTTTTTCGTAGTATTTGGATTTTCCCAACCTAGTCCAGATTTGAACGAAATTGGAGTCTTTAAGGTGTAGGGAAATGTGGTAACAACTGGGTCAGTTAATTATGATTTTTATTACATGAGTAGTTAGATAACTCATTAAAGAATCTGTACGACTTTACGAAATTAAATTCGGGCGAGTAGAACTCCCGAAATCGATCTTAGCGTAAATGATATTTTCTGATCTTTGTTGGTTAGAGATGTATTGTGAAATGGGGGTCTTGGAATTCTTTAAATAGTTCACTGGTTCCGTGCAAGCCGCTTTAGCGGGATAGGTGTAGCTCTGGCAGGGACGCTGCAGCGGGGTGAAGGCCGTTGTGGCAGGTTCAACGTGACTTAAAGTCGTAAATAAACCCTTAAATGACCTTATTTGGCACTTTTCAATTTTTAGAGCTAAGGAATGAACCCCAAGAGACTCCTACTCGTTTTTCATGATTCTTGAGGCTAAAGGTATGCTTTTCACTCCCCGAATCTATTTTTCGATCCGTAGAACGTAATAGAATGGGTGAATATTGATGGGGGACGGTTTTGTTATAGATTCTATGGTGGAAACAACCTTAATTTGGATAATTGGGATTATAGGTTTGATCTAGGGTTCATAGAATTGTTAGTAATTGGAGTAATTACTGATTGTTTATTGATTCTCATGTTATATTGATTGTTTGTAGACCAAGAACAAGTGGAACGAATTCGGAAAAGGAAGGATCAAGTTTCTTAGGGTTTCAAGCTTGTTTCGAGGTAGACGATGGTTGTAATTCTATGATTGTGTAATGTATGTTTGTTCTTGCTTCATTATGATACATGTATGTATATGAATGTTGCATTATTGATCACACTTGTTGTAAATGAGATAGATGAATGATGGTTACCATGAAATCATTACTTAATTGTATGATCTTGAGGATATACTTGTGATTGTGATTGTGGTGTGATTGAATGGATCGGTTGCCACGTTCTGGCATAACTAACTTGAATCGGTTGCCACGTTCCGGCATAACTATTGGATCGGTTGCCACATTTCGGTATAATCATTGGATCGGGTACCACGTTCTGATATGCTAACTTTTTGGCTTTGGGTTCCATGAGAGGACCAATGATTTGATATAATTGTGTATCTTGAGAAATGTGAAGTTGTTCATTGTTAGTAAATGTTGATAATATTGTATATGTTCATAATATTCATGTGAATATATTGTTGTGATGACTTATGTATGTTGCACTTAGTGGGATAGCCACGTGATCCTATCAGTACACTGTGGTTGTGTACTGATACTGCACTTGCTCTTATTTTTGTTGAGTATAGGGCATCTTCAAGCGCTACTAATAGGCCTCGCTTAAGAGATCAGTGATCGTCGTTCGAATTGAAGGGTGAGCCAATTCTTCTGGGCTGCCATGAGTTCTCCTTTCGTCTATGTCCATCATTTTCGAACTTAGACTATGTTCTAGTTTGTTTATTAGTTCGTTAGATTGGCGTTGCATCCCTTCTTGTTTAGACTTATTGAACTTTAGATGTTTTGGTACATTGACTTTCAGGTTCTATATTATTACTTCCGCATTGTTAGTTTATTATTGTTAGACTTTTGTTAGAGTTTATGGAAGCTCTATTTCTTTCCTTAGTATTTTCCTACTTTCGTGTACTTAAATGCCTTATTTTTGGTTTAGTTGCTTGGTTGGGTTGTAGTAGTGGTTCTCCCACCAGAGGATTAGTGTGTGTGCCAATCACGACGGTCTGGGTCGTAACAACAACCCTCAATAAACCATGTAGCCATTGTGGGTAGAAAGGGTCATACTTTTTAGATGATTCCTTATTTGTTTTAACCATATACTACTAGATCCACTTAGTCAGTAGGTTCTATACCCCGGCAAAGTATAAGACAGTTCTGGCAGCGTGGGCTAGACATTGTATCATCACATAACTCATAGTGATGGTTGTCGGTTAGAGAATCTCCCAACAGAGTTATTTTGTATCTTTACATACAAATAGGAGTTATTATTTTATTTTCATACAATTGAGTTATTATTGTATTTTTGTATACAATTGAGTTATTATCTACGGTTTTAAAAACTTTATTGCATCTTTTATTGTTGTTTTATCCTTGAGTATCCAAAGTTGAACTATGTTTCAAAGAGTTGAACATCTTATTGTTGAGTTGAGCCCTATTTCTCTGAGTTGAGTTGAACAATGTTCTCTGAGTTGAGTATCTTATTATTGAGTTAAGCCCTATTTACTCTAAGTTGAATTGAATTAAGTTGAGATGAGTTGAGTGATTTGAGAAGAGGTAAGTATGTTTCTTTTTCATAAGTTCAAGCTTATGTTTATGCTTTAGAATTCCCCTTACATGCTCGTACTTTTCATGTACTGAGCCATTTGGCTTGCATCGTTTCATGATGCAGATACATGTATTCAAGATCATCAACACGCGTTTCGTTGAGGGCATGTGATATTCCAGTCAGCTTTGGTGAGCCTTCTTATATTTCGGAGGACTTCACATTTATCTTACAATTAGTAGTTTTGAGATGTTGTGGATCTTGTCCCGATATCCTTCTGTAATAATAGAGGCTTCATAGATAGACAGAGCTTAGGAATTTCTATATTTACTTATATTTTGAGTATTGTATAGACTTTTAAAAAGGTTGAGTATTTGTGAAGGCCCAACTTCTATAAATAAATGACTACATAAATTTAGGAAAAGTTTCCCTTCTTTCATACTCTAAATCGTACAATAGAGCCATGTCATAGAGACTTATTCTAACTCGTGCGTTCGCATATCCATTCGACTACCCCTCATACTCAAAGTATTTGAAAAGGAAAATCTAGATACTTATCGATGAGTTACTCTTAGAAAAATTCCTGAGAAAGTCATGAGATTCTAGAGGGTTGTAGAAAAGCCCATGAGTGACTTTGGTGTTGAGTTTCAGAGGAATGCACTCATCTTCATATGAATCGTGCGTTCACGCTAAAAGTGAGCTGCACTTTCTTCTCTAAGCCTTGTTTCAGCTAAGATCTTTATGAGAAAGTATGATTAGAGCTTGGGTAGTATTTTCTCCCGAAAAGGTAGCATGAGTTACGAGATCATGGGAGCTAGTAGTGAAAGTGCCCATAATTAGAGGAAAGTATGCAGAGATTCAGTAATTTAAGGAAAGGAGATAGTGATGGGGCAGATTATGTTATTGCAATCATGCACCTAGTCAGTTATAGGTGATGAGTTCCTTTATGAGTAGAATATGGAATAATAATGTTGTAGAGAGTTCTTGATAGAAGGAAGAACAATAGTTACTAGTCAAGATAAGGTAAAGTATATTGTTAACGAGAATAGAGTTGACGTTGAGGTGCCATCGCATTACAGGAGACTAAGTACATGTGTTGAATAAGAGAATAGAGTATTCATGAGGTGATAGATCGAAGCTAGGCTTATGAACTTTGAAGGGGGGGGGGGGAGCCCCATAGTATTCAGAGGATGATAGAATAATTTAAGATATAATGTGCAGTAAGTGAGTACATAGTATTTAAGTTGTGAAGTGCGACGCGATGGTAATTTGTGAGTGTAGAGACTAAGAGGTAAGGATTGACTACTTGTCATAAGGTCCTAGTGGACGAGTGTTTCTGAATTTGTATCCAGTAGTTGTATGTTAGTATAGTAAGCGAGAAATAATATTGATATTCGGGTTTAGTAATAAACATTAAGCTTGAATTTGAGATGAGTGTCATGACCAAAAGAATGGCAACCTGAGGGTGATGATGTTAGTCTTGATATTTGACCTAAAAGACTTAACATAGAGAAGGTGAGAAATTGAGATATTAGCTGCAATAAATATGAGTGGTAGAAGTAAGAGACCCTAACCTTTAGATAAGGGCAGTGAAGTGTGGCTCAGTAACAATGAGTAACAAGAGCATTAAGAAGTGTACCGAGGTGGTATGTAATTTGAAGAGGTTAAGAGAAACACCTTAGAAAGAGGTCTTAGTACCTGCTTATGGAGAGTTCGGTAGTCATGAGATAATTTTCTCTTGAGTGTTAGAGTAAAAGAGGATGTACACCAGTTTAGAGATTATGGAATAGGTCCTAAGCTTTCAATTGTCAGCTTTAGACCTAAGGTAGAGATGATAAGATGAGAAATCAAGTTAAGTGTTCAAGAATGAGATAGTAATAAGTTCCAAAGAGTATGGGAGATATCTTTTAAGAGGTCTTTTAGTAATGGAGTAATGTTAGAAAGAGATGGTTAGTGATCCTATCGTGATAATGATAGTGTGATAATTCTGTCTAAGGTTATAAACAAGGAGGAAGAGGAGGATGACGTTTTTCTATGAGAAATAGCTAACTGAGATCCCTTAGTTGGTTCTGAATAGTAATGCGGGCAATTCTAGTTGGTATGGCAGAGATGATAAGAGTAACCCCATTCCATACCCAGTCCAGCCGTCATTCGAGGATGAATGATCCGAAGAGGGAGATATTGTAACACCCATAAATTTTTTGAACTAAGACTCGAACCATCCTTCGTTTAGAGTAGGATTTTGCCGAGGAATTTAAAATTTTCGTAAGTGGTAAGGTCACTAGATGTAGCACCTTGAATTCCAAGAAGAATTAAAGAGAATTCATTCAAGTCATTCGCAAGTTCTTTTAAATTTTGGGTCAAATTCAAATGACCATAACTTTCAATACAAGATGAGTTAGGTTTCCCATAAGTTATCAAATGAAAGGTCTTTAGATTATCTTCCCAAAGCCACCAAGTTTGCTAGGTTTAGAGCTCGTATGGGGGTATATGCCCTTTTGAAGTCAGGCTGTCCATTTAAGGAAAGTTACTCAAAAATATGAGGGGTATTTTGGTCTTTTCCTTACCAAATCAGATTAAAATGAAATATGGTAATATTTAGGGGTCTAAACTGATTTGGTTCAGTTTTCACAGATCCTAATTACGCTTAGGGTTTTAGAAGAAAGTTCAAGAAGAGAAAAGAGGAGAAAAGAGGAGAAAAAGTTCAAAGTTCCAATCGCTCGATCAAGAAATTCAAGATTTCGCCAAGAACCTAGTTCTTTGAGGTATGTGAGTTTCTCATAGTGTTGGGTTCATCCACCCACACACCAATCATGTTATTTTCAGCGAAGTTTCATTCTTAAAGCTGAAGAATTTGAGTTCTTGATTTGTTTCTTGAAAGTATTATTTCCGTTCTTGAATTAGGATGGGTTTGATGAGTTCTTTAGATAAAAGTTAGTGAATTGATGGTGGTTTTGAGTAGATTATCGTGTACATAAGTTGAGTATTCGAAGCAAAGTTATTGGGAAAGAAACCATTCGATTCTAGGTGAATTACGGTAAAAAAACGAGTAAGAAAAAATCGGCAGAAAATAAGGTACTAGGTCCACGTCGCGGACCTGTTCCTCAGAGTGAATTTTCCCTGTCCACGTTGCGAAGAGAACGCGGACTCCACTGTTCAAAAATTATTTTGCGACCAAATATTATAATTCATCTCCGCATCGCAGACTTGCTCCTAAGACATTGTTTTTCAACTGTTTCTCATTATTAACTATCTAAGACTCATTTAATCATCACGATATTCTTCCTATCATAAATCATAACCTTAAATTCATAATTCAAATTCAAGGTAGAGCTAAGAGTTAAGTCTTGCAAGTTGTTTCGAACATTTTGAGAAAGTTCCTTTGAGCCCTTTTGACGAGTCTTCTACAACTTCTAATAACTTGTATCAAGACTCGAGTAAGTGGGTATGAGAATGAGGAGAATGTTTGCATGAGTCTGCATTATCTTCGAGATCCTTCATATTATGAATCATAACTCTTGAATTCATAATTCATAATTCAAATTCAAGAAAGAGTTAAGAGTATAGTTCAAGAAAGTCTTTGAGTCAAATCGTGAATCATTGGAGATCAACTATCGATTTGAGCTAAGTTTAAAGGAAGTAAGTATGAGAATTAGAGGAGTCGTATACACGAGTTCCATATTGTTACGTAGACCCTTGAGTCAAGTCGTTCGTGCCCATAAATTTCTGCATGAACTGCATAAGTTGAGTTTCTTTGAGCGGAGTAGTATCTTCAAGTTCTAAGTCTTGAGTATTGATGTTCCTAACCCTTTTGAAATTATATTCCTAATCATGGGATTACTACATGTTACCATGAAGGTCCTTGAGTTGAGTAGTTCATGCCCATAATTTCGCATGAACCCTATGAGTCGAGCATTTAGGAGATGAGTAGTACCATTTAGTCCTTGGGTTCTGGAGTAATTGAGTTTTAAGTATTGAGTTCTGCCTATGGTTATTGGAAACCTTGAATTGAGTTGTTTACGTCCACAATTCGGCATGAACTTTATTTGGAGAAGTCTTTTACAATTATTCATAATTTGTTTAAAGGCTTAAGCATTTGATTATGAGGAAGAGTAGAGTCAAGTTTCATTTTCTTTAAAATGATATATGGGAACTAAGTATTCCCAAGAGAAATGTTTTTACATTTAAGAAAAGAGGAAACACCGATTTCCAAAAGAGTTCATGAGCAGTTTTCAGCATTATCTCTTTTTAGAGAAACATTTTGAGTAATAATCTCAAAGATGAGGAAAAGGAAATGTTTTCTTTAAAACATAATGAGCTAAGTGTATTTTGGGATCAGTGTTGAGCACCGATATGGGGGAGAGTTCTAACAACTCACTTACCATAAATCATGTAGTTAATGTGGGTAGAAATGTCCATACTTTTTAGATGATTCCTTATTGCTTTTAAGCATAGACTAGTAGATCCACTTAGTTAGTAGGTTCTATACCCCGCCAAAGCATATGACAGTTCTGGCAGAGTGAGCTAGACAATGTATCATTACATAGCTCATAGTGATGGTTGTTGGTTAGAGAATCACCCAAACAGAGTTATTTTGTATTTCTACATACAAATAGGAGTTATTGTGGTATTTTCATACAATTGAGTTATTATTGTATTTTTTGCATACAACTGAGTATTATCTACTGTTTAAAAAGCTTTCAAGATATTGCATCTTTTATTGTTGCTTTATCCTTGAGTAACCACAGTTGAACTATGTTTCACAGAGTCGAGTATATTATTGTTCAGTTGAGCCCTATTTCTTTGAGTTGAGTATCTTATTATTGAATTGAGCCCTATTTCTCTAAGTTGAATTTAGTTGAGTGAGTTGAGAAGAGATAAGTATGTTTGTTTTCCATCAGTTCAAGCTTATGTTTATGCTTTAGAATTCCTCTTACATGCTCGTACATTCCATGTGCTGAGGCATTTGGCCTGCATCATGAAATCATTTCATGATGCAAATACTTGTATTCAGGATCATCAACAGGTGTTTCGTTGAGGGCATGTGATATTCCAGTTAGCTTGGTGAGCCTTTTTATATTTCGGAGGATTTCACCTTTATCTTACCGTTAGTAGTTTTGAGATGTCGCGGGTCTTGTCCCGATATCCTTCGGTAATAGTAGAGGCTTCATAGATAGACAGAGTTGAGGAGTTTCTGTATTTACTTGTAATTTGAGTATTGTACAGACTTTTAAAAAGGTTGAGTATTTGAGTTCAGTGAAATTCAATTCATTTTAAAGCTTTTGTATGTTTGAGTTTGTCCTCCACTTGTAGTCAGCTAGGATGAGGGTTCTCTTGAGGACCAACAATGGTTCTTGAGTGCCGACCACGTTCAGGGTATATTCTCGGGTCGTGACATAAATAATGGGAATAACTTAGTAAAGCAACATATTTTTTAGTATTTCAATCGGTAAATACTAGTATAGGATACTTTAAGAGATTCTTTTTTGCAGAAGCCGATCTATAACTATCAAGATTTGTGTTGTTGGTTATTGGAAATCCTCACAGAATGGATGAATTCCCTTTATCCGTAGTCCAATATCCACAAAAGATGTAGATTTATTTTTTCTTATGTTAGATAGATAACCCTAGCCGTCTAATGTGTTTGAAAGAAAATATATATTTTGCTACATCCATAATGGTGTATTTATACATCAAGAGTTAGGGTTAAGGATCATGACAATGTAATGGGCAATATAACATATTGGTAGACTTGACCCAATAATTATTAGAAAATCTATACAACTAAACAAGCATAAGCCTTATATTTACTCCTTAAAATCCTACTATAAAGTTAGTGTATTATTTTAAGGGATAATTCACAAGTGTCAAATAGTCATGACCAACATCACAAATTGTGATGAAACGCTAGGATATGGCTATATGAGGCAGTGCAACCTGATGTCATTTCACCAGCAGCTCTATACACCTATATTTTCTTTGCAAAATAAACTTATATTTTTTACAATTACATTTTTTATTACTCATTATACGAATATGTTTTATAGAATTTTAAATATCATTAAAATGAGTCTACATAAATTTATATGGGACACACGTGTGCAATGCACTTGCCCAACACTAGCTGTTAAAAACAAAAGAGATAAAAAGGTTATCTTTTTTACCAAAAAAATCCTTTATCACTTTTGGAAAATTTATTATGTTATAAAATTACTTTTGTCTTTCTCTATTTCTATATGCTCGATTACAAACTCCAATAAACAACTGAAGTACTAGTAACCATCTTATTTTTATTTTCAAATTGTATAATACAAACCATACAATTGAAGTTAAATATTCATCATTTGCAGAATAATTTTCAACAACAACTAATTGACTTTCATTTGTTATTTTCATGAATTTGATTTCTTGGATGACCATCTAAGTTATAGAATAACTTAGTAAACCAACCTTTCTTTAGTATTTCAATCTATAAATACTAGTATCAGAGTCTTACGAGATTCTTTTTTGAAGAAGCAGATCTAAACTATCACGATTTGTAATGTTGGTCGTTGAAAATCCTCATAGAATGGATAAATTCCATTTATTTAGAGTCCAATTTCCACAAAAGATGCATAACATTTTCTTATGTTTGATTGATAACCCTAGTCATCTAATGTAGTGGAAAGAAAATCTATCTCTTTCTAAACACATAATTGTGTATTTATACGCGAAAGGTTAGGGCTAAGGATCACAACAATCTAATGGGCTATATAACTTATTCAAGGACCTGACCCAATAATTTTTTGAAAATCTACACTAATAAGCAAGCATAGGCCCTATAGTTACTCCTTAAAGTCCTACTTTAAACCTAATGTATTATTTTAGAGGATAATGCATAAGTACAAACTTGTCATGACTCAAAATTACAAGTTGTGATAGAAAACAAGGTTATAGCTATATGAGGCAGTGCAACCTCATGTTATTTCACCAGCAACTCTAAACACCTATATTTTTTATTTGCAAAATGAACTTATATTTTTTACAAATACATGTTTTATTACTCATTGCACGAATGTGTTTCATAGAATATAAAATATCATTAAAATGAGTCTACACAAATTTACATTGGACACACGTACCCAACACTAGTTGTTAAGAAATTAAAAAAAATAAGAGATAAAAAGGTTATCTTTTTTACAAAAAAAACAACCTTGATCACTTTTGAATCAAAATCTATTCTAGCGTAAAATTACTATTGTCTTTTTCTGTTCCTGTATGCTCGGTTACAAACTCAAATAAACAATTGGAGTACTAGCAAACAACTTATTTATTTTCAAATTGTATAATACAAACTATTCAATTGAAGTTAAAATATTCATCATTTGCACAATGATTTCCAACAATGGCTAATCGACTTCCATTTGTAATTTCTCATGAAGAGGATTTTTTGTATGACCGTCTAAATTATAGAAATAACTTTGTAAAAAACAATCTTTTTTTAGTACTTCAATCTATAAATACTAGTAGGGAGACTTACGAAATTCTTTTTTGCACAACTAGATCTATAACTATGAGGATTTGTGTTGTTGGTTGTTAGGAATTCTCATAGAGTTGATAAATTCCCTTTATCTAGAGTCCAATATCCACGATGCAGAACATTTTTTTATGTTGGAATGATAAACATAGCTGTCTAATGTGGTTGAAAGAAAATTTATCTTTTACTACACCCATAATGGTGTATTTATGCATCAAGGGTCAGGTTTAAGGATAATGACAATCTAATTGGCTACAAAACTTATTGATAGACCTGACATAATAATTGATAGAAAATCTACACAAATAAGCAAGCATAAGTCTTATATTTACTCCTTAAAGTCATACTTTAAAGCTATTGTATTATTTTAAAGTATAATGCATAAGTACAAAATTATCATGACCCAAAATCACAAGTTTTGATGAAAAGCAAGGATATGGCTATATGAGGCCGTGCAACCTCCTGCTATTTCACTAGAAACTCTAAAAACTTAAATTTTTTATTTGCAAAATAAACTTATATTTTTTACGGTAACATTTTTTATTACTCATTATATGAATGTGTTTCATAGAATGTAAACTATCATTAAAATGAGTCTACACAAATTTATATGGGACACACGTGCAACGCACGTGCCCAACACTAGTTGTTAAAAAACAAAAATTAGAGATAAAAATGTTATCTCTTTTACAATTTTTTTTAACCTTTATCACTTTTAAATCAAAATATACTCTAGTGTAAAATTACTTTTGTGTTTTTCTGTTTCTATATGCTCAGTTACAAACTCCGATAAACAATTGAAGTGTCACGCCCCGAGCCTACACCCTGGACGGGACTGACACTCAAGAACCATTGTTGGCCCCAAGCGAACTCTTGGCCTGACTTACTTACTCAGCGGAAGACTTTAAACATTATACAAGGATTTCAAATGCACTTTAAAACAACTATCTTAAATAAACATAGAACGCTTTAGGATAAACATTCAAACTAGCCATAGATGTCAACTCAAGTCTTATAGCAAAACATCTGAAATACAAGACTAAAGAACTCTGACTACTCATCAATGAAGCCTCTAAAACAAAGAGGGATGTCGGGACAAAACCCCGGATCATCCTAACAACTGAAATACTAAAGCAATGTAAAAGGAGTCCTCAAGAAAGCAAAAAGGCTCAACAACTAACTCTGAGTGCTCAACTGGATCAATGAGGCGTTGGATGCTGATTCTGGTTACCTGTGTCTGCATCATAAAACGATGCAGGCAAAATGGCATCAGTACATTGAATGTACGAGTATGCGAGGGGAAAACTAAACATGACATAAGCTTGAAAGGAATCTGAAACGAACACTTACCTTGACTTTAATCATCTCATGAATACTCAACTAAAATGCCAAGTAAAGACAACAATAATGGTGCAGTTTATACAAAGCATTTAAACAATCAGTGGTAAGTCAATGTATTAAAGAGATACAATACCAACTCAGTTTACTCATATAATAAAGTAATAAAATACTGTGGTAGTTTCTCTAACCGACAACCTCCACTATGAGCCTAAGTGATAATACAACGTCTTGCCCACGCTGCCAGAACTGTCCTATACTTTATTGTCATATAGAACGCCTCAACTAAGTGGATCCACTAGTCTATGCTAAAAAGCATTAAGGAATCATTTAAAAAGTATGACCCTTTCTACCCATGATGGCTACGTGGTTTATGGAGACTTGAGTTATTTTGAACTTGCGTCCCCATATCGATGCTCCATACTACTCCCAAAATGTACTCAGCGTATATGTTTTAAAAAGAAAACTCTTTATTTGGTTTGAGATAATTACTCAAAACTTATCTTAAAAGCTCTCTTGGAAATCGGTGTTTCATTTCTTGGTCAAATGTGAAAACATTTTTAACTCTTGGGAATACTTAGTTCCCGTATAATCTTTGAAGAAATGAACTTTTACTCTTACTCTTTACTCAACTAAAAACTCAATTCTTAAAACAGGATTAAAACATTTGCAAAAGACTTCTTGAAAGGACTCTATGAACTTTCTAGACTTGGCTTTTAATTTCCTTGAATTTGAATTTATGGATTCAAGGTTAGGATTCATATTTCTGGATGGTTTCTAGATGTTTAGAAGTCATTTGGAGTAGTTAGAATCAATAAGAAGTGGTAGTACACTTTAGAAGGACTTAAATAGGCAAAACGACGAAAAACGAGTGGGGGCAGATGACCCGGGCATGTTCCTGGCACGCCACGCCAGCCCCTAAGTGATTGGGGCTCATTTCTAGAGCACTGATGGCGTTCCGCCCCTGCCTTCCTGGTGGTATGGGGGTGCTTTGCGCCAGCATTCCCCCAAGTGAATCTGACGAATTTTTTTCTCGTTTTCAGACCTTAAGTTGATTAATTTTGATTCTTTTTCTCAATACCTCTTTATATTTAGGTACCCAAAATGTATACACAAGAACCTAACTAAAAGTAACTCTAATAATCGACATTAAACTCTCAAGAACTACTCAATCTCAACCCAAATTGAAGAACGAAAGCAATTCAAGAACACCCATCAAGAACAATCAAACTTCCAATCTTTTTAGGACGAATTCACGCTGAAATAAACATGTTTCAAACGTGGGTGAACGAACCCAACATTATGAAAGTCTCACATACCTCGTAAGGATCATCCCTTGACTAAATAAACGAGCGATTCTTGAAGATCTTGACGATTCTTGCTCCTTCTCCTCTTCTTTTCTCTTCTCTCAAAACCCTAATCCTTTTTTATACAGCATAAGCTGAATCCTATCAGTTTAGACCCCATCTTAATTACCAAAAACGAAATTAGAATAATAGGGTATGGAAAAGACCATAATGCCTTTCTAAAATCCGGTTTAGACTATCCTTATCCAAACAACCCAACTTCAAATGAGCATATCTCACTCATACAAACTCGGAATCCTGCAAACTGAGCGGCGTTGGAAAGATAATTCAAAGATCTTTCCTACGGTATCTGGAAACTTACTAAATCATAATGAGCCAGAAGTTATGGTCATTTGAAGTTGACCCAAAAGTCATTCTTAACTTAACTCTTGTCAAATTTCCAGATTTTTATTATTTCCAAAAATCACTCTTTCTAGTTCTAGCTATTTCTGTTTCTTTCAATTAGCGAGATGTTACAATATCTCCCCCTTTGGAACATTCGTCCTCGAATGATATTACTCTTAGTAAGCAAAAGGTGTAACATCTAACATTCAGCTCAAACACCAAACAAGAAAATCTAACACATCAAGTATATAAATTAAAGTGTAATAAGAAAAGAATTAGTACCTTGGTCTGGAATTTCTCCAGTCTCAAAGAAATGTGGATATCTCTTCTTTATATCCTCCTCAGCTTCCCTTGTAGCTTCCCCAACAAATTGATTTCTCCAAAGAACTTTGACTAATGCTACTTCCTTGGTCCTTAACTTGTGAACTTCGTGGTCTAAAATCTGAACATGGATCTCCTTATAAGACAAGCTATCCTTGATACCAATAACTTCAGTTGGTATGATAAGTGAAGGATCTCCCATGCACTTTTCAACATGGCGATATGAAACACCGAATGGACCACTGCTAACTCTTAGGGTAGCTCTTACTCATAAGCTACATTATCAACCCTTTTTGGATATTCTGTAATGGCCAATATACTGGGGACTAAGCTTCCCCTTCTTACCAAATCTCATAACACCCTTCATGGATGAAACTTTCAAGTATACCCAATCATCTACTTCAAACTCTAACTCCCTTCTCCTAACATCATTATAGGATTTCTGAAGACTCTGTGCTGTTTTCAACCTCCCTTGAATAACTTTCACCTTTTCCATAGATTGATGCACTAAGTCTGGTCGTATCAACCCATCTTCACCAACTTCAAACCATTCAATAGGAGATCTGCATCTTTTCCCATAAAGAGCTTCATAAGGAGCCATTTGGATGCTAGAGTGGTAACTATTGTTATAAGTGAACTCAATGAGAGGCAGGTGATCATCCCAATTACCCTTGAAGTCAATCACACAGGCCCTCAACATATCTTCTAAAGTCTGAATAGTGCGCTCTACTTGACCATCTATTTGAGTATGAAAAAAGTACTCAAGTTCACCTTTGAACCTAAGCCTTTCTGAAAAGATCTCCAGAACTGTGCAGTAAATTGTGCACCTCTATCAGATAAAATCGAAACTGGCACCCTATGAAGTCTAACTACCTCTTGAAGATACAACTTGTCATAGTCCTCTACTGAATAGGTAGTCTTTACCGGTAAAAAGTGGGCTGATTTTGTCATTCTATCAACAATCACCCAAATAGAATCATGTTGCCTATGAGACCTTAGTAAACCTGTGATGAAATCCATATTGATAATCTCCCACTTCCATTTCAAATGTTCTATATTCTGAGCCATACCACCGGGCCTTTGGTGTTCTACTTTAACCTGTTGGCAATTCAGACACTTAGCAATAAACTCTGCAATGCCCTTCTTCATACTACTCTACCAATATTCTTCTCTCAAGTCATGATACATTTTTGTGGAACCCAGATGGATAGAATATCTGGAGATATGAGCTTCCTTCATGATCCTCTCTTGGAGTTCATCCACCCTTGGTACATACAACCTACCTTGATATCTCAATATGCCATCTCCCCTTTGTTCAAAAGCCAATACTTTTTTCTTATGAACATTTTCCTTTAATTCAAGTAAAATAAGATCTTGGTCCTGCTTCTCTTTTACCTCTGACACTAATGATGATTCATCCCCATTCATCACCACTGCTCCTCCTTCTGTGGAATTCATTAGTCGAACTCCCAATCATGCAAGCCTATGCATATCTCTTGCTAGCTCTTTCTTATCTTCGTCAAAATGGGCGGTACTACCCATAGACAACCTGCTCAAGGCATCAGCAACAACATTAGCCTTACCAGGGTGATAGATGATACTCATATAATAATCCTTGAGTAACTCTAACCACCTCATTTGTCTAAGATTAATCTCTTTCTAACTAAATACATACTGAAGACTCTTGTGATCGGTGAACACATCCACATGACCACCATAAAGATAATGTCGCCATATTTTCAAAGCAAAAACCACGGCAACCAATTCTAGATCATGGGTTGGGTAATTCTGCTCATGAACTTTCAATTGTCTTGAGGCATAAGATATAACTTTGCCATTGTGCATTAACACACAACCCAAACCAACTCTAGACGCATCACAATAGACAACAAAACCTTGAGTACCTTCTGGTAAGGTCAATACTGGGCAATAGTCAACCTCTTTTTCAATTCTTGAAAGTTTTTCTCACAAGCTTCAGACCATTGAAACATCACTATTTTCTGAGTCAACTTGGTCAAAGGGTATGAAATAGATGAGAACCCCTTTACGAACCTTCTATAATATCCAGCCAACCCCAAGAAACTCCTAATATCAGTTATGTGGGTCTAGGCCAATTCTGCACTGTCTCTATTTTTTGAGTGTCAACTCTAATTCCATCACTGAAAACTATGTGTCCCAAGAATTCCACAGACTCAAGCCAAAACTCACATTTAGAGAACTTAGCATACAACTCCTTATCTTTTAGAGTTTGGAGAACTATTCTTAGATGGCTAGCATGATCTTCCTCATTCCTCGAATAGATTAGTATGTCATCAATGAATACGATAACAAACATATCTAAATAAGTCTTGAATACTCTATTCATAAGGTCCATAAATGTTGCAGATGCATTGGTTAAGCCAAACGACATAACCAGAAACTCATAATGATCATAACGGGTCCTAAATGTTGCCTTTGGAATGTCGCATTCCCTTACTTTCAACTGATGGTAGGCATAACTGAGGTCTATCTTAGAGATACAAGAAGCACCTTGAAGCTGATCGAATAGATCATCAATTCTTGGAAGAGGGTACTTATTCTTGAAGGTAACCTTGTTCAACTGACGATAATCTAAACATATCCTAAGGGAACCATCCTTCTTCCTCACAATTAAGACTGGGGCGCCCCAAGGTGAGACACTTGGTCGAATAAAACCCTTATCAAGGAGATCTTTCAATTGCTCTTTTAACTCTTTCAACTTTGCTGGTGCCATTCTATATGGCAGAATGGAGATAGGATGAGTATCGAGAAGAATGTCTATGTCGAAGTCTATTTCTCTCTCTGGAGGGACTCCGAGTAGATCATCAGGAAAGACTTCTGGAATTTCACTCACAACTGGAACTGACTCAATTGGAGGTATCTCAACACTAGAGTCATTAACTCGGACTAAGTGATAGACACAACCCTTGGAAACTAACTTTCTCTCCTTAAGGTATGAAATAAAATGACCCTTAGGTACTGCTAAACTACTCTTCCATTCTATAACTAGCTCATTAGGAATTTGGAACGTAATGACTCGAGTTCTACAATCAACGGAGGCATAATAGACATGAAGCTAGTCCATACCTAGAATGACATCAAAATCTACCATGTCTAACTCAACTAAATTAGCCATGGTGCTCTTGTGATTGATGGAAATGACGCAATCACTATATACTAGCTCAACTAGAATAGACTCCCCAACAGGTGTAGAAACAAAAAAGGGTTCACAAAGTTTCTTAGGAAGCACATCAAATTTCATTGCAACATAAGGAGTCACAAAAGAAAAACTCGCTCCTGGGTCTAGAAAAGCATAAACATTAAGAGTAAAGACTTTGATCATACCAGTGACAACATCTGGAGAATTCTCTTGCTTTTGACGACTAGTGATCGCATAGAGGCGGTTTGCCCCTCTACCAGTACCGGAAGTAACTCCTCTAGGTGCAGCCCTGTCTGGTGGAGAAACTGATGAGGATTAGGCTCTATTACCCTGATTTCCATTACATTGCCGGTTCGTAGGGCAGTCTTTCATGAAGTGACCCTTTTGTCCACACTTGAAACAACCTGTGGAGCCATCGCGTCATTTACCTAGGTGGGTCCTACCACACTTAGCACAAACAGGAGCCCAGTTACCTCCTTGTGCCACATTACCCTGAGATTGGGCAAGTTTATCCCTAAATTGCTGTGATTTCTGAATATTGTACTGACATTTTTTTTTGGGTGTAGGTGCACTAGCAGATGATGGAGCAGGTCCCTTTTACTTTTGTTGGAAAAAAGAGCGGTTCACATTATTTCTTTGCTGCCCAGACTCATTCCCTATCTTCGCTTTCTTGTTTCTAAACTCCTCCCTATCCCTCAGCTTCTCTTCCTCAACCTGATGCACATAGACCATCAACCTTGTTATATCCATGTCCCCAATTAGCATGGCTGCCTTGCCCTCTTTGCCTAATAGACGAGACAACCCAACAACAAAAAGGCTCATCCTACTTCTCACATCCGCAACCATCTCCGGAGCATATCGGGAAAGCTGGGTGAACTTCAAGATGTACTCATGAACACTTAGTGAATCCTGCTTAAGGGTGAGAAACTATCGTACCTTGGCCTCTCTCAGTTCTCGAGGAAAGAAACGCCCCAAGGAGGCCTCCTCAAAACAAGCCTAAGCTGCAGGTGGTGCTCCCTCAACTCTACCCTTCTTCCACTAGTCAAACCAAGTCCTAACAGCATTTTTTAGTTAATATGCAGCTAGTTCTACTTGCTCAACATCGGCTACGTGCATAACCTAAAATACCTTTTCCAGTTCCTTAACAAAACTCTTTGGATCCTCGGTAGTGCTTGAACTAGTGAAACTTGGAGGATTCATCCTTAGAAAATCTCGAATCCTCGAAGTATCAACCTTTTCCTGTCGAGCCCCTCTCTGTTGACCAACCTGGTTAGTCACAACTTGGCTCAACATTCGGATCACTTCCCTCAACTCAGCATTCGTGACTTCTCCTTGGGGTTGCACTTCAAGTGCATTAGGTACCCCTTGCTCCTCAGCGTTCCTCCTAGTAGGACAACCTCAGACAGCTCTTCGTAGAGGCATGATTAACTGAAACACACGCACAAGCACGAATTAGAAGAAACTCTTTAGAGATCAAACTATAACGCATGAAATGATTGTGAAAGAATTGAGGTAATTTTCTAACTGTTGCATCCTCCTAATTATAGATGTGGCGCCCTTTACATCGATAACTAGGACTCTTGAATTCTGTGCTTTGATACCAAGTTTATCATGCCCCGAGCCTACACCCTGGGCGGGACTGGCACTTGAGAACCATTGATGGCCTCAAGTTAACCCTTGGCCTGGGTTACCTACTTAGCGGAAGACTTTAAGCATTATACAAGGATTTCAAATGCACTTTAAAAACAACTATTTCAAATAAACTTAAAACGTTTAAGGATAAACATTCAAACTAGCCATAGATGGCAACTCAAGTCTTGTAGCAAAACATCTTAAATACAAGACTAAAGAACTCTGACTACTCGTCTATGAAGCCTGTAAAATAAAGAGGGATGTCGGGACAAGACCCCCGATCATCCTAACAACTGAAATACTAAATCAATGTAAAAGGAGTCTTCCGAAAATCAATGAGGCTCACCAACTGACTCTGAGTGCTCAACTGGTTCAACGAGGCGTTGGATGTTGATCTTGGTTACCTGTGTCTGCATCATAAAATGATGTAGGCCAAATGACATCAGTACATTGAATTTACGTGTATGTTAGGGGAAAACTAAACATGACATAAGCTTGAAAGGAATCTGAAATGAACACTTACATTGGCTTTACTCATCTCATAATACTCAACTCAAATGCAAAGTAAAAACAACAATAATGGTGCAGTTTCTACAAAGCATTTAAAACGATAACTGGTAACTTAATGTATTAAATAGATACAATAACAACTCAGTTTACTCATATAATAAAGTAATAAAATACTGTGAGAGTTTCTCTAACCGATAACCACCACTATGAGCCTAAGTGATGATACAATGTCTTGCCCATGCTGTCAGAACTGCCCTATAGTTTGCCGTCATATAGAACGCCTTAACTAAGCGGATCCACTAGTCTATGCTAAAAATCATTAAGAAATCATCTAAAAAGTATGAACCTTTCTACCTATGATGGCTACATGGTTTATGGTGACTTGAGTTATTATGAACTCGCGTCCCCATATCGGTGCACAATACTACTCCCAAAATGTACTCAGCTCATATGTTTTAAAAACAAAAATCTTTATTTGGTTTGAGATAATTACTCAAAACATAGCTTAAAAGCTCTCTTGGAAATCAGTGTTTCCTTTCTTGCTCAAATGTGAAAACATTTTTAACTCTTGGGAATACTTAGTTCCCGTATAATTTTTGAAGAAATGAACGTTTACTCTTACTCTTTACTCAACTCAAAACTCAAGTATTAAAATAAGATTAAAACATTTGCAAAAGACTTCTTAAAAGGACTCTATGAGCTTTCTATACTTGGCTCTTAACTTTCTTTGAATTTGAATTTATGGATTCAAGGTTAGGATTCATGTTTCTGGATGATTTCTAGATGTTTAGAAGTCATTTGGAGTAGTTAGAATCAATAGGAAGTGCTAGTACACTTTAGAAGGACTTAAACGGGCTAAACGATGAAAAACGGGTGGGGAAAGATGACTCGGGCGCGCTCCTGGCACACTGCGCCAGCCCCTAAGTGACTGGAGCTCATTTCTGGCGCACTGCTGGTGTGCCGCCCCAGCCTTTTTGCCGCTAGCATTCCCCAGGCGAATCTGACAAATTTTTCCTCTCGTTTTTCAGACCTTAATTTTGATTCTTTTTCTCAATATCTCTTTAGATTCAGGTACCCAAAACATATACACAAGAACCTAACTCAAAGTATCTCTAATAATCGACATTAAACTCTCAAGAACTCCTCAATCTCAACCCAAATTCAAGAACAAAAGCAATTCAAGAACACCTATAAAGAACATTCAAACTTTCAATCTTTTTAGGATGAATTCACGCTGAAATAAATATTTTGGCACGTGGGAGAACGAACCCAATGTTATGAAAGTCTCACATACCTCGTAGGGATCACCTCTTGACGAAATCCACAAGCGATTCTTGAAGAATTTGACGATTCTTACTCGTTCTCCTCTTTTCTCCTCTTATTTTCTCTTCTCTCAAAACCCTAATCCTTTTTGATAAAGCGTACACTGAATCCTATCAGTTTAGACCCCATCTTAAATACCAAAAACGAAATTAGAATAATAGGGTATGGAAAAGACGATAATGCCCTTCTAAAATCCGGTTTAGACTTTCCTTATCCAAACAACCCAACTTCAAATGGGCATATCTCACTCATACAAACTCGGAATCATGCAAACTCAGTGGCGTTAGAAAGATAATTCAAAGATATTTCCTACGGTATCTGGAAACACACCTAAATCATCCTAAGCCAGGAGCTATGGTCATTTGAAGTCGACCCAAAACTCATTCTTAACTTAACTCTTGTCAAATTTCCAGATTTTTCTTATTTCCAAAAATCACTCTTTCTAATTCTAGCTCTTTCTAGTTCTTTCAATTATCAAGATGTTACATGAAGTACTGGCAAACATTTTATTTTTATTTTCAAATTGTATAATACAAACTATTCAATTGAAGTTAAATATTCGTCGTTTGCACAATTATTTTTGACTATGGCTAATCGACTTCCATTTGTTATTTTTCATCAAGTTGATTTGTTGGATGACCATCTTAATTATAGAAATAACTTAGTCAAAACACCCTTTTTTTTATTTCAATCGGTAAATAATAGTATAGAAGACTTATTAGATTCATTTTTGCAGATTACTACACCCATAATCGTGTATTTATACTTCAAGGGTTGGGGTTAAGGATCACGACAATCTAATGGGCTATATATTTTATTGATGGACGTGACCCAATAACTATTAGAAAATCTACACAAATAAGCTTGCATAAGTCTTATATTTACTCCTTAAAATCCTACTTTAAAGCTATTGTATTATTTAAAGGATAATGCATCAATACCAAATTGTCATGACCCAAAATCATAAGTTGTGATCAAAAGCAGGGATATGGCTTTATGAGGCAGTGCAACTGTCATGACTCAATTTCTCAGGTCATGATGACACCTACTACACCCCACAAGAATGTACATGGATCGCAAGCAACTAAGATACTAAGTCAACTACCAGTGTAAGGAGGACCCACAACCACAATTCTAAAGTCAAAACCTACCAAGAATAATAAAACAACAGTATATAATAAAATATAGTCAAATCATAACCTAACCAGACCCCATAAGCCTAAAGCTACAAACAAAAAACATAACCCAACTTGCCCCCATAAACTAGAGGGTACAAACAACAAACAAGTGTACTGGTGATATGCAATGCATATAACTGTAGGGTGACCAACATAACCATCACTAACCATCCAAACGTCAAGCAAAAGGTAACGACCTCGAATGGCAAAGCATCACCCTCAGAGTGGGAATAACAGCCTCGAACTGTCAATATCAGCCTAAGACTAGAGATAACGGAGTGGAACCGTGAGCATCGACCTCGAATAAGAAGCAATAGCCTCGAATCATGAGTAACCAATAATGGGGGTGCCTACACAGCCAGTAAACTCCCAGGGCACCAGAAAGACCAAAAGCATGTATCGAACCGTCAATATCAGCCTAAGACTAGAGATAACGGAGTGGAACCGTGAGCATCGACCTCGAATAAGAAGCAATAGCCTCGAATCATGAGTAACCAATAATGGGGGTGCCTACACAGCCAGTAAACTCCCAGGGCACCAGAAAGACCAAAAGCATGTATGAAAGGGCGTCAATGCGCCTATTAGTGAAGAAAAATCTGAGCACATCCTAGATGCCTCTAATATCTCAAGTAGAAAAAGGAGCATGCCCTTGACACTTCGTAATTCAAAAATCAGTAAGTCAAGTGATCCAGGTTGTACGACTCCCGTTAAAACCAATTTATAATAAAATGGTAAATATGCCAATGCATGGTCAGGGATTGTACCACAAAATCCATGAAAATGACTAAACAATGCAATGCATGCCATCACCAGCATTCAAACAAGGATCTCAAAATTAAATAATTATACATCCAATGAAACCACCCTACCAAAGCAGAGAGTACTAACCTGGGATCCAACTGGTCCTCGCATATGGCCTCATGCCCAACAACATAATCATAAGCTCAATAAGGATACAACATACCCACCGCTAATCAACAAGCAAATGGATCAAGAAAAGATTTCAGATAATAAAGAAGGAGATATCACAAGGGGCGACGCCCTACCCTGATCACTCCACTCCATTCCCAGACTGAGCACATCTAGAACCAACCCATGGCTATGACGAGCCACCAAGTTCACAAGCATCAACACAAGAAGAACGCCCAAAACCAAGCCCCACAGAGAGAAAATCATAACTATGAGGTGATACAACACAACCTAAAGCACTTAATGTCTATCCTAGTCCAAGGCAACCACAAATCAACCCTAACCAGGATAATCAAGATCATCTACTCCACAAGCAAAGTCACAATCTAAATTAAGGATACCAACACCAACAATAATCCCAAGGCTCCTAGAGATCAAGAAATGATGAAATAGCAAAAGGAAAACTAAATACCCGACAAATACCATTTAAAATTATATGAAATATACACTAGGCTTTATCTAAGAAGCTCAATCTAGAAAGAAGACCAAAGCCTACCTCAAAGACAAACATGAGCTATCCACATCTGAAACACCTCCGAACACAGCTAAACTATAAAATTATCAATCAAAATGTCAATATAGATGTTTTGACACTAAAATCGCGACGATTGGGAACAGACCCAATATTCAGTCAAAACAGGAATGTGGGACCTGCGACACAAATTCTGAAATTGACTCAATCAAAAGATATTAAATGCCTTACCGAGCTTGTGTTCCAAAATTGAACACAATCCGAGGCCTAAAAATTGCAAACAGAACACATGCAAATAATTCACAAATTAAGCACCAAAAAGATGAGGGACAGCAGATTCCAGCTCAAATTAACAAATAACGGGGGTTCACCAACACAATCTGATCAGTACACCATGTAGCCCAAACCACCACGATCATACTGGACTTCGAATCACCTCAATCGGAGTTGAAACGAGGGAGAAATCACTGTTTGAAAATAAGAAATGAAGCTGCAATTTCGCTATATAAATAGCATAAATCTTGTCACTAAAAGGCTATTTCTAATCGCTAAACGTCCAATTTCTAGTCACTAAAAGCCTGCACAAGATATCAACACTACATCTGGTTTGCTCCAACTCTGAATTCTCGAAAGGGTCTCCGAGATTCATTAGGAACCCCGTAGGCAGTAACGAAATATGCTACCCCATCAAATTTGGAATTTCGGACTCAACAGAACCCTCAAAACTTCCATCTGAGGTCATTTCGAAGAAAAGTGGGTTCCACACCCAAGTTTCGTTTTAAGCTAAAAATTACATGAAGGCCCGGAAGCCTAGGGAACCACACGAAAGGTCCTTCCAGACCAAACTCGACATCTCAGAGCTAACTGTGCTGACACAATTCTCATCCGACCACGTTTACCAAGAATGTTGACCAAAGACAACCCTTGGCTTAAGCTTTAAAGTTAAAATGCCTAACTGCACAAACGTACACCAGAAGTCTCGGGGCCCAAACCATTTATGCCCCTAGCCTAAAATGGCCCTTCCAGAGTTGATGAAGCCGTCAAAATTGCATTTTGAGGCTGACTTCCTGAACTTTTGACTAAAGTCAAACATTCAAGTTCTAAAGGCTCCAAAATATGAAAACTTGCATAAATTCCAAATGAACGCCCCGACGACCGAACGGTTAGTAGTCACTACAGGAAAGATCTAAACGCTCAAAAGATAAAAATATGAATCGGAGGGTCATTACAACATCTACTAGTAAAAGGACTTTCGTCTGCAAAAGCAAAAGGATAGACACAAACTAAACGCACAAAAAGACGAGATTACCAAGTGTACAAGTGTGCACTAGATCCTGAGACACCCTCTCGGATTGAACAACGCCATCATAAAACTTAAGTTAAAATAAAAATCCTTAAATTCATTTCAAAACTCCAAATGCTCCTCCAAATCCAATTTGATCTCCAACTGAACCGAACTTGCCTTAAAGCACCAAATTAATCTGAAAAGACCACCACCACACCATAACAATAGAATTGAGCAAACAAAGGACCATAATAGATAAAACCAAACTCCCTAAATTGAAAACTCACCTTATGCACTACATCTACTATTTTCTAACCACCAAGAGCGTTCTATTGGTCCTTAACTATAATGAACATCTCCAACACCAATTTAAACCTTCCTACAAGCCCATAGAACATCAACCTCGAAAAAAAATAGGTTTCTTTTGAACATCGATTGATGAGAACTGCCCAGATGAGGTACTTAGCCCTTGGTAAAACCCCAAAATAAATTTCTAACCCTCCAAACAAACAAATCCATCTGAACACAACCTTGTAAATCGAACCACACTAATCCAAAGGAAGACCATCCCGTGAACGACAAGGTAACACTGAACCTTGCTCTAGTGACCTACTCCAACCCAAGGACCTTCTGAAACACTGACACTCTGAGCCCACAAACTACTCTGCCACCACAAATCCAAGCAAAACACCCCATCCTAAGGGAAACCACGTTGCAGGAGGTGTATTAACATAGTCAACTAGACGGTAGTAGCCTAAGGGTACAAACCCTATCAAGAACCACGAAAGCTACCAACCATGACAAAAGAAAACCACGCATCCTAAACTAGAGCTAACTCATTAATCCAACGAATTACCATGACCCCATTCTACAAATGAATCTTCGTAGCAATTTCCATTTCCCAATAGGCTTAAGGCCTGATATCACCAATAAACACCATCATTCTGACTCTAAATCATACACCGACCTCGAGGGGTCTATCATACAAAAATAAAGAACCAACACAACATCTAGTCCATGAACAACAAGCACACCTCCAATTTCTAGCTATCCATAACCAGCCTCAAGACTACAACAAACGAACGAATCAAAAAGGAGCTGAACAAGCAAACACAAAACTCCAAAATCGAGGAAAGACTAAAGCAAAGGGAGAAAGCAACCAAAGAGGACTACCACAACTAAGGAAGGCTAACTACCCAACACACAATTCTAAGAATTAGCAATCTCTATACCACTACTCAAAAGTGACGGCTCACAACCAAGCCAACTAGGCCCTACAATATACAAAATTTAAATCGGGAAAAACATGTCTAGCCACCTATCAAACAAGGATCGACATCAAAAGAAAAGCACACAACAATGGTGGTAAAAAGGAAAACAAGGCCACAACCACAAAAGGGCTACCAAGTCAAAGGCGGGGGGAGTTACTCAACCACTACTCCCAATCGAAGCAACATAGCATAGTCGATCCACTATTAAAAAAAATTAACTACAGGGGAAACACACATACACAATCCTCGAATTAAGCTACCATAACAAGTCATGGATAGATGATAAGCCAAATAAATGTGAATGAGCATGAAAATCCCATATCACACAAAATCAGAACCAACGTGATAAACCACAAAATCGTATCCAAAGAAGCAATACCTGAAGCCTTTGCCTCTGACCGACTTGCAATAGCATAGAACGGACCATGTCTGACCTAAACATGAACACATGATGTAGTACTGGCAACACCCAAGGCACCATCTCTGACTGAAGGAATCGATGGCCCATAAGACTGATCTAGAAGAATTCCTCTTATCATTGTCCCGTGCTAGGAACAAATTGTAGGCTGCTGAACAAGCTCCCCACAAGCACAACTAAGTCTGACCACCCTAATAAAATTTTTGCAATACTCGAAATAGCAACTCCCACCTAGGTACTCTCCAGACCGGTGGCCAACTTTACACAATCATAGCAACCTCTATAGCATGAAACACAGTGGAAAGAATGCAGTGATCTGCTATGTCTACCTTTACCAGACTTAGAACCACCCCTAGCAAACCACATTGGGGCCTTACGATAATCTCTAATATAGTAGCCTATCTCGCCATGCCCATAACAATCATTACCAAGAGAAATTGCCTGAAAAGACCCAATTGGAGTAACATGAACCCAATACCCGAAGGTATAAAATGACCAACAGGAGAAGTATGGTCTAAACTCATCCGGCTGCCAGCACCATGACCTACCTCAGGACCCTTTGGAACCGGAGATACTATCTGCATATGCCTGATGGGTTGAAAAAAAATATCCTTCACCGAATTGATACTCACCTCAAGGTGGAATTTTGTCACTGTTGTACAGATGGCAATGCTTCTTACCACCATCACTGTAATCCTCAAGGCATGCCTGCTCCATAGCCCTCACATGACTCACACCAGGGGAAAGTTAGACCCTACCAATATTAGATTCTCCAATACTAACCGAAGTGGCAATGCCAACCCTTCGATCAACCCTTTACTCAACTATTGATTTGAGGGAAACAATATTGGGTTGTGCCCAACCCACTCTAGAAATCAGAACACATACTCATAAACAAACGATAAACCTTACTGGACCAGTCAATCCAACTCTTCTTTGAGGAGCACCCATTGCACTAAGAACTGCACCTACCTGAGGTGTACCCTCAAAGGAGCTCGGACCTCATAACACTGAATACCACAAAATTGAGGTAGCCAAAGAGCCTGCCAAAGCCTAGGCTTCTCCCTAACTCTCTAAATACTGAGGAAGGTCCATGCTTGACCGAGGCATCCTAGCCCGATCACATGCTGAAACTTTAGTGAATGTGCTGATGCTATGCCCACATCAATCGAATGTTTTGTGTTATCCACCAAGGAGAGAGTACGTTCTAAAGAAGCAATTTTAAAGGTTACCAAAAGCGAAAACATATGATAAATGTGAGAAACAAAATTTCCTATGAATGCCTTATAGCCTCTCGGTGATAGGAAGCAGACGTCTCCATAAGACTCTACTAGGAATTTTCTCTCATACCAACGATGTCGGTCAACCTAGAACTCTGATACCTAACTGTCAAGTCCTAATTTCTCAAATCATAATGGCACCTACTAAATCCCACCAATAGGTAAGCCTAACCCACATCCTGGAGCCATAAGCAATAGACTACCAAGAAGAAGATAACAACAAAAAGTAAGTGCTTGGAACAAAGCAGAGAATGGGAAATCAACAAAACCATACAAGAACCATCCCAAGATCCGGTACTAGTTAGTAGTTGAGCATCTAATCCGAAATAAGAGTACAAGACTTTCACAGTTACAAGACAAGTACAAGTTGTCTCTGAATACAGTATAAAGACCAAGCCTAGCAAAAATAGATGAAAACCGATAGTTCTAGACACTAGAAGCTCACCCTAATCTCTGAAATCCCAAGCTGCTCCGCAAGACTCCAAATCAACAGTGATAACTCAACTGCAATCTATAGGGGGCATAAGTGTAGTATGAGTACCAAAAATGGTACTCAATAGGCAACAGTCGACTAAGCTCAAATGATAGCACAATCATAAACAACAAGTATTAAGGAAAGCATAGCCCAAGTAACAAAAAAAGCAGAAGCTAAAGTAGATAAGAAATAAGAATAGAAACAAGATTCAAGGGTAAGAAGTCTAGTCAAGAACGTACCTGATTGCAAGACAACATTCTAATCACAAGCAACTAAGATACCAAGTCAACTACCAAGTGTCAGGAGGACCCACAACCACAATTCTTGAGTCAAAACCTATCGGGTAACAATAAAACAATAGTAGAGAACATATTATAGACAAATAATAACCTAACCGAACCTCCATAAGCCCAGAAGATACAAATAGCAAACATAACCCAACCGAGCCCTATAAATCGGAGGGTACAAACAACAAACAACTATAGTGGTGATAGGCAATGCATATGAATGTAAGGTGAGCAGTAGAACCATCACTAACCATCCAAACCTCTAGCCAAAGTTAAAGGCCTAGAACTGCAAAGCATCAGCCTTGGACTGGGAATAACAGCCTCAAACCTTGAACATAAGTCTAAGACTAGAGATAACGGCCTCGAACTGTGAGTAACCATTAATGGGGGCGCCTACCCGGCCAGTAAATTCTCACAGTGCCAGAAAGACCAAAAGCATACATGAAAGGGTGTCGACGTGCCGACTAGTCAAGTAAACACTAAGCACATCCTAGATACCCCTAATATCTCAAGTAGAAAAAGGAGCACGTCTCCGACGCCTTGTAATATCAAAAATCAGTAAGTTAAGTGATCCAAGTGGTACGATTCCCGCTAAAACTAGTTTAGAATAAAAACTGAGTAAAATAGAATCTCATCATGAACGGTAAATATACCAATGCATGGACTGGTACGTACCACAAAATCCATGAAAATGAGCAAATAATGCAATTCATGCCATCACCAGCATTTAAACAAGGCACTCAAAATCAAATGATTATACATCTAATGAAACCACCCTACCAAAGCAGAGAGTACTAACCTGAGATCTAATTGGTCATCGCACACAGCCTCAGCCACAAAAACATAATCATAAGCTCAATAAAGATATAACATACCCACCGCTAATCAACAAGCAAATGGATCAAGAAGACATTCTAGATCAATAAAGGGGGAGCAAACTCCTGGGACAACGCCCTACCCCAATTAGATAGCTCGAGTCCCAGACTAAGCAGAGCTAGAACCAACCTACGACTACGATGAGCCACCGAGGTCACAAGCATCAACACAAGAAGAACTCCTAGAAACAAGCCAGAGAGAGAAAATCATCACTAAGAGGTGATACAACACAACCTAAAGCATTTAATGTCCAGCCTAGTATAAGGCAATCCCGAATCAATCCTAACAAGGATAATAGAGATCATCTACTCCATAAGTGAAGCCACATTCTAAATTAAGGATCCCATCACCAACATTAAGCCCAAGGCTCCTACTAAATAAGAAATAATGGAAAACATGAGGAAAATTATATACCCAAAAAATACCACAAAAATTACATGAAATCTATACTAGGCATTATCTAAGAAGCTCAATAAAGAAATTAGACTGAAGGCTACCTCAAAGCCAAATACGAGCACTCTATATCCACCACACATGAGCTAACCGCATATGAAACGCATCCAAACATCGCGATACTATCAAATTATTGATCATAATGGCACTACGAACGTTTTGACATTAAAATCGCGACAATTGGAAACTGACCCAATATTCAGTCAAAAAAAGAATGTGGCACCCGTGTTGCGAATTCTGAAATTGACTCAAGCAAATGATCTTAAACGCCTTACCGAGCTTGTGTTCCAAAATTGAACACAATCCAAGGCCCATAAATAGCAAACATAGCAAATGCAAATGATTCACAAATTAAGCACCAAGAAGAAGAGGGATAACAACTTCGAGATCAAATTCACCTCAAACGGGGATTCCCCAACACAGTCTAATCACTCCACCACGTAGCCAAAATCTCCACAATTATACTGGACATCGAATCACCTCACTCTGAGTTGAGATGAGGGAGAAATAGTTGATTGAAAATAACAACTGAAGTTGCAATTTCTCTATATAAATAGCAGAAATCCAGTAGCTAAAAGGCTATTTCAAGTCATTAAAAGTCTAATTTCTAGTCGCTAAAAGCCTCCACCAGATATCAGCACTTCATCTGGTTTTCTCCAACTCTGAATTCTTCGACGGGGTGTTGGGGAATCATTCGGAACTCCGTATGCGCAAACGAAATATGCTACCCCATCAAATTCGTCATACTGTACTCAACAGAACCATCCAACTTCTATCCAAGGTCATCTCGATGAAAAGTGGGTCCCACACCAAAGTTTTGTTTTAAGCTAAAATCACTTGAAGGCTCAAAATGAGATCGGAAGCCTAGGGAACCGCACGAAAGGTCGTTCTAGACCAGACTTGACATCCCAGAGCTAACTGCACTGAAAGAATTCTCATCTGACCACGTTTACCAAGAATGTTGACTAAATACAACCCTTGGCTTAAGCTTTAAAGTTAAAATGCCTAATGGGACAAACTCACACCAAAAGTCTCGGGGCCCGAATCAACCATGCCCCTAGCTTAAAATGGACCTTCCGGAGCTGATGAAATTGTCAAAATTCTGTTCTAAGACTGTCTTCTTACACTTTTGACTAAAGTCAACCATTCAAGTTTCAAAGGCTCTAAAATATGAAAACTTGCACAAAGTCCAAACGAACTACCTGACGACTACATTGACAGTCCCAGTAAGTCATAAATGACTTGTTTTCACTACATGAAAGCTCTAAACACTGCAAAGATTGGAAAACGAAGAAAAATGATTCGGAGGGTCATCACAACAACCTCCTGTTATTTCACCAGCAGCTTTATGCACCTATATTTTTTATTTGCAAAATGAACTTATATTCTTTAGGATCACATTTTTTACTACTCATTACACAATTGTGTTTTATTGAATTTAAAATATCATTAAAATGAGTCGTCAAAAAATAACATGGGAGACACGTACAATGCAGGTGCTCTGCACTAGTTGTTAAAAAACAAAAAATAAGAGATAAAAAAGGTTATATTTTTTACAAAAAAAATTACTTTATCACTTTTGAATCAAAATCTATTCCGGTATATATTTACTTTTCTCTTTGTTTGTTTCTATATGCTCGGTTAACAAATCGAACAAACAATTGAATTACTAGCAAACATCTTATTTTTATTTTCAAATTGTATAACACAAACCATTCAATTGAAGTTAAATAGTCATCATTTGCACAATGATTTTAAACAATCTCTAATCGACTTCCATTTGTTATTTTTCATGAAGTTGATTTTTTGGATAACCGTCTAAATTGTTGATTAACTTAGTAAAACAAGCGTTTTTTAGTATTTCAATCTCTAATCGACTTACAAGATGTTTTTTTTCAGAAACAAATTTATAACTATCATGTTTGTGTTGTTGGTTGTGGAAATTCTCACAGAATGGATGAATTCCCTTTGTCCATAGTCCAATATCTACAGAAGATGATGAACATTTTTATATGTTTGATAGATAACCATATCCGTCTAATATAGTGGTAGGAAAATCTATCTTTTGCTACACTTATAATGGTATATTTATTCACCAAGAGTTAGGGTAAATGATCATGGCAATCTAATGGGCTATATAACTTATTGATGGACCAGACACAATATCTACACAAATAGGCAAGTATAAGCCTATTATTTACCCCTTAACATCCTACTTTAATGCTATTGGATTATTTTAAGGGATAATGCATAAGTACTAAATTGTCATGATCCAAAATCATAAGTTGTAATGAAATGCAGAGATATGGCTATATGAGCAGTGCAACTTCCTATCATATAACTAGCACTTCTAAACACCTATATTTTTTCGAAAACGAGTCAAAATTGCCCCTGAACTATGTGAAATAGACCACTTATACCCTTCGTTATATTTTGGGATAAAAAATGCCCCTGTCGTTATCCCAAGAGATTACAAATACCATCAAGAGTTAACACCTCAAATTTTTAGTGACATGGCAAGCCACGTGGGACTAATCCGTCTACCTAAGCATTGCCAACTAGGATTTACTACAAAAGAACTAGACCTTTAGCGGCAACAATAGTCGCCACAAAATCCCAAAATATTGCCACTAAAGATTATGAGTGATTTTTAGTGGCGACTAAGGTTGAGACAACCATTCGCTAGTGAAACCTATTTTTTTCAACAAAATAATACGATAATTAATTTTCGGTTGCAACCTAATATTCTAAGATAAATAACTTGGACTATTAACATTAAAAACATCCAATATTATTACGAAAATCCAAAATTACTTCTCGATTCAAATCTACTACTAAATAATACATCATCTTACATTTTATACATTTACATATGATATAAAAATAAAACATATAGTGTTTTGAAACTCCTCTTTAATCGATATCATTTTTGGTTTTTTAAAAACAGTGAAGCAAAACACACAAATCAGAATTCATTGTTAAAAAACCTTTAGTGATGACTTTCTGAGATTTTGTGGCGATTGTTGTCGCCGCTAAAGGTCTAGTTCTTTTGTAATGATTCCTAGTTAGCAGTGCTTAGGTGGAAGGATTAAGTCCCATCTGGCTTGCCATGTCACTAAAAATTTGGGGTGTTAACTCTTGAGGGTATTTGTGGTCTCTTAGGATAACGACAGGGGCAGTTTTGATCCCAAAATGCAACGAAGGGTATAAATGGTCGATTTCGCATAGTTCAGGGGAAATTTTTACCCTTTTCCGTATTTTTTTTGCAAAATGAACTTATATTTTTTATGATTAAATTTTTATTACTCATTATGCGAATATGTTTCATAAAATATAAAATATCATTAAAATGAATCTACTCAAATAAATATGGGAGACACGTGCAATGCACATGCCCAACACTAGTTGTTAAAAATAACAAAAAATAATAGAAAAAAAGGTTTCATTTTTATGAGAAAAAAAATGCCATTTATCACTTTTGAAATAAAACTTATTCTGGTGTAAAATTACTTCTGTCTTTGTATGTTTTTATATGCTCGGTTATAAACTCCAATAAACAATTGAAGTACTAGCATACATCTTAATTTTATTTTCAAATTGTATAATACAAACCATTAAATTGAAGTTAAATAATCATCATTTGCACAATGATTTTAAAAAATGGCAAATTGACTTCCATTTGTTATTTTTCATGAAGTTGATATTTTGGATGACCGTCTAAATTATTGAAATAACTTAGTAAAGAAATCTTTTGTGTAGTATTTTAACCAGTAAATATTAATATAGGAGACTTACAAAATTCTTGTTTTTTTTGCAGAAACAGATCTATAACTATCACGATTTGTGTTGTTGGGTATTGGAAATTCTCACAGAACAGATGAATTCTCTTTATATAGAGTCCAATATCCATAGAATATGCTGAACATTTTTTTTTATGTTGGATAGAATACTCTAGCTAACTAATGTGGTGGAAAGAAAATTTATCTATTGCTACACCCATAATGGTGTATTTATACATCATGGGTTAGGGTTAAGGATCATGACAATCTAATGGGCTATATAACTTATTGGTGGACCTGGCCTAATAATTATTTGAAAATCTACACAACTAAGCAAGCATAAGCCTTATATTTACTCCATAAAATCCAACTTTAAAGTTGTTGTATTATCTTAAGGGATAATGCATAAGTACCAAATTATCATTACCCAAAATCACAAGTTGTGATGAAAAGCAGGGATATGACTATATGACGTAGTGCAACCTCCTGTTATTTCACTAGCAACTCTACACACCTATATTTTTTTTTGCAAAATGAACTTATATTTATTACCATTACATTTTTGTATTCTCATTAGACGAATGTGTTTCTTAAAATGTAAAGTGCCATTAAAATGAGTCTACACAAATTAAAATGGCATACACGTGCAACGCACGTTCCCTGCACTAGTTGCTAAAAAGAAAAAAAAAATAGCTAAAAAGGTTATCTTTTTTACAAAAAAAAAATAATCATTATCACTTTTGAATCAAAATCTATTGTGGTGTAAAATTACTTCTGTCTTTGTCTCTTTCTATATGCTAAACTCCAATTGTCACGACCTAAAAACAGACGTGATGGCACTTTTCTTTTCCTATCCAGACAAGTCAGCCTCAACTCAATAAAATTGTAATAAATGCACAAATATAGAAAAAGAACAAGACAAAGGAGGAAAATTTATTTATTTTTAAAAATACCCTAGAACATGGTTGTTACGTGTACCTGCCACTAATAAAAATACAGAGTTCGAAAGATAACTACAAGTATCAATCTTTGTTTATCAAGTAGAACAAAGTTTTAAAAAAAAGAGGGCCTGCTAGGATGACAACAAGCTACCCCTCAAATCCTTCAATGAACCTCGACTTTCAGGAAAAGAAAAAGATCACAAGGGTCCGGGGTCAGAAGCTAAGAAGGGGTGAGTACTAACAACACACTACCCAACAAACAACCTAATAAACAAGGTATCTAGCTAGAAATCGAATACCCCATTGCACTCCAACTGAACCTTGTCAAACTACAACTGTCACGCCCCGAGCCTACACCCTGGACGTGGCTGGCACTCGAGAACCATTGATGGCCCCAAGTGAACCCTTGGCCTGCCTTACTTACTCAACGGAAGACTACATACAATAAGAAAGGAATTCAAATGCTAAACAAGTTAACTGTCTCAAAACTGAACTCATAATGTTTTGAAAATAACATTTAACTTAGCCAAAATGGAAACTCAAATCTAAACACAAGTCAAAAACGAAATGATGACGAATGAACTAACATCTGACTGACTATCTATGATGCCTCTAAAACAACTGAGATGGATGTTGGGACAGGCCCACGACATCCTAATGAACTATCTAATATTGAAAGTAAACAAAAGGGATCCTCCGGAATGCAAAGAGGCTCACCAATAAACTCTGAACTGCTCACTGGATCAACGATGCAATGGATGCCGATCCTAGTTACCTGTGTCTGCATCATAATACGATGCAGGCTAACTGGCATCAGTACATTGAATGTACGAGTATGCGAGTTGGAATGCTAAAACAACATAGGCTTGAAAAGAATGTAAAAAGGAACAGAAAAACTTACTTGGCTCAACTCAACTCAACACAGCATAACTCATTTCAATATAAAGTAGTTTAAAACAAGTGTAATATAAAGAAAAGTTGTTTAAAACATGATGTCAACTCATAATCGTAATATCATAAAACACACACCATGCTCCCTCTGAAAGTCTACTTGTGCAATGCATGAATGAAGTCTCATACCCCATTCATACTAAGCAGAACCCCTTGAGGAACCATGCAATTACTGTTTGTGGGAGTTTCTCTAACCGACAACCATCACTTAAGAGTTATAAAGATGATACAACGATCTACCTCACGCTGCCAACACATCCTATACCCGGCCAAAGGTATAAGACCTGAATTACTAAGTGGATGCACTAGTCTATGCTAAAAAGCACTAAGGATTCATCTAAAAAGTATGACCTTTTTCTACCCATATCGGTGCTCAATACTACTCCCAAAATATGATACTAGCTCTTTATGTTTAAAAATTATAACTTCCTGCTGTAGTTTGAGATAATTGCTCAAAACTTAGCTCAAAGGCTATTTTGGAAATCAAAGTTTCCTCTCTTGTTTCATTTAGAAAGCGATTAGCCTTTTCTGAATACTAGCCCGAAGGCTCTTTGGAAATCGAGGTTTCCTTTCTTGTTTAAATGTGAAAATATTTTAAACCCTTTGGGAATACATAGTCCCCTAATACTTTTGAAGAAATGAACTTCAATCTTTACTCTTTACGCTTTACTCAACTTGAACTTTAAGTCTTAAAACAAAGTTAAAAGCATTTGCAAAAGACTTCTTGAAAAGACTCTAAGAACTTCCTAGACTTGGCTCTTGACTTTCCTTGAATTTGAATTTATGGATTCAAGGTTATGATTCATGTTTCTGGATGATTTCTAGATGTTTAGAAGTCATTTAGAGTAGTTAGAATCAACGGAAAGTGTTAGTACACTTTAGAAGGACTTAAATAGGCTAAACGACGGAAACTAGTGAAAAATGACGATTTGGGCGCATCCCAGGCGTGCCGTGCCAGCCCCAACTTACTGGGGCTCAAATCTGGCGTACTGCTGGCGCACCACGCCAGCCCTCCTGGCACTATAGGGGCACGTCGCGCGACCTGTTCCTCAGGCAAATTTCTGATGAACTTTTGATCTTGTTTGCTGATCCTAAATCGTTTTAATCCAATTCTTTTTCCAAAATTCACTTTAGATTCATGTACCCAAACCATATACACAAAATCTAACCCAAACAATTCAAGGAAACATCACTTAATCATCAAGAAATTCCTTAATCCCAACTCATATTCAAGAACGACATCAATTCAAGAACAACTATCAAGAACATCAATTTCTCAATCTTTTTAGGACGAAAATACGCAGAAATAAACATGTTTGGCGCGTGGGTGAACTAACCCAACGCCATGTGATCTCACATACCTTTTAGGGATCACCCCCGACGAAATCCTCAAGCCAAACTTGACGATCTTGACGAATCTTAAATGTTCTTCTCCTTTCTCTTCTTTTCTCCTCTTCTTATCTTCTCTCACAACCCTAACTCTTTTTCCAAAAGCGTAAACTGACTTAGATCAGTTTAGACCCCTAAGTAATTACCAAAAACGAATTAAAATAAAAGGGTAAGGAAAAGACCAAACTACCCTTCTAAAATCCGGATTGGACTTTCCTTATTCCAACAACCCAACTTCCAAAGGGCATAACTCACTCATACCAACTCGGAATCGCGTAAACTCAGCGGCATTGGAAATATTATTCCAAGAGCTTCCCAACCATATCTAGAAGTACACCTAACTCATTGTGATTTAGGAGTTATGGCCGTTTGAAGTTGACCAAAAACTCATTTTTCCTAACTTAAACAAATGTTCCAGATATTAATTCTTTCCAAAAATGACTATTTCAAATTCTTAGTTTCTTCCTAGTTATTTCAAATTGTGAGATGTTACAACAACCTACACATAAATCATTCCAACCTAGCAATTCTAAATACATGCCTCACAAGACCCAATATTCACAATTCAACCTTCACTATTCAACAATCAAACTAATCAAATACGTTAATCTCAATATCAACTAGTTCAGTTACACACACAAGTACATCAATCACAATCAACAAGTAAGTTATGCATAAGCATCAAAAGTATCAAGTCATAACGATCAATCTCTCGCTGGAACAATTTCCCATCGGCACAATATCTCTAGCAAAAACCATTTCCCACTGGCTTTATATAACTAGCCGGAACCATTTCCCATCATGTTTATATCTAATCACTAGTTGGAACTATTTCTCATCTGCTTTATATCACTAGCCGGAATCATTGCCATTGGCTTTATAAACACTTGCCGGAAATGACATCGATATCACAACACTCGCTGGCAAAGACTTCAGCATCATAAGTCATCACATATTTCATCACGGTGTTCACAATCAATGCATACAAGCAATATCACACCACATGGAAGAAACAACAATTCACGCAATTCACGTCCACATTCATGCTTTCAAGCATTTCATCAATCAATCAACAAGGGTCACAATAAGGCACTTCACATTGTCATATTCATCACATAGTCTCTTTCATTTCAACCCCTTTATATTCATTTAGTAATAATGAGTGGACATTTTAAACCCTTCACCTCATCCCTATTACTCCCAGCACACAAGCAATAAAGGAAGGACACGAATTCTACTAAAATACAAGGTTTAGGAAGTCACTTGCCTTAAATCAATAAACAATCACTCCAAGAGTTGAGGCTTCCCCTTCAAAATCACTTCTAAAGCGCCACAATATATAATAATCAAGTATTAACAATCTCTCATCGGAAACAACAATTCCCAAATCAATTAGGTAGAGAAATGGGTCAATCAACTCATAACTTAATTTCAAAATGGAGGTTTGAATCCAGAACACAATACTTGAAGACATTACTCAAGGCTTTAGAAAATAATTGGTGAAAACCATTTCGAAAGAGGACTCAAAATCAGTTCACAAATTAAGTTTACTTCAAAACTCAAGTTCACGAAGAACCCCCAATTTATCAAACCCAAAATCTTGATTTAAACTGATAAATTCAATAATAATAATGGGTAATTTAAGATTTAGAGTTAAGAAACATTACCCAAATATTTTATCTTGAAAAAAATGGTTGAAATCGCCTCTATCGAGTTCTCAAAGCTCCAAAAATGAAAATGATGAAGAAACCCTAAAATTTGGGCAATGCTAGGGGTCCTCCACGAATGTGGACTCCTCCACGCGAACGTGGGATTAATAAGCTTGACCTTCGTGAATGAAGAAGGTCTACCACGAATGCGGAGGTCTACACGTTGACCTCCAACAAATGCGGTAGAGACTCCACGAACGTGGGGTCCTCACCCCTATCCTATGTGAATGCGACTATAAGCTCCACAAACGTGAATGGTGTACCAGAACACAAAAGAAAAATCATCTGACTATCAGACTCTGAAAGGACCCTCGGGATTCGTTCAGAACCTCATGCACACAAACAACGTAAGCAAATCAATTATACTTGATGCTCTAGACTAAATGGAACTGTCAAAATACGAATCCAAGGTCTCCTAGCCTGACATCCGTGAAAATCACAAGAAACTAACTCAACGCCTAAAAGGGCTCAAACAAGCTCGGGACCCCTCAAAAATCAACTAAGATCTCACCTAGGCCCAAAATCATCCCCAAATCAAACAAAACTCTCGGAATTCTTTTCTGAGCATCTGAACCCTGAATATTGACCAAAGTCAACCCAAAGGCTAAAATTCCACAATTTCACAACTTGGGACCTCAAATCTTTAAAAAGACTTGGAATTTGAAACCAACAACTCTCACGAATATTTCAAATCCTGGACAGATGGAATTGACGGAGTTCCATTTTAACACTCGAAACTCCAAAAGACACCAAAACCCTCTTTCTTAACAACTTAGCCTATAAAGCTCAAAACTTATCAAATTCTCAACTTTTAACTCAATGTTCAAAACCAACTTAGCATTTGCACAATGATTGTCAACAATGTCTAACCGACTTCCATTTGTTATTTTTCATGAAGTTAATTTTTTGGATGACCATCTAAATTATAGAAATAACATAGTAAAGAAATCTTTTTTATATATATTTCAATCAGTCATTACTAGTATAGGAGACTTATGAGATTCTTTTTACAGAAGCAAATTTATAAGTATCACGATTTGTGTTGTTGGTCATTGAAAATTCTCAGAAAATTGATGAATTCCCTTTATCTAGAGTCCAACAACCACAAAAGATGCAGAATATTTGTTTATGATGGATAGATAACCCTAGCCATATAATGTGGTGGAATGAAAACATATTTTTTGCTATACCCATAATGATGTATTTCTACATCAAGGGTTAGGGTTAAGGAACAAGACAATCTAAGGGCTATATGACTTATTGCTGGACCTAACCAAATAATTATTAGAAAATCTACACAACTAAGCAAGCAGAAGACTTATATTTACTCCTTAAAATCCTACTCTAAAGCTTTTATATTATTTTATGGGATAATGCATAAGTACCAAAATGTCATGACCCATTATCACAAGTTGTGATAAAAAGTAGGGATTCTACTATATTAGGCATTGCAACCTGCTCTTATTTCACCAACAACTCTGAACACCTATATTTTTTATTTGCAAAATGAACTTATATTTTTTCAATTACATTTTTTTTACTCATTACATGAATATGTTTCATAGAATGTAAATATCAGTCAACTGAGTCTACACAAATAAACATGGGACACATGTGCAACGCACGTGCCCAACACTAGTTGTTAAAAAACAAAAAAAATAAGAAATAAAAAGGTAAACTTTCTTACAAAAAAAATTATCTTTATCACTTTTGAATCAAAATCTATTCTGGTGTAAAATTAACTTTGTTGGTCTGTTTCTATACACTTGGTTACAAACTCCAATAAACAATTGAAGTACTAGCAAACATCTTACTTTCATATTAAAATTATATAAAACAAATCATTCAATTGAAGTTAAATAATCATCATTTGCACAACGATTTTCAACAATGGCTAATCGACTTCTATTTGTTATTTTTCATGAAGTTTATTTCTTGGATGACCGTATAAATTGTAGAAATTTTTTAGAAAAGCAACCTTTTTTTAGTATTTCAATCGGAAAGTACTAGTAGAGGAGAGTTACAAGATTCTTCTTTGCAGAAGCAGACCTATAACTATCACGATTTGTGTTGTTGGTCAGTGGAAATCCTCACATAATGGATGAGTTCCCTTTATCCATAGTCAAATATCCACCGAAAATGTAAAACATTTTTTTATTTTAGATAAATAACCCTAGCCGTCTTATGTGGTTGAAAGAAAATCCATATTTTGCTACACCCATAATGGTGTATTTATACTTCAAGGGTTAGGGTTAAGGATCATGACAATCTAATGGGCTATATAACTTATTGACGAACTTAACCCAATAATTATTGGAAAATCTACATAACTAAGTAAGCATAAGCCTTATATTTACTTCATAAAATCCTACTTTAAAGCTATTGTATTATTTTAAGGCATAATGCATAAGTACCAAGTTGTCATGAAATATACGGCAGTGCAACCTCCTTTCATTTCACTAGTAGCTCTAAACACCTATATTATTTTTGTAAAATGAACTTATAGTTTTACGATTACAATTTTTTTTACTCATTACACAAATATCTTTCATTGAATGTAAAATATCATTAAAATGATTCTACACAAATTAACAAGGGACACACGTGCAACGCATGTGCCCAACAATAACTATTAAAAAAAAAAAGAGATAAAAAGATTAACTTTTTTATAAAATAAAAATACCTTTTTATCATTTTTGAATTAAAATCTAGTCTGGTGTAAAATTACTTTTCTCTTTGTTTGTTTCGATATGCTCGGTTACAAACTCCAATAAATAATTGAAGTACTAGCAAACATCTTAGTTTTGTTCTAAAATTATATAATAGAAACCAATCAATTGAAGTTTAATATTCATCATTTGAACAATGATTTTCAACAAGGACTAATCGACATTCATTTGTTATATTTCATAAAGTTGAATTTTTGGATGACCGTCTAAATTATAGCAATATCTTATTAAAGCAATCCTTTTAGTATTTCCATCGGTAAATACTAGTATAAGACACTTATGAGATTCTTTTTTTGCAGATCTATAACTATCACGATTTGTGTTGTTTGTCATTGGAAATTCTCATATAATGGATTGATTCCCTTTATCCAGAGTCCAATATCCACAGTTAAACGATACATCTTGATTTCAACAAATCATGCATTATTATATTTAAAGAAATGACTATTTTTAATTAATATAAAATTCTTATTGATAGACTAATCTTAACTAAGACCTAAAGCCATTATAAATAGATACACTGATGACATCAAATCAAAGAAATACAATATTTTTATATACAGAAATGATTAGTTGTAGATAGAATGCAACTTCTGATAAAGAAAAAAATTTATAATGTGGTATAAGTTGAAATGCACAATTTATCAACTTCTATTACATGAGTATATTTAATAAACAAATACACAATGCACACTACATATTGAAGAAAGAACATAATATTGGCACTGACCTTTTGTATGGCAATGAATATTGGCGAGGTCTCAGATCTACTGCAATCGAACTTTACTCACAAATAAAAAAACACGATTAACCAAAAGAAAAGCTCTGTCAATGCTTTTGAGATTTGGAGAGGAGATGCAAATGAAAAACTCAGTGTGAACAAAGGATGAGTGGCAGCCAAATTTTGAAGTGTAAAAGAGTAGCTCAAAATCCTTTGAAAATTAACTTTAATGTAAGCTTTTATAGTTGAAATTAGAGTTCTTCAATTGTTTAGCAGGAATTTTAATTTCCTATTTTGAAATAAATCAACGATAACCATTAAAGAATAAATGTTGGGATTTTTGGATGTACTTGGCATTCTTCACGTGATTTACATAGCCATAGAACTAATATAGAGTGAAAACCTCTATCCATATCTAATGAACAATGGAGTTTTTTTTATAATGTAGAGATAAAGAGAGAGGGAGAGAGATAGAGAGATAGAGAGAGAGAGGCTCCGGCGGCTTGTGACTTATGTGGGACTTTGTGGGAGTGGGGGGGGGGGGGGGTAAAACCCTAAAAAATCTAAAACAAAAAGTGTATTTTAGGTAGTTAAATGAGGATAAAGTGGGTAGTAGAGATTGTGAAGAGAGATGATGGGTTTATGTTTGGGCTGCTGCATTTGGTCCCTTGGTTTTTAGGGTTCTCGTGCAAATTTGGGATATTATTTGGTAACCAAATTGTTGAAGTATTTCTTGGGTCTTTCCGTTGTTTAAATCAATTCATATTAACTTGTAATTTAATAACGACTATAATATATAATTAGTATGTAGAAGTACAAATATTTGAAAATTTCCTTGATGATTTATGTTAATTTAGTAAGTATGAAATTAGAAATAAAATGAGGAGAATCAATTAAAATGAAAAACAAAGTGATAGAAGTGACTTTTTAAGGAAAAAAATGTATTTTATTAGTAATTCTATAAATGTGACAATGATAGTATCATAATTACAATAATAATGATGGATAAAATAATTTTTTTAATAATTTATAAGCTTAATTAAATGTAATTTAAAGAAAGGAGGGTCAAAAGTGGGTATCAAGAGTTTTTTCTCTTTGACCGGAGACAATGAAAGAGCTTATGGGTAAAGAAGTTGACGTTTTTGCTATTTTTTTCCTGACCATATGTCACGACCTGACTACCTGATTCATAATGGCACCTACTAAAACACACAAGTAGATAAAAAGACTCATTCCCAGAACGAGAAGTAGTGGCTATAACGGTGGAACTGTATAGAAAGTAATACTACAATAAGAAAAGACAAAAACAAAAACAAAACCAAAAAGTATATACAAAGGAAACCCTACCCAAACCTGGAAGGAACGAGTACAAAGCTGTCTTACATGATAAATACAAGTCCCAAAAGTGGACCACAACAAGCCATCTCAAAGGCAAAAGGCAAACTAACATATGTGCAAAAGGACAGATGTTGGTCCAGGACACCAAGTGCTCACCCTCGTCTCCGATATCCACAAGCTGCAAAAGATGGCACAAACGATTACTGCTTGTAGTTGGTACTAGAACTTGCATCACGAAAAGATGCATAGTGTTGCATAAGTACTAAAACAAGGTACTCAGTAGGCATCATAGGCTGACCAATCTAGAAAGGTAAAAAAAATCAGAAAAGATAGATTCTAGACAGAAATAAAGGTCGAGGCAAATATGTAAAGAAAGTACACAAGGATACAAAAGCAAATCTAAGTTCTTCTACACAAAACCTAACTAGACCCCATAACCCAGAAGTACACTCTTGCGCAAGTTCAATAAACTCTAAACGGACCCCATAAGCCTGACATGTACAAAGAATACTAAGTCCATAAATAGAAGAATAACCAATATAAGAACTCCAAAACATCGCATTCCAAGCCCAAGTAACCAAGAACTAGTAAATTCCTAGTCCGGATAGAAAGAGTGGCATTCAACCCAACTAGTCAACTCCCAACCTCGCTAGAAAAACAAACAGTCAACCAGACCACCTTGCCATATAGTCAACTTCTAGGGGCGTAAGCCACCCAGCTAGGAAGAGTGACTCGGCGGCGTGTCAACTCTATAAAGGATCTCATATATCTAGGTTGCAAAACCTGTCTACTCTTAGGGCTGTCAGCTGCCAAGGTAGCAAGAGCTCCCAGGGGGAATTCAGTCGAAAGAGAATCTCATATAGGCTCCAAGCCATAATGGATCAACCTCCACACTCAATGGTATCACAAAAGGCTCCAAGCTAGAAGAACTCCAATAAAAAGAAGGTGCATAACCTCTAGTAACGCCTCAGAGTTGCAAAGGTAAGAAGAGAAGATGGAAGGGTTAACAATTCGGGAGAGAAGACAGAAAGCCTAAACTAAAGCTCTTCTTATAAGACCCAAGCCTGATATTCCAGTGAAGAAGGACCTAGTCCATCTGAACGACGTAAGAGACATACAAAATTCACAAGGTGCATTAGTCTAAGGAAACATCAATCTACCCTAGAATAAGCCCAAAACATGTTGAGAATGACTAAATATCCTCCTTAAAACAAATTAAAAGGGACAGTAGCCATAGTCAATAAAAACCAAACGACAAGTCAAGGTCGAATCCCATAGTGATTGGTATATCATTGAGAATTCTTTTCAGGAAATTCATATTGTAAAATTTCTGAATCCTTAAAGAAAGAACTGTTGGATGATTCAATCCACCAATTCAAAAAAAAGATTTGGTTATGAATTTTCACAGTTAAATAAAACTTCAGAGAATTTAAGAGTTAACTGTAACACCTCGAATTCGAGAAAGCCTAGGAAGGGGTCTAGCGTACTTGTCAATACTAAAACTAGACCATAGGACCCTCCATGGAGCCCTAGATGGGTCGTGAAGTGGACCACAGTCCGTTATGGGGCTCCCACCCACGGACCCTTAGACGGGCCATGAAGAGGGAGACGAGTTCTACAAGTGGTCGTGAAGGGGTCAAGTTCAGTAGGGGTTCTCCTCAAGCCACTGGTTAAAGACAACAGGCGTCAAAATGGCCCGTGAAGCTTCACACAGACCATGAAGTCGTTTATGAAGGGTTTTCATTAGATTTAGAGTTTAGGGTCAACTTTAAACGGTCATATCTTTTAGAACAAAATGAATTAGGTGACCAATTACCTAACAATTTAAAGATCTCTAAGTCGTATTTCCAATGCCACCGAGTTTTCCTTCTTCCAAACTCAGAGTAAAAAGTTATGCCAAAAACATTGAAGCCCTATCTGGCAGAAATTCATCACGGCCTGTTTGACGGGCTATGGTAGTGCATGATGGGCCGTCAAGGCCTGCTTGATGCCAATCCAGCAATTTTTGGTCAGAGACTTTTGGATCATTTCCCCAATTATTTTAACTCAATACTGTGTCGTGTTTCCTTCTACCCAAAGCCCTATATATTGATTTGAAACCCCCAAATCTCTTAAAGTAAATTCATTCTCTTAAATTCTCAAAAGAAGATCAAGCTTTTCCTCTCAAATATTTCTCTCGCTAGAAGTTGAAGAAGAAAGCTAGGGTTTCAGGATCAAACCTCCTAATCCTCTATTGCTTCCATGGTTTTTGTATCAAGGTATGATAGTTTTTATCGAAGAAGCCCTTTCATCCATTGAGTTCCCAAATTCTCCAATTTACAAAGCTAGAATTCCCCAATTGAGTTTGGGTTTTCTTCAATGTCATGGGTTCTTTTCAATGTTGATTTATTTGATTGATTTATGAACTTATATGCATGAGTTGAAGTATTGTCATGTTTTTAGGTTGATTTCCCATGAACCCGTGGATAACCCATGTTTTCTAAACTATGTTTATATAATGTGGGTCTTGAACTATGAAAGATAAATTTATGAAAGTATGCATGTCTTCTCTTTATGAAATAGATGTAAACGAATTTGAAGATGCATTGATTTTGAAGACATGATGAATCTTATGAATTATTGAATAGAATGCATGTTCATGGAAGTTGTTATAAAATATTATAGTGTGGATGTCTACTACACCAAGAAGTTACTCTCACCCATTATCTCCACTACTTTCCTCCATTTTGAAGATAACCATAACCTCCAACTATATAACCATTATTTTTGTAACCTTTCACTTTCATAACCTCCTCCATTAGATTCATGTTAATGTCATGTTTATGACTAACCTTTTATATGCCTCTATGTTGCACTCTAATAAGGGTTCATGTTGTAAACACTTGAAGACTTGGAAGAATAAGAAATACTTTCATATCTTGTCTATATATTTCTATTGTTTTCATCTTCTATATTTTTCTTTAGTTTAACAACACGTTATCGGCACGATTGTTCTACTATTGAAGGATTGAAGCAAAGTAAATATAAAGAAGGTAAAAATATTTGTGTTTTTCCTCTCGAAAAAAGGTAAATTACTATATAATCTATTTTATATTTTACTTTTGAATATGCATCATTAGTTTCCTTACCATCTCAATATCATATGAGTCCATCAAGTTGCTTTTACTTTGAGCAAACTTTTAATTTGATCACTTATATATTTAAAAAGTAAAATTAGTTTTGTAAGTTAATAATTTGTAAAGGAGTTGTTCTTTATGATCTTCTTTTATTAAAAGATAAGTTTTTGAGTTATGTGACATATACATATTGATTGAATTATCATTATTGGTTACTATTGTACCTCTTTATTTTTCTTTATCTAAACATTTACTTGTTGAGTTATTAATATATTATTTGTACTAAAAAAGCTTATTTTGTGGTTATTTTAAAAGGGTTAGTAAATTATGATAATCTTCATAACAATATTGTGAGTGACTATTTAAATGTTTTAGTTTATTTTTACTTGGAACTTTTATTTGGTTCCAACATGTTGTTCTAATTAATTAGTTTTGTTCATTTTTATTCAATTTTAAGTCAAATTTAGATTATATTTATGGTATTCAATATTTATTTTTTTGGTAATGCATTTGATTTATTAAGACACTAGTTGAGGGTAAGACGGTGAGTTCATGTTTCACCGCACCAAGTGGGTAAGACATCGAGTTTAAGTCTCGATGAACCATGATAACAAGAAGTTGGGTTCAAGTCCCATTGATTAATGACCAAAGACATATTTATATGGGTAAGACATTGGGTTGAAGTCCTAATGCACTATAGTGATGACATTATGATGACTAACATAAAGTTTTATACTCTTGACTAAAAGTCATGAAATTTACCCAATTAATTTTCTCCATTCTCTTATGTGAATGTGGTAGTTGTGCATAATATGTCCGAAAAATGACAAGTAGTTGAATGTATATATGGGTGTGGTAAAATTTTAATGGCCATCATTGTGGTAATTATAAGGAAGAACATTATGGGTTCTTAAGATGGTCCTTCAAATGTGAAGGTGATTTTGTCCATTAAAATGGTACGAAAGGTTATTGGACACATTGTTTCTTAAGATGCTCTTTGAAATGTGAAAGTAATTTTTTTCCATCAAAGTGGTATGAGAAGTTATTGGGCACATTGTTGTTGGTGCAATCCAAATTTGAAAACTTTTGTAAATCCTCCATCAAAATAAAGGAATACAAAGTGCTAGTACATATGTACATTTGACCTCTTAAACTGATGTTGAGGTGAGTCACATAAATTTGATAAATGTGAAAGCCTGAAAATGTGTTTCTAATAAAAACTTATGGAGCATGTTCAAATGGTTATGGTCCATTTCTTAAGAAAATGTGACTTGTGTTCTTATGGATAAGAACATGTTCATGTATTTTTGGATAAATGTTACCTCTCACCTCTACAGAAGGTTTGAGAGATTGAAAAAAAATATTTTGACATAAATGGTCATTTAGTCATATATTTTAAGTACTACACAAATATTGTGGGTATGTTAAATTATGAACTATTGAAGGACAAAAGAAAGAAATAATTCTTTCCAATAAAGGTTGTGGTTATGACCAAAATAAATATAGTTGTATGGTAACACAAATTTGTCATTAGTTGTCAATAAATAAGTCTTGCATGTGATAATTTTAACCATGACAATAATAATAATTTTCTCCTTGAAGGAGATGGTCACCATAAGAATAGCGTTGTGAAATTTGTGGTAGTACACAAAATTAATTGAGAGTTTTGAAAGGGCTAATTTGTTACTATCCGGAGAAATGAAATTGTTCATAATATTGGGGTTGTAGTAAGTCTCAAAAGAAACTTTTTAAGTTTCGGAAGAATTGAAAGGAAAAAAAATATTGTATTAAGACTATAAATTATGGGAAGATTTAATATCTTCAAATTACTACAACCAAAGTGGGTTATAAATATTTACGTATAAGATTACACATTTTTTTCTCGTTGTTTGTTGAGTACAAATATGGGCATGATGATGGAATCACATGCAAAAGTAAACTAGAAGTTTACTAGAATAAATATCAGTTGGCATAATCGGTTGGCCATTCCGATTCAAATGTGATGCAAAAGAAATTGAGAATTCATGTGACTATATGTTTGAAGAAATAAAAGATTCTTCAAGAATTCTCTTGTGTTGCTTGTTCTCATGATAAAATGATCATTGTACCAGCTAAGGTTGGGATTGTATCCCCTGAAATTATTTGGAAAATATAAAGGTCAATATAGGCCCGTTCACCTGCCATGTGGACTATTTACTATTATGATATAATAGATGCATCTATGGTATGGTCACATGTGCATTTGTATCAACTTACAAATTGGTTTTTGTAAGGTAGTTTGCTCAAATTGTTAAATTAAGAGCACAGTTCAAAACTATAAAATTATGTTGATGATACTGGTTGGTTTAGCAGAAATTGTTTGCCTCCAATTATAGCTAGACCACTGATTATGAGAACAAATCTCTCAAATAAAATTTGGTATGGATGAGTTTATTTAACATGTATTCATCAAGCCAACAAGGTTCTCCCATAACAATTGGTTCAGGTCAAGAACCAAATAATTTCCATCTTAAAAAAAATTGATGTGTGCACATATGATTTTATTGCTCCACCATGCACAAATATGGATCCCCAAATTAGGTTGAGGGTAAATGTTAGATTTCCTAACATTAGGGGGAGATATGTGTAGCAGCTGAAAATTATGTGTGGGGTGAATTATCTAGATCCTCGTTAAAAAAATGTGAACTTGAAGTTCAATAGATAATTCATTTGAAAAATGATGTAAATAATTTGTCAGATGTGTTTGTTGACCCAATATTTCAATCAAGCTGCAAATGCTCCAATAAAATAGTCCTTGAAGGACAGAGTCTATGGTACGCCAGAAGTGTGATAGACCAATCGATTACAAACGTAAACTCTTTGAGGAAGGAAAGGAGCAAAATTATCAAAATGGTCATGATAATGAGGTAAGTGTTTTGAAAGAGCACTATGACGTAACAGTTCATAAAATCTTGGCAAAGGTTCAAGTACCTAAAAATCATGAAAAATGAAGAGATATCGATAAGTTATGTCGTATTGGAATCAATATTAAAATGACCGTCCACGGTATCTTAGATATGAAGTAGCACTCAATGCTATAAATGTTTACGAGGATCTTAAATTCGAATTTGTCATATAGTGTGGATAGATAAATGACTGGAACTATTCAAGTATATTTTGTTTTACTTAGAAAAGTGATGATTTTGATTAGTTCATGGAACAAAATATAATGTCAGTGTGGTACACATGAATCATTGTGTGAAAGTGTAACCGTAAGATATAAAGTGCGGTTTGTACCTCGAGGCATAAAAAAGTTTTTGGAAAAATCCTGACATTATTAAATGGAGATATATTCTCCAGTGGTAGATGCAATGAGACTTGTTTCAGTCTGGCAATAGATGAAATACTTGAATATGAATAATGAATGATTATTATGTCTAACTAGACGATAAGGGTTATATGAAAATCCTTGAAGGATTTAAAAGGTCTTAAAGCAATTCAGTCCGTACCCAATGATTTTGAGATTGCTTAACATAGAGAAAGAATCTTTTTGATCTCATACAAATGATTTAAAAGGATATGTATTAGTCCAATTGGTGCCCTTATATATTGTTGGTTATGCAAATGCTAGAAGATTATTTGATATACATAACGAAAATTATGTGAAAGGATTGTCATATTATCATTCAAGTTATGACAAGAAACTAACAAAGCAAGTGACTCAACACATAGAAGATGTGCAATTTTCTTTCAAAAGAAAATATGAGCTTGAATAAAATCGAAATGATCAATCTCTGAGTTAGAAATGATCTGATTATGTAGATGCAAAATATTTAGTTGATCTGCATAAAGCTCCATCACAAAAGGACTATTTATTTACATATGGAGACAAAACAATATCTTGGAATTTAAAGAATCACATTAGTAACCATTTCTTCAAATCATGTAGAAAGAATATTGATTTATTAAATAAGTCGGGAGTATATTTGGTTGGAATCATGATATATCATATTCAGAAAATATGTTATTTTCTTTTGAAAAGGATATTTCAGCCACCATATACAAAATAATATATAGCTCAATTGAAGGGAGGATACAATCAAAGGAGATCGAACAAAACATATTTCACCAAAAGTCTTTTCCACACATGATCTTCAACAAAATGATGAGATAGATGTTCAAAGACACATTCAAGTGATAATATTGTAAGCTTATTCACTAAGGATTGGCAACATCAATATTTGAGAAGTTGTGATATAAGATTAGAATGCATCGTCTCCGAGATATCAAGTAAAGTTTTTATTGGGGGAGAAAAATACGCGTTGTACTCTTTTCCTTAACCATGGTTTTAACTCAATTGGGTTTTCCTGGTAAGGTTTTTAATGAGGCAACATTCAAAGCGTATTAAAAGATATGTGTACTCTTTTTCCTTCACTAGGATTTTTTCCTAGTAAGGTTTTAATGAGGGATATTATCTATGGACATCCAAGGGGGAGTGTTATAAAATATTATAGTGTGGATGTCTACTACAACAAGAAGTTACTCTCACCCATTATCTCCTTTACTTTCCTCCATTATGAAGGTAACCATAACCTTCATAACCTCCAACTTTATAATCATTATTCTTGTAACATTTCACTTTCATAACCTCCTCCATTATATTCATGTTAATGCCATGTTTATGACTAACCTTTTGTTTGCCTCTATGTTACGCTATAAATAGAGGCATAAGTTCATATTGTAAACACTTGAAGAATTGGAAGAATAGGAAACACTATCATATCTTGTATCTATATTTCTATTGTTTTTATCTTCTATATTTCTATTGTTTTCATCTTCTATATTTCTTGACTTATTTTGCTTTAGTTTTATAACAGAACTATGTTTATGACTCAAGAAATCTTATAGATGATATTGTCTATATTTTTTATGAAGCTTGGCCACATGACATGAATGACATCTAGATTTTCCCTCAATGCTTTTCGGGCTATTTTTCTAAATTAGGTCTTGATTAGTATGATATCTGGATATGCCATCAATGATTGTAGATCATGTTTTCAAAACTATTTCCATTAGTATTAGGGGTATCTCTAGCATGAAGTGAATAACTATGGACCTTAAAAGCTATTATGAAATGATCATGGACAGTGAAAGGTTTTCTCACGAATGGTCTAAGCAGCTATTCTATGATAAGACATGTGGAGACTACCCATGTATCTTAATGATAAGATAAGTCAAGACTTAACAACTATTTCATGGGATTTATGCTTAGCACCGAGAGGATATTGAGATGGAAGCTCCGTCGTGTTGAGGTCGGGTTTCTAGAAGCAATCTCATTATCCCCTACCTATGTGCCCCCATAGGATGATGGTCTAGATAGACATAGCTAGAAGATCTACTTTAGCTCAACAATGGTCCTACCTTGGCAAGTAGGACATGCCTTTTCTGTGTGGGAGACACTGGGGGAACATGTTATAGCTCACAAGGTCTTTATGTCGGCTAAGTCTAATTCCCGCAATAATGAACTAAGGTTAATTCAAGAAGTATCTCACATGTGTTCAAAGCCAGTTTTACTTTCATTAACCACGTTTTATGACTCATGTTTTCTAACCCTCATATCTTATGTTTTTGACTCGGTCTTTGCATATCACAAATATGTCCTTTTTAGCATAATTTCATACTTTTATGCGTGGTGATCACACTTAGTGCATTTTTTTTACTAACGCATACTCTTGCCTACATTTTCCCGAATGTAGGGTCCGGCAATTCAGATTTGCACTTCTGTGGCTAGGGATCTCATATAGAATATTGAAGATTGGTGAATCCTCATGTTTCGAGGACTAAGCCTTTACATCATTATGCCTTTACTTTTATTTTTTGAACTTGATGTACGGGTTACGCTCCGATTTATTATTATGTACTAGATGGCTTTGAGACAATGTTTATACTTTTCCTTTTCTCTATAAAACTTTTATATGCTGAAACTTTCTTTTAAATATTTGATGTTATATTATCTGATATGATGACTGCTAAGTGTCTTGCATGAGGCCTTTCGGGATCTTTTACGTCTTGTTACGCCTAGGATCTACCTTGGGTCGTGATGCTAACAAGTAATCTAGGGGTGTGGGGATGGGAAATCGATGTCACATATGGGTAATTGTGATTCTCTATAGTGATGAAAATTCATGAATAGGCTAATTTATCTTCAATGACGCTAATCATCTTTCGATCTCAAAGAATCATCTCATAGAATTTTCATTCGGTCTCATCTAAATGAGAATCTAAACAATCCAATACCTTACTATATTCTCTCTATTGATGTAGAAATTGGGAAAATAGATCCGACCCACCACCTCTATTTTCAAGTAAGTTACAAAAATCACACCTAAATTTCTAGTATTGGATAACTACCCACTCTAATAAATCTCTTTTGAGCACCGACCAGAGATCAGAAGTAGGAATTAAGTTAGCAACCTTAACCAATAAATTAACCCCATGCTAATTAGCCCAAATTCATGTATTAACATCTGCAAAAGGAAGCATAACATAATACACACTACATTAAATCAACACCGAACCCCATAAGGTTTTAGCCACCCATCACTAAAAGCAAAAAGCATATACCTTCCATGATTGCAACCATGGGTAACATGAAATTAATCAATTACAAGTAAACCTACTTTGGATTTAACTTAAATTTATCAAATTCAAAAGAAATGTTGACAAACCTCAAAAGCTAGAAAGTCTTCTTCACAAAGGTCAAGCGTTCTATCAAAACTCAAAATATTTCTTAATTTCTCTAATTTTCAGAACTATCTCATTTCACTCTCATTCGAGTTATTTATAGTTTCCCAAAATTTAGCTCAAATCGCAATGCTTGTTTCATTTGGTGACATAAGTCAGGCTCGCCGAGCTCGTTCGGTGAATCTCCTTTGGTGCTTCAACTCGCCTTTTCATGTTTTAGGCTTTAGGTGTTTGAACCTTAATTGCCAAACTCGTTCGAGTCTACCTTTCACATTAAGAAAATCACTGATTACCACCTTGGTTTGCCTCTCAATCATTCATTTTTCTCCATGCATTGTTAGTTTTGGTGACGTTCAACAAGGTCTCCTTTCTTCTTTGGCGTATCCCCTTCATTGTTTATGTTAGCCAACCTTTTTTAATAGAGACAAGTTTTGTGCACTGTCATTTTGGGCGAGATCCTGCTCACTAGGCAGTCACCTTTCTCTTTTGGTGATCAATAATGCATAGTTTGCACTTTTTTTGCATTTTTGGCCTGCCTTTCAAACATCAATCCTTGCCTTATTGATTTTCCTTCATAGCTACAAATCATTAACATATCATCAGAATAAAACAAAATTAGGCATTTAGTATACTAATTAATAGTAACACCCAAAAAATTTCTAAGTTAAGATCTGAACTATTCTTCATTTACATGTAGGGTCGTATCGAATTTTTATTTAATTTCTCATATGTGTAAAGGTAAACTCTTTAGTGTGAAAATGATTTTGGATATCAATTAAGGGCACTAGAATCTCCAAGTACAAAGTTGAGTTGAAAGTTTTCATACCGATTAAGTTTTGATGTAAGATTCTACCTAGGTCAACTTCAAACGACCATATATCTTATAGTATAAAGACGTGGTCCATAACAAATCTAATTAAAGGTATTTGAATCTTCTTTCCAACGCCACCAATTTCTCAACAATTTGAGTTTCGAGTAATATGTTATGACCATTTTAGTAACCTGATACAGTGTAGTGACGAATTAGCCGACGGGAAAACATTAAAAAGAGTCACTTTTTTCCTTTTACCTCTAAGAACTCTACACGAATTTCTTGACTAATTATAGACCCAAAACAATTAGATTTTCATCTCTTAATCCATCATTCTCTTCTCTCTCAAACCCTATGGCAAAACCCTAAGGAAAAATCAAAGAAAAAGACTCCATTCAAGATTTTGTCATTCTTTTTCAAGATTCTTCCAATCATTTTCAAGATTCTTCTTTAAGATAATTCTTTCTCCAAGAATTTCCTTTTTTCCAACTCAAATTCATCCATACAATTATGAATCACTAATGAAAATCATAATTCTTGGCCATAGAGATTTCAAGAAACTAATTCAAGAATATCAAGAAATGTTTTCTTATTGTTTACCTTCAAGCTAAGGCTTCTAATGAAGTTCGTATTCAAGTTTCTTCAAAAACCTTGTTCCTCTAGGTATGTAAGACTATCATAGTATTGTACGAGTTCGTCTCACGCCCTACATCTACTTTGAAAATTAGTAAAAGAGAAATCTAGGACTCTATCCCTAGATTTGAGTATTCTTGAGATGAGTTGATTTTGAGTTCTCAGGTTCCTGTTTCTTTTTGAAATTATATTCCTAATTATTGAGTTGCTACATGTTATGTAGTAATATTCTTGAGTTCTTGCGTTCTTGATTTCTGAGTACTAATTTTCCATATTCTTATTAAGACCCCTGAGTTGAATCGTTCATATCCATAATTCTGCATGAACCCTATGAATTGAGTTATAAATTTTGAGAAGCTTATTAAATCCAACATTTGAGTTTTAAACCGAGTTTCTTAGAAATTAATGATGAGTTTTGAGAAAGAATTTGTAAAACATGATTAGTATAACAGTCGAGTCTGTCATCAATGTTTAAGCAGTATGGTATCCAGATATACCAACAATGTTTATGTTGGATGACTTCCCGAGTCATCAATGATCATATCACAATATAATTTTGATATATATTTGGGAAAAAGATTTCATGTATTATTTGAGTAAGAGTATAAAGGAACTAAGTATTTCCAAAGATATTAGTTTTGACATTGATAAAAGAGAAACTTTGATTTCTAAATGAGTTATGAGTTCAAAGATATTTCAATAGAAGTTACCTCTTTTAAGAGGATAGTTTGAGAAATTATATCAAACTAGAGGAAGAGTATGTTTTTAAACATTGACAATGAAAATATTTGTAACATCTCGCAAATTGAAATAACTAAGATGAAGCTAATAATTGAAAATAGTCATTTTTGGAAAGAATGAAAATCTTAAAATTTTGTTAAGTTAGAATAAGTTGAGTTTTGGCCAACTTCAATTGGCAATAACTTCTACCTCAAGATGAGTTAGAGTTACTTTCAGATATGGTAGGAAAGCTCTTGGAATGATCTTTCCAACGCCACTGAGTTTACGCAATTCTGAGTTCATATGAGTGAATTATACCCTTTGGAAGTTGGGCTGTTGGAATAAGGAAAGTCCAATTCGGATTTTTGAAGGGGTAGTTTGGTCTTTTCCTTCCCCAATTATTTTATTTCATTTTTGGTAATTAAGTTAGGGTCTAATCAGAAATAGATCAGTTTACACTTTTACCAAAATACGCTAGGTCTTGGAGAAAAGAGAAAAGATGAGGAGAAAGGAGAAGAGAAGCAAGATTCGTCAAGATCGTCGAGTTTAGCTTGTGGTTTTCATCGGGGGTGATCCCTACAAGGGATGTGCGATCATATATCATTGGGTTAGTTCACCCACGTGCCAAGCATGTTTAATTCAGAATATTTTCTTCCTAAAAAGATTGAGAACTTGATGTTCTTGATAGTTGTTCTTGAATTGATTTCGTTCTTGAATATGACTTGAGATTAAGGAGTTTCTTGTTATTAAAGTATTAATTCCTTGAGTTTTATGAGTTAGATTTCGTGTATATGCCTTGGGTATCTGATTCTAAAGTGAATTTGAGAAAAAAAATCAATTAAAATTGATTCAAGATCAGAAAACGAGACCAAAAGTTCGTCAGTTTTTTGCCTAAGGAACAGGTGGCGGGACGAGCCCCCATAATGCCAGGAAGGCTGGGGCGGCACACCAACAGTGCGCCGTTTTGGAGCCCTAGTAATTTTGGGCTAGCGCAGCGAGCCACGTATGCGCCTGGATCGTCGTTTTTCATCAGTTTTTTGTGATTTAGCCTATTTAAGTCCTTCTAAGGTGTACTAACACCTAGAAATCATCCAGAAACATGAATGATAACCTTGTATCCTTAAATTCAAGTTCAAGGAAATTCAAGAGCCAAGTCTAGGAGGTTCTTAGAGTCATTTCACGAAGTCTTTTTCAAATGCGTTTTACTTTGTTTTAAGACTTAAAGTTCAAGTTGAGTAAAGAGTAAAGAGTAAAGTTTGAAGTTCATTTCCTCAAAAGTATATGGGGACTATGTATTCCCAAAGAGTTTAAAATGTTTTCACATTTAAGTAAGAATGGAAACTGAGATTTTTAAAGAATCTTTGTGCTAGTTTGCAGAAAAGAGTAATCGCTTTCTAAATAAAGTAAGAAAGGAAACTTTGATTTCCAAGATAGCGTTTGAGCTACGTTTTTGAGCTATTATCTCAAATCACAGAAAGAAGTATGTTTTTAAACATAAGAGCTAATATTATATATTTTTTTGGGAGTAATATTGAGCATCGATATAGGGGAGAGTGCAGACAACTCACAACCCCCATAAACCATGTAGTCATCATGGGTAGAAAAGAGTCATACTTTTTAGATGATTCCTTTAGTGCTTTTTAGCATAGAGTAGTGGATCCACTTAGTAGTTCAGGTTCTATATCCTCGGCAATGTATAGGACGACCCTGGCAGCGTGAGGCAAAACGTTGTATCATCACAATAGCTCTTACGTGATAGTTGTCAGTTAGAGAAAATCTCACAAAAGTAATTGTATTCTTATATACACAATTTATTGTATTTCTATATGCATTTCACAGTTATATGTATCTTTGCATACACACAGAGTTGACATCATGTTTTAAATAACTTTTCATTATATTGCACTTGTTTTAAACTGCTTTATATTGAAATCAGTTGAGTTGAGCAGGGTAAGGTCTTTAGTTCCTTTCAAGCTTATGTCTTGTTTTAGAATTCCCCTCGCATACTCATACATTCAATGTACTGATGTCATTTGGCCTGCATCTTCTTATGATGCAAACACAGGTAACCAGGATCAACATTCAGCACATCGTTGATCCAGTTGAGCACTCAGAGACAGTTGGTGAGCCTCTTGCTTTCCGGAGGATCCCTTTGGTTATGTTTTATTTTATTGCTTGCTTATTTCAGTTGTTAGGATATCGGTGGTTTTGTCCCGACAACCCTCAGAGTTTAGAGGCTTCAAAGACAGAGTTAGTGATGTTAGTTCATGAGTCTTTACTTTTCCTTTTCAGTTAAGTTGAGATTTGAGTTGCCACTTTGGCAGTGAATGTTATTATAATACATTCTATGTTATATTTTGAGCAGTTCAGTTTACTTGATTTAAAAGTATTTATCTTGAGTAAAGTCTTCCGCTGAGTAAGTAAGCTAGACCAAGGGTTCGCTTGGGGCTAGCAATGGTTCTCAAGTGCCAGCCACGTCCAGGGTGTAGGCTCGGGGATTGACATTATTATTGGGAGTAGTATTGATCACCAATATGGGGATGAGTTCAGACAACTTACTTTACACATAAACAATAGGTACATGATCATACTTTTTAGATGAATCCTAAGTGCCTTCGGACAGAGCTTAGTGGATCCACTTACTTGAGGTATTCTATACCTCGGCAAGGTATAGGATAGTTCTGGAAACGTAGGCGAGACGTTGTATCATCACGTAGCTCATAATGATGGTTGTCGGTTATAGAATCTCCCAAATAGATTTAAAAGTGTATTTTTATTATATCACTCAATATGTTGATTTTAGATTTGAGTAAGTGTTTTTGTAAATTTTTAATGATTTCACTCATTTATTTCTTTTACATTCAATTGAGTATATATCTACATCTATTGCAGTTCTTTCATTCAGCTATATTACATATTCGTATATTCAATGTACCGATGTCATTCGACCTGTATCTTTTAATGATGCAGATACTAGTTCTTAGGATTTTCAACAAGAGTACATTGAGATTACTTCATCTACTTGTCAGCTTTTAAGTAAGACCTCCTTGCTCCTAGAGGACTCCAATTTTATGAGTTGTTAGTAGTAGTTCCCTGGAGGAGTCGTGTATCTTATCCCAACACTTATCTTTGTATAGTAGAGGCTTCATAGATAGACAGTTTTTGGAGAGTCTTTCAGTTTCAAATGTTTTATTTATAACTTATATTACATACTCAATATATTCTGCAATCTTTTGAGATACAACAAACTGTTTTTAAACGTTTCTTTCAATTTGATGCTTATGTATGCTTAAGTTAGACCTAATCCGCTACTAAAACCTCTCCCACAAAGGTCGACACACGCATATGAATGACCATAGGCTCATAACTTATACCCATACTAGAAACATGATATACATACACATAAGAATATATAGAGCCTGGATCAAATAAAGTCAAGGTGGGCTGATGTCATTAAAGAATTGTACTTGTGATCACATCATACGATGCCTCGGCATGTTCCCTCGCTGGACCTGCATAGAAAGGGCTCAATCCGCCTCTGCCCTTGCCATTAGTCCTACCACCTAACCTACCTCCCAGGGGGACCACCTTGCATATCTCGTTATCCACCACGATGGTCTTGACCCTAACCTCGACCTCTAGTTGCAGGGGCTACTCGTAAAGGTGGATCTAGAACTAGAGCAATCTTTTTACACAGAGGGCAATCTTTGGTCCACTAACCTAACTCACCACAATCAGAACAACTTTAAGACATTTTGCTCCCAAAAGCACGACCAGCACACCCTGAAGTACAAGCTTGGGACCCATGAATCTGACTAGAGCCAACCTCACTTCAGGTATACCGATCACTCTTTGAAATCTTCAATGAGGCCTGAAAATGCCAACTAGACTAACCCTATTGAAATCATTTTCCAACTCTATCATATGCATCTCTGGGCCTGGAATGGGACTCACTATAGCTACCATAATATCTAGCTCTCTTGTTGCTACCCTCTTAGGCCTCATGACAAAGTTGCTCAATAGTATGGCCATGATCTACAACATCTAGAAAGGAGTGACCCACCTATATCATAAATCACTACAACAACTTTTATTATTAGTGACGAATAATATTGTCACTTAACATTCATATTTCGTCAAAAAATCATTTTTGAGACAAAAAAAGGCTGTCAATTTTTCGTCCCTAAAGCATGGGTCACTAAATGTATATTGAGACAACTTAGTGTTTCATTACTAAAAAGAGGTATATTCGCTATGGAAATATTTTTTTCCCTAAATACATAGTATTTATGCCGAACTTGTTCGTCATAGAAATAATAAAATGTTGTAGGTAATAATATATTTTCGTCACTAAAGAGGTTATTAAGGATGAGAAAACTAATGTGTCACTAAATATTTAGTTTTATTGGTGACGAATTCATTTCTCTCTTTGTAATATGTATTTCGTAGTTGAAAAAACATTTATTCGTCACTAAAAACTATCTTTTACCTATAGATTCTTTTGTCCTTAAATGTATAAATTAGTGACAATTTTTTTAGTACAATTTTGAAGATGAAAATAATGGTATCGTCGCTAAAAATAATTCTATTACTGAGAAAACAAAACTATCACTAAAAATGTCATAATTAGCAACAATCAGAATTGATATAAAATACAAAGTTAATTTATAGGTAATAATTAGGCAATTTTGGGAAAAAGATTCATGTTGTCACTAAATGTCATATTTTTAGGACAAAAATGTGTTCGTCTCATTGCAACCAAATGCCAACTTATATTAATCCGTTGCTAAAAGGCTCGTCGGTAAATATTACCAACCGATTTTAATTTGTTGGTAAACTTACCAACCAAAAATCAGTTGGTAAACACCCAAAGATGTTGTTACAAAATTTTGAAGCATGGCCCTGAAATTTCCGTTGGTAAATTCACCAAGAAATTTTTGGTTAGTATATCGTTAGTACCTTTACTAACGAATTGAAAAGGAGTTGGTAAATTTTTTTCTTCATTATTCGATTTCGTTGGTTGGTAATTTACCAATAAATTTTAAATACTTTTTTTTTTGGTTTCCCATCTGGTGTCCGGTACCCACACCAGATCCCGACTAAATTCGGATTCACACCGATAAGTCCCACGCTCCCTAACAAAGGCGACTCCATACCCAAGGTGAATCGAACCTGAGACCTCTTGGTTAAGGATGAAGGAGTACTTACCACTCTACCACAACCCTTGTTGTTAATAAATTTTAAACACGTTAGTATGATTATTTGTTTTTCTAATAAATTTACTGATTGATTGTTAGTTTGTTGGTAATATAACATTCAAGGCGACTCCGTACCCAAGGGAAATCGAACATGAGACTTCTTGGTTAAGGATGAAGGAGTACTTACCACTCCACCACAACCCTTGTTGGTAATAAATTTTAATTATGTTAGTATGATTATTTGTTTTTCTAATAAATTTACTAATTGACTATTAGTTTGTTGGTAGTATATCATTCAAGTTCAATGTTAGGTTAGTAATTGATTGACAATATGTTCAAAATATCATTAAATGAATGATTATTCAATAGTAAAATATTTATTAATTTATTGCATTTAAAAATCTAAGAGCACGAATATAAATCCAAAAGTATTAATATCAATTGTATAAATCATATTTGAATGAAACAGTGTAAAATCTATGATAACAAGTTAAATTAATCTCAATATGACACATATCATTATATCAAAAAATTTAATTTGAGCATGTTTATCAAAAATATTGACCAAATCTAAATTTTGGCCAAAATTTAAAAGTTAAAACGCCTAACATCACAAACTGAAAATGGAAGCCTCAAAACTTGAACCAACCATCCTATTAAATATAAAAATGACCTTCCAAAGCTAATCCCGCTGACGGAATTCTAATTAGAGCATGTTTACAAAAAATGTTAAGCAAAGTCAAATTTTGGCCAAAAGTTAAAAGTTAAAACCCCTAACAGTACAATCTGAATATGAAAACCTCAAAATCCAAACCAACCATCCTATAAGACAAAAAATGACCTTCCAGAGCTAACTGTGCTGACGAAATTCAAATTTGAGCATGTTTCCCAAAAAAGTTGACCTAATTCAAATTTTTGCCAAAAGTTAAAAGTTAAAATTCTTAATGAAACAAACTGAAAATAAAAGTCTCAAAATCCGAACGAACCATTCTATGAGACCAAAACTGAACTTATATGGCTAACCGCGGTGACAAAATTTCAATTCGAGCATGATTACCAAAAATATTGACTAAATTGACATTTTGGCCAAAATATTAAAGTTAAAATGCCTAATGACACAAACTAAAAATGGAAGCCTCAAAACCCGAACCCTCTATCTTATTACATCAAAAATGACCTTCAACATCTAACTACATTGGCGAAATTCTCATCTGAACACATTTATCTAATATATTGACATAAGTTCAATTTTGACCAAAATTTATAAGTTAAAACACCTACCGGCACACACTAAAAATAAAAGCCTCAAAACCCAAACCAACCATCCTATGAGATAAAAAATTACCTTTGGAGTTAATTATGCTGACGGAATTTTCATCTGAGCACGTTCACAAAAATATTGACCAAAGTCAAATTTTGGCCAAAACAAAAGATTTAAAACACCTAACGGCAAAAACAAAAAACGGAAGCCTCAAAACTTGAACCAACCTTCCTGTTAGATAAAAAATGACCTTTCGAAGCTAATGACACTGACAGAGTTCTAATCTGAGCAAGTTTACCAAAAATATCGACCAAAGGCAAGTTTTGGCTAAAATTTTAAAGTTAAAACGCCTAACGACACAAACTGAATATAAATCCTCAACACTAGACGTTGATTTACCACTTCAATTGATAAATTTACCAACTATTCAAATATAAGTTATAATTAATAATTTATCAATAAATTTTATCACAGTTGGTAATAGTTACTATTCAACTAAACATTCATATGTAATACTACCAACTAATAACTAATAGGTTGGTAAATTTTACCAATAGATTAATGATCGGTTGGTATATTACCAACTATTTTAATGATGTTAGTAATTTACTAACTACAATCTTTATTCGTCAGCAAAATTTTCAACTAATTGGATATTGGTTGGCAAGTTTACCAACAAATTACATTTCGTTACTAATTTAGCAACACATTTATATTTGGTTGGTAAATTTAGCAACACAATCTTGCCGTTGGTAAATGTTTGGTTAGTAATTCATTGGTAATATGTTAATAAATTATATAAACAATTTTTTGTCATATTTACCAACCGATATATACTTCGTTGGTAATATTACCAACGAAAGGTGTGCGTTAGTAATATTTCAGTTGGTAATCCATTAATAGAATGTTGCTAAATTTGGCGCCATTTTTTCCCGCCGTATTTACCAACTAAAATACTTAGTTAGTAAGATTTTGGTTGGTAATCTGTTAGAATTTCGTTGTTAAGTTTTAAAATATAATTCAGTTAGAAATATGTTGGTAATTTGTTAGTAGAATACTAACCAACTTAAGTTGTTAGTAAAATCTGTTGGCAATTTGGGGTTTTTTTGTAGTGTGTTGTCACTAATCACAAGAATCATGTGACATTAAAATTCGAAGCGCCATTATTTACAATTTGTATTTAACTGTGTTTCCATTAATTTATAATTTTACTAAGAAAAAATAATTATTAGATGATACATAAATATCTAAAACATAATAGAATGTAGTGGTCTATTTTATAATGAGTATTGTACAAATTATAAATAACAACTGAAAACTTTGCATCTAAACATTTCTCATTGCTCATGTAAAGTAAAGATAAAAAGTTTTGCATTTGGCTCACACAGATATGTCTGAAGGTGTTTAAACAAAATCAAGAACAACCCTCATACTTGAAAAAATGTTGGTATTCCTGCAAAGATAGCTAGCCATCAAATGAACCCTTTGACCATTTCAAAGTAAAAGCGAAAACCTCAAATAAACAGGAGCATAATAAAGTAGATTCTAGCATGACATGCATTTATACAAACACTTATTCTACCAAAACTACAATTATCAATCAATTTAATCAATCAAAAGTAATTTATACAAATCAATTGATACTAACCAGTTTATAGAAATACAGACTAAAATAACTCAATTATACAAAAACACGTGAATTATACAAATGTACCCACGAATTATACAAATGATGTGTGAATTATAAAAACGAGGTCGCCCATAGCAGCTTAAACTATAGCTACAACCCGTAAATATGCAAACTATATATAAGGAGCCTAATTAAGTTTATTATAATGGCTATTTGTGACTTTTTCTTCCCTATTTTTATTTGTTTTTACCTTTCATCTTTTATAAGTGACCCCATAGAGAGTATTAGGGACAAGTTTTTTTAATCAATTTAAGGAACATATTAACCTCCTGAGTTATTAAAAAAACAAAGAATTAAAAACCACAATAGAAAGTTGTATCTAAAAGGGTACATTTATGGACAAGCATCTCAACTCATCGCTAAATGTTGGTCATTATTAACCCTTTTTCTTATAGTGTTGTACTCATAAACAAGTGTAGCAAATTTAACGTTATTTTTATCTATTATTTTTTTCATAGAAAATAGTTAATTATTCATCCACAAATCTTCCCTATTTAAATATTGCGTATTTTGTGACAAAACAATGATCGTCACTGAATCGCATGTTGATTAAAGACAATAAAATAATCGTCACTAATTGATTATTCATTACCGACAAAAACAAAGGTCACAAATAAGTAGAAACTTTTGTGGCTAAAGCTTACACCCTTTTACTACGAACTATAATTTGTCGTTGTTGTAACAAGTTATTTTTATGACGAAACCTTTTTAGTATCCAATATTATAATTATTTTAAAGCAAACAATAGTTTGTCACAAATTGAATGCGACAATAATTTGTGTCACTAATAACTTAAAATTTGTTTCTAATGATACCTAATAAATGGCACAAAATTATTTTTTGGTGGAAAACTTTAGTGGACAAAACTTTGCTGCGAAATTAAATGCTTCGTCAATAAAATTATATTGCTTCATGCATTTAAAGATGAAATAAAAGTTGTCTCAAATGATGAATAATTTGTGACGAATTTTGTGTTACACCTAATAATTTAGCAGCTAAATATCACATTTGTTGTAGTGCGACCATGTGGGAACGCGAGGCCAAGCACTCACGAATGAGGGAGCAGGCACGCGAACGTACACGCCTAGGATGCCATCCCTTCACGCCTAAAAGCCTTTTATCTCCAAAAGCGTTTATGGCAACATAGATACTTTCTCCACTATATTATAAATTGTGGCAACCATGTCCCCACTATATTTTTTATATGTATAATTAATTAGGAATTCCAAAAAAGACCAAAAATAATGTTACGGTATTCCTTAAATTTCCATGGAAATCCTCTACCGCATAAAAAAAAACTCATACAATTTTCACTCTTAATACCCATATTGAAACTCATACAATTTTTCACCCTAAATACCCTTACTATTGAAGACCATAGAAATTTAACCTTAAATACCACAACTTTTGAAGAATCAACAATGGGAAAGGGAAAATTGAGATCTGCACCTACTGCTTCGTTATCAATCGATGATTCGATAACAAGAGATTACCTAGAGAGGGACAAATATAACCCAAATTTTTCAAGAACTTGGCATGATTTGTGCAGAACATATTGAATAAGTGTTATTTGTATGAACTTCTTGGGTCTTATCATTCTTTAAATCAATTCATTTAAGTGTGTAATTTAATAACTAGTGTAATATATGATTAGTATGTAGAAGGTCCTTCAATTTCTTTTCCATCTGAAACTGAGTGGCCATTAAAAGTCTCCTTTCATGGTTGCAATGGATGGAGGGATCAACAAATATGCCTGACATATGCCAAAAAATACTAAGTCCATAAAATAGAAGAATAACCAATATAAGAACTCCAAAACATCGCATTCCAAGCCCAAGTAACCAAGAACTAGTAAAGTACAGTCCAGGTAGGAAGAGTGGCAATCAACCCAACTAGTCAATTCCCAGCCCCACTAGAAAAACAGACAATCAAGCAGGCCGCCTAGCCATATAGTCAACTTCTGGGGGCCTAAGACACCCAGCTAGCAAGAGTGACTCGGTGGAGTGTCAACCCCAAAGAGGATCTCATATATCTAGGTCACCCAGCCTGTCTACTCCTAGGGGTGTCAACCGCCCAGGTAGAAACAACGGCCAAGGGGAATTCAATCCAAAGAGAATCTCACTACGCTCCAAGCCATCGTGGATCAACGTCCATACTAAATGATATCACAAAAGGCTCCAAGATGGAAGCCCTCCAATACAAAGAAGGTACATAACCTCTAGTAACACCTCAGAGTTGCAAAGTTATGGAGAGACGAAAGAAGGGATAACAAGTCCAGAGAGAAGACAGAAGACCTAAACTAAAGCTCTTCTTATGAGACCCAAGTCTGATATTCCAGTGAAGAAGGACCTACTCCATCCGAACAATGTAAGAGACATACAAAATTCACAAGGTGCATTGGTCTAAGGAAGCAATAGTCTATTCTAGAATAAGCCGAAAACATGTTGAGAACGATCAAATATCCTCCTTAAAACCAATTAAAAGGGACATTGCTCGTAGTCAATAAAAACCCAACGACAAGTCAAGGTCGAATCACATAGGGATTGGTATATCGTTCAGAATTCTTTCTAAGAAATTCAGATTGTAAAATTTCTCAATCATTAAAGAAAGAATAATTTGGTGGATGAATCCACCAATTCAATAAAAAGATTTGGTTATCAATTGCCACAGTTAAATAACTTTAGAGAATTTAAGAGTTTACTGTAACACCTCGAATTCAAGAAAGCCCAGGAAGCGGTCTAACGGACTTGTCAAAACCCAAAACTACACCATGGGACCCTCCATGGAACCCTAAATGGGTCGTGAAGAGGACCACAGTCATGGCAAGGAGGAAAAACCTGACCCAACCAGGCTCCCTCCCACAGACCCCTAGATGGGCTGTGAACAGGGAGACGGGTTGTACAAGTGGTCGTGAAGGGGTCAAGTTCAGTAGGGGTTCTCTTCGAGCCACTGGTCAAGGATAACATGCGTCAAATTAAAAATCTCTGAGTTGTATTTCTAGCGCCACCGAGTTTTCCTAATTCCAAACTCGGAGTAAAAAAATAGTGAAGCCCTATCGGGCAGAAATTCATCATGATCCGTTTGACGGGCCAAGGTAGTGCATGACGGGCCTTGAAGGCCTCCTTGATGCCAATCCGACATTTTTTGTCAGAAATTGTTGGTTCTTTTCCCCTATTATTTTAACTCAATAATGTGTCATCTTTCCTTCTACCAGCCCTATATAATGATTTTAAACCCCCAAATCACCCAAACTCAGTTTATTCTCTTAAATTCTCAAAAGAAGATAAGCTTTTTCTCTCAAATATTTCTCTCTCTAGAAGTTGAAGAAGAAAGCTAGGGTTTCAAGATCAAGCCTCCTAATCCTACATTGCTTCCATGTTTTTGGTATCAAGGTATGATAGTTTTCATCCAAGAAGCCCTTTTCTCCATGGAGTTCCTAAATTCTCTAATTTACAAAGTTAGAATTCCCCAATTGAGATATGGTTTTCATCCATGTCATTGGTTCCTTTAAATGTTGATTTATTTGATTGATTTATGAACTTATATGCATGAATTGAAGTAATTGCATGTTTTTTAGTTGATTTCCCATGAACCCATGGATAACCCATGTTTTCTAAGCTATGTTTATATAATGTGGGTCTTGAACTAAGAAAGATAAATTTATGAAAATATGCATGTCTTCTGTTTATGAAATAGATATTAATGAATTTGAAGATTGATTGACTTTGAAGACATGATGAAGCTTATGAATTATTGAATAGAATGCATGTTCATGGAAGTATGTCTAAATTTTCTATGAAGCTTGGCCACATTACATGAATGACATCTCGATTTTCCCTCGATGCTTTGTGGGCTATTTTCCTAAATTAGGTCTTGATTAGTATGGTATCCGGATACCATTAATGATAATAAACCACGTTTTCAAGGAGATATCCTATGATCAGACATGTTGAGACTACCCATTTCTCTTAATGATAAGATAAATCAAGACTTAACAACTATTTCATGGGATTTATGCTTAGCACCGAGAGGATATTGTGATGGAAGCTCCGTCGTGTTGAGGTCGGGTTTCTAGAAGCAACCTCATTATACCCTACCTATATGCCCCCTTAGGATGATGGTCTAGATAGACATAGCTAGCAGATCCACTTTAGCTCAACCATGGTCCTACCTTGGCAAGTAGGACAAGCCTTTTCAGTGTGGGAGACACTGGGGATCATGTTATAGCTCACATGATCTTTATGCCGGCTAAGGAAAATTCCCACAATAATGAATTAACGTTACTTCAAGAAGTATCGCACGTGTGTTCAAAGACGGTTTTACTTTCATTAGCCATGTTTTACGACTCATGTTTTCTAACCTCTTATCTTATTTTTTGACTTGGTTTTTGCATATCACGAAAATGTCCTTTTCAGTATAATTTCATAATTTTATGCATAGCTATCACACTTAGTGCATTTTTTTTCCTAACGCATACTCTTGCCTATATTTTCCCGAACGTAGGGTCCGGCAATTCATATTCGCACTTCCGTGGCTAGGGATCTCATATAGAATATTAAAGATTGGTGAATCCTCACGTTCCGAGGACCAAGCCTTTACATCATTATGCCTTTACTTAAAGTTATTGAACTTGATGTACTGGTTATGCTCCGATTTATTCTTATGAACTAGATGGCTTTGAGATGATGTTTATACTTCCCCTTTTCTTTATAAAACTTTTATATGTTGAAATTGTCTTTTAAATCTTTGATGTTCTATTATCTTGTTTGATGAGTGCTAAGTGGCTTGTATGAGGTCTTTCGGGATCTTATACGTCATGTTACGCCTAGGGTCTACCTTGGGTTGTGACATTAACAAGCAATCTAGGGGTCCGGGGATGGGAAATCAATGTCACATATGGGTAATTGTGCTACTCTATAGTGATAAACATTCATAAATAGGCAAAGTCATCTTCAATGACACTAATCAAAGAATCGGTCTCATCTAAATGATATTCTAAATAATCCAATATCATACTCTATTCTCTCTATTGATGTAGAAATAGGGAAAATAGATCCAAACCACAACTTCTATTTTCAAGTAAGTTACTGAAATCACACCTAAATTTCTAGTATTAGATAACTACCCACTCTAATAAATCTCTTTTGAACATCGAGTAGAGATCGGAAGTAGGAATTAAGTTAGAAACATTAACCAATAAATTAACCCCATGCTAATTAGCCCAAATTCATGTATTAACATTTGCAAAATGATGCATAACATAATACACACTACATTAAATCAACACCCAACCCCATAATTGCACCCTCCAGATCTTGGGGTTTTAGCCACCCATCACAAAAAGCAAAAAAAATATACCTTCCATGAATGCAACCATGGGTAACATGAAATTAATCAATTACAAGTTAACCTACTTTGTATTCGACTTAAATTTATCAAAATTCAAAAGAAATCTTGAGAAACCTCAAAAGCTAGAAAATGTTCTTCACAAAGGTCAAGTGTTCTCTCACAACTCAAAATATTTCTTAATCTTTTTAATTTTTAGAACTATCACATTTCACTCTCATTTGAGCTATTTATAGTTTCCCAAAATTTAGATCAAATCGCAATGCCTGTTTAATTTGGCGACATAAGTGAGGCTCGCTGAGCTCATTCGGTGAATCTCCTCTTATGCTTCGGCTCTCCTTTTCATGTTTTAGTGTTCAGGTGTTTGAACCTTAATCGCCAAACTCATTCGATTCTGCCTTTCACATTCAGAAAAATCACTGATTACCACCTTGGTTCGCCTCGCAAGCATTCGTTTTTTCTCATTGCATTGTCAGTTTTGGTGATGTTCAACAAGGTCGCCTTTCCTCTTTGGCATATCACCTTCACTGTTGTAGTTAGCCGATCTTTTTTTATAGACACAAGTTTTGTGCACTGTCATTTTGGGCGAGGTCATTCTCACTAGGAAGTCGCCTTTCTCGTTTGGTGTTCAAGAATGTATAGTTTGCACTTTTTTGTTTTTGCATTTTTGGCCTTTCTTTCAAACATCGATCCCTACATCACTACAAGAAATATGATTTATAGTGACAACCTTTTGTGGCGACTCATTTAGTTGCTGCTTAATCAGTGTTTTTAGTGGCAACCCAAAAGAATCGCTCCAAAAGATGATAGATTTGGTGGCAAACTCATTAGTCGCCACAGAAACTAATAATTAGTGGCGTCTATTTTTAAGTCGTCACTAATATAGGGAGCTTTTTTTTAGTAATATACATCTGAATTTTTTTATAGTGGCGGCGAAGTAAAGGTCGCCACAAAAGATCATTTGCAGCAATTGTGTCGCCACTTAAAGTTGACCTTTTGTGGCAATCTCTTAGGTCATTACTAATTTTTTGTTTGATATTGTAATATTATTTTATGAACATTTAAAGTTTTATTAATTGTTACAGAGATGCTTTTAGTTTTGATATTTTATTAGTGATAAATAAATACAAAAATATTTAAGTAAATTATTACTATATTGAAGCGGTCAAAAGCAGAGAATTGTCGTGGACATGCTTGCTTTTAGTCGAGAGCTTATTTGTAATTTTTGTACTTTCTCAATTTTAATTTGATTCTCTTTTCTTTTTTTTAAATTTATTATATATATATTAAAATATTTAAAAGACATAAAAATTTGGTTGACTCACAAAATTATATCATGCCATAGAAATTGGGACAGAGAAAATAACATATATTATTTGAAAATAAAGTAAAATTACTATAAATTTAAATATTTTGTTTTACTATAAATTTAAATAATTAACAACTTAAAATATTTAAATGATATGTAAAAAAATTGTTTGATTCTCTAAATTATATAATGCTACATAAATTGAGACACAAGGACTACCATATATTATTAAAAAATTACGTAGAAAGTACTAAAAAGCATAATAATTAACAACTTAAAATATTAAAAAATTATATAAAAACTTTGATTGACTCTCCAAATTTCATTAGTGTGCCACATAAACTGAGATTGAGGAGAGTAACTTGTGTTATCTGGAAATTAGATAAAAAGTTAAAATAAATTACAAAAATTAATAACTGAAAATATTTTTAAAATAATACAAAATTAAACAAAATCCTTTATCTAGTATTTTAAATAAGTATTCATCTATTGGAAAAATAATAGTTATGGAGTTATTTAACAAATATTTAGAGTAATTTCACACTTATAACTATTTTAACATTACAGTAAAGATATTTGGTCTACTATCATTTGTCATTGTTTAGCCTTTTAGGTTAAGATCTAAAATCTCATTTCCCCCCAAAATCATATTCCCTCTTTTCAGCAAATTCGATATCCTTCAGACACACTTCCCCGTGAAGTTTGATTAGCGATTTCTCTTCTCCCTTTCCTCGTGCCCTAGTAAATCAACTCAATGCAAAGAGAATTTTAAGAAGAGCACAATTTTTTGCTATGTGCCTCAAGGAATGCAGTTATTGAAGCGGTTGGTCCTTAAGATTGTGAGGAAATGGGTTCGAGTGACGATTATCCAGAATCATGGCTTTCAACCACTGTTGCAGAGCAAATGGGGTCAGGTTTTTTTCTACTTTTTTCTCCCTGTAGTAGTTAGGTTAATTATTTCGACTATTTATTTCTGTTTATTGTAAGATTTCTGAAATTTTATGGTTTCATTGAGGGATTTTGGGTTTACTTCATGTGTTTAATGTTAAGTTTTATTTAAGTGTATGTTGTATGTTAATCCATATGATTGACCTCTGCAACAAATCATTTCCTCGAGAATTGTTGTTATTTAGAAATTAATCTCTTATAAATTCACCATTTGCTATCCCTATTTACAATGCTCTTAGATTTAAGAGAAGGATTTGTTGGTATAGTGCTTGATTGCTTGGTGAGTTGGAATATGAATAGAGGAAGCATCAAATGATTTCTGAAAAATATGGTCCACTCCGAAGATAATCAATGGTCTCTGCCTTTATTGAAGTTTGTGTCTCTCGTGTTTGCCACAATTTTTTATCGTGGCATCATTTTAGCCATATACATCTCGATTAATTCTCTCCATGGAGTAGCTTCATGAAATGCCTATAATTCTCTCAAAAAAATTAAAAGGAGCTAAAAAAATTGTGAATATGAAGCTATGGATTGAAGTGGCATCCAGATTGTTGTTTTCCCAGCAAAGATATCTCGTTTTCCTAATGTTGAAACATTCAAAGAAAAAGAGAATTCCTCTGGAGAAAAAAATGAAGATAACATTAAAGATTCCTCATTTTAGCTTTAAAAAATGAAGATGACATTAAAGATTCCTCATTTTAGCTCTTCTTCAATAATCTCTCTAGTGTTTCTTTTTCCTTTTGAGGTTTTTTTGCTTATGGAAAGTATAGTATTAGTTGTTAGAGCAAGCTAACGTGAATTCTTATATCTTCAATATGAGTATGTATACATAATAGAATAATGAATATGTGATGAGATTATTCACCTTCTTAATTATGAATTGCACAACTAGAAAAAGTTAATGTTCAATATCAAGTTGATTCGCAAGCAAGTTTGCAAGAAGGCCATTGGATATTGGATGGTTTTGAGGGCCTACATTGCAATTCGGTGAAGAGGCATGTTGTTGGTAACAAGAGATGTAAAGCATTTCAATATTTCAAGTACAAGAGACAGAGTTCTCTTAAGATTCAATTTTTAGTATTAGGTTTCTTCTGTTGGGAGTAGTGAATTATAAGGCACAGTATTAACCGTCATTAGTTCTTTTTTCTCTTTGTAATTCTTTTCTCTTTACAACAATAACATATTCAGTGTAGTAGTTCTTTTTCTCCTATTTTCTTAAATTTATTTAGATGATGAAATCATATGAAGATGAGTGACAGATTGTGCTTCACTTTATGTACTTGGAAGATTACCTAAAGAACCTAAGATCAAGTCTAAATATCTAATGATAAGGCTTCTAATCCCAATTGAAGAACAAAAATACACCTAGCTACTCTATTAATTGAACATCCAACTTCTAATTCTTGCAGTACTATTTCTATAAATTTATTTCATTATCTAACAAACAATTTATTAAAATAGATCATGAGGAGTGTCAAATGACTTATTATTTGGTTAATGTGAGGTAAGGATCTTATTTTATTGCTCTTTTTTTATGCTAACTTTAAATTCCCTTTGCTTTCCTAGATAAAGAAATTAGTATTCTGTATATATCTTGTTGCACCTTGATTTGTGTAGATAAACAATTCTAGTAGAAATTGCCAATCAGACTCTGTATTTGTTATCCATGATTTGTACCTAGTAGCGGCAAACCCAAATTCAATGAAATAGTTAGAATGTGTGCCTAGACTCCAATAAGTGTTGAAACATTTGAGTGCATGAATAGTTTGGATCATGTATATGTTTTATTCATATTGTGACACATTACTGAAGAGTGATAAGCTTGTACTCCAATGATAATTTTAAACCTTGGTTTGTTTATTTTTACTTATGTGTTTTCTTATAACTTCCAATGTTTTCTGATTAGTGTTTACAATATTAGTCATAGATATCTCACTAAGATATAACTAGGCAATGTATCATTTTCTTCATTGGACTAATATTAAAACTTATATTTAATATCATCCAGTGATGCCATTTAGGCATAATGAAGTCAATATGTTGTGTATCAATACTTCTATTGTTAGGTTACTGGCACTAGCAGTTTGTCTCTGTATATATTTCTTTAGTTTCACATTTAGTTAGATTGTTGCTTGAATTATATGAACCAATAGATCGTGATAAGTTGTTACTATTAGCAATGTTATTCTATACTCAATTCTCCTGGGCTTCAACTTTTACAATTTTGTTTGGTCTTACATTTACTACTACTTTTTTGTTTTGTTTTTGCATATGATTGCTTTCAAGATGATGCAAGTGCATAGGCTAACTACACCATGTGAAATTTTCATAGAAAATTAAGGAAAATTATAATAGAATCTCTTGCTGGTGAAATTAGAAGTAGTAGGAAGTCCTATGATTCCCAATGTGTGTCAAATCAGGATCATGTATGGATTTGCAATACGTGTTAGGAAATATTTATGAGTTCATTAAGTTAGTTTTCTCCTACTTCTGTTTATGCAATCCCTAGTAAATTATTTATGTATTCATTGATCGTTCTTATGATTTTGTAATTTTTCCTCTTCTAGATCTTTACCATCAAGATGAAGTTGTTGCTTATGAAAATCAAATTATGGTAAGTACAATTAAAGCTCAATTATTTTGCATTGATAATGTGCACTGATTATTTGGTTCTAGTAGTTGTGTAAGATTTAAAGAAAAGGAATTGAACTCTTTCCATTTTATTGTTTTACCACACTGTCTTCTTTGTTTTGATCTCTTAATGCAATCATTTTTACTTTCTTAAATGTGTTTTGCTTTCTTTTACTCTAATATTCCAATGGTCACCTCTTTTCTTATTAGATTATAATAATGGTTATATTTGATTTCTTCCTAACAGGGATAATGTTATTAAACAATCGCAAATGAGGTCGATCAAGAATGTGTTTGAAGGCACTATACGTTTTGCTTATTTATAGTCATATCATATGATGTAAAATAAAATATTGTGTAGGAGTATATATTTAATTGACTTGTTAGTGACTGAACAATTTATGATATTGGAGTTGAAAAGTATTTTTTGTCCTATCTGTAATAATATTGAGTTTATGAAATTAATTAAAATCTATTACCTTTTTTAAAAAAAATTGAAATTAGCTTTCTGTGGCGACTTTTTTGCTGCGGGTAAAAGTTAGTAGCTACAGCAGCGACGCATATTGCAACTGAAGGATTGATTTTTTGTGGCAACTACAGTCGTCACTAAAGCAAAGGGGTTATTGCAGCGACAACTATTCTTGCTAAATATAATGTTTTTTGTGGCGAGAAAGCTCGCCGCTAAAAGATAGTTTGCAGTGGCGACCTAAAACCTTTTAATGACCATATCCATTAATTGTTGGTGGCAACAAAAGTCGCCACAAATGTGTTGTTTTAGTAGCGACTCTCCATTGTCGTTACAAATAACATTTAGTTATGGAAGTAATTGCTACGGCACAAATGTCGCCACAAAACACCTTTAGCAGCGACTTTCTAGGTTTCTGTCGCGACATTTGTCGCCACTAAAAATGCAGTTTCTTGTAGTGCATTATCCATTTTCCTTCATAGCTACAAATAATCAACATATCATCAGAATAAGACAAAATTACGCATTGAGTACACTAATTAATTGTAACACTCCAAAAATTTCTAAGTTAAGATCCGAACTATTCTTCATTTACATGTACAGTCGTATCGAGTAATTCTTAAATTTTTCATATGTGTAAAGGTAAATTCTTTAGTGTGGGAAGGATTTTGGATATCAATTAAGCTCACTAGAATCTCCATGTACAAAGTGGAGTTGAAAGTTTCCTTACCGATTAAGTTTTGATGTAAGATTCTACCTGGGTCAACTTCAAACGACCATATCTCTTTGAATATAAAGAGCTACGTGGCCCATAACCAATCAAATTAAAGGTATTTGAATATTCTTTCAATGCCACCAATTTCGCAACAATCCGAATTTCAAGTAATATGTTATGGCCATTTTACTAACCTGATACAGTGTAGTGACGAATTAGCCGACAGGAAAATATTAAGAAGGGTCATTTTTGTCCGTTTACCTCTAAGAAAACTCTACACAAATTTCTTGACTAATTATAGACCCAAAATAGTTTGATTTTCATCTCTTAATCCATCATTATCTTCTCTCTAAAACCCTAAGGCAAACCCTTAAGGAAAAATCAAAGAAAAAGACTCCATTCAAGATTTTGTCAATCTTTTTCAAGATTCTTTCAATCCCTTTCAAGTTTCTTCGTCAAGATAATTCTTTCTCCAAGAATTTCATTTTTTCCAACTCAAATTCCTCCATACAATTATGAATCAGTAATGAAAATCATAATTCTTGGCCATAGAGATTTCAAGAATCTCAAGAAATGTTTTCTAGTTGTTTACCTTTAAGCTAGGGTATCCTGGCTTATAATCAAGTTCTTATTCAAGTTTCTTCAAGAACCTTGTTCTTCTAGGTATGTAAAACTATCATAGTATTGAACTAGTTCATCTCACGCCCTACATCTACTTTCAAATCAGTAAAGAGAAATCTAGGACTCTACCCCTAGATTTGAGTATTCTTGAGATGAGTTGATTTTGAGTTCTCGAGTTCCTGTTTCTTTTTGAAATTCTATTCCTAATTATTGAATTGCTATATGTTATGCAGTAAGATTCTTGAGTTGATTCGTTCATGTCTATGTTTCAACATGAACCATATGAATTGAGTATTCTTGAGATGAGTAGTGTCCTTGAGTTCTTGATTTTTGAGTACTGAGTTTCCATATTCCTATTAAGACCCCTCAGTTGAGTCATTCATATCGATAATTCCGCCTCAACCCTATGAATTGAGTTATAAATTTTGAGAAGCTTTTTAAATCCAACATTTGAGTTTTAAACTGAGTTTTTTAGAAAGTAAAGATGAGTTTTGAGAAATAATTTGTAAAACATGATTAGTATGAAAGTCGAGTATGTCATCAATATTTAAGCAGTATGGTATCTAGATATACCATCAATGTTTATGTTGTATGACTTCCCAAGTCATCAATGATCATATCACAATATGATTTTGATATATGTTTGGGAAAAAGTTTTCATTTATGAATTGAGTAAGAGTATAAGGGAACTATGTATTTCCAAAGATATTAGTTTTTACATTGATAAAAGAGAAACTTTGATTTCTAAATGAGTTACGAGTTCAAATATATATATTTCAAGAGAATTACCTCTTTCAAGAGGATAGTTTGAGAAATTATCTCAAACTAGAGGAAGAGTATGTTCTTAAACATTGAGCATCAGTATATTAATGGGAGTGGTATTGATCTCCCATATGGGAATGAGTTCAGACAACTTACATTACACATAAACCATGTATGCAAACAAGGGTACAAGATCATGGAAAGTATAGGACAGTTCTTGAAGCGTAGACGAGACACTTTAATATCACGTAGCTCATAGTGATGGTTGTCAGTTAGAGAATCTCCCAAATAGAGTTAAAAAGTGTATTTTTATTATATCACTTAATATGTTGAGTTCAGAGATGCGTAGGTATTTTTGTAAAGTTTTAATGATTTCACTCATTTATTTCTTTACATTTAATTGAGTAAATATCTTTATCTGTTGAAGTTCTTTCATGCATTTATTTGTTATTCAGATATATATTACATACTGTATATTCAATGTACTGATGTCATTCGACCTGCATCTTTTAATGATGGAGATACTAGTTCTTAGGATCCTCAACAAGAGTACGTTGAGATAACTTCAACTACTCGTCAGGTTTAGAGTAAGACCTCCTTGCTTTTGGAGGACTCCAATTTTATGAGTTGTTAGTAGTAGTTCCCTTGAGGAATCGTGTGTCATGTCCCGACACTTATCTTTATATGGTAGAGGCTTCGTAGATAGACATTTTTTTAGAGTCATTCAGTTTCAAATGTTTTATTTAAAACTTAATATTTCATACTCAATATATTCTGCAAAGTTTTGAGATTCAATAAACTATTTTTTAAACGTTTCTTTCAATTTGATGCTTATGTATGCTTAAGTTAGACCTAATCCGCTAGAATACCTCACCCACAGGGGTTGACACAGGCATAGGAATGACAATAGGCTCATAACTCATACCCATACGAGAAGCATGATATACAAACACATAAGAATATATAGACCCTGGATCAAATAAAGTCAAGGTGGGCTGATGGCGTAAAAAAATTGTACTTGTGATTACATCATCTGATGCCTCGGCATGTGCCCTCGCTGGAGCTGCATAGAAATGGCCGATCCACTTCTTCCCTGGCCATTAGACCTACCACCTAACCTGCCTCCCCAGGGTACCACATTGCATACCATGTTATCCACCACGACGGTCTTGACCCTAACCTCGACTTCTATTTTCGGCAAGCTTAGTTTGATTTATATGAAACAAAACTTGCTCTAAATAAAAATAATATCTTAAGCTACAAAAGATATGTCTTTTAGCATAGATTTGTTGTCCTTTATGTCCTAAGTCATTGCTGAGCGTTTGAGTTATCTAAGTTATACTCATTTTTAATTTTTTTAATGTTCAAAAATATTTCTTTAACATGACTCAAGAATCCAACATTTTGATCTACTTGTACTTTCATAATGCAAAAATTGTACACACATATTTCTAAAAAAAAGTCTTAAAATTACATTGAGGAAGCATCTAGAAGGCCTTCAGAACAGCAGTTTAATGAAGAATGAATTTTTAAAAGGGTGAACAATATTATTTTGTTGTCGTTTCAAATTTATTTTTCTCCATCTATAAATTTTGTTAGACTAACAAAGTAACAATAACGAAAAGTGGTGAACGTTTGACCTCAGACAAGTAGATTGTCTCTAAAAAAATTTATTTATGTAGTTGTGGTGTAGATTTTTAATGGTCTGAACTTATTTATAATGAATATTGATTATCAAAAACTTTCACATAATTGTTTTTCTCAAGGAGTTATTCTAACCATAAAATTATCAAATTCTATATTTTTCATGTACAAAAAATAGGAAAAGTAATGTTTAATCGCTACATAAAAACATCACTCAGTTTTAACAAGACAATTATATCATCAAACATATATCAAGACAAATTATGTAAAAGATAAAAATGATTATATATCAAGATATTTTTAATAATTTATTATATATTTACAATTCTTGAGATATGTGATAATGTCAAATCATTTAATTTATGTCGAAATGTTCTTAAAATGTACTAAAATTTACTTTTTTTTTCTTATAAGAATCTATTATTGGAAAGGTTGTTCAAAAGCATAGAAAGATTATTTAAGCCCGCGTGAAGCATGTGTTTATTACCTAGTTTTATTAAGAAAATACAATTATTAAATAATAAATAAATATCTAAAACATAATAGAATGTAGTGGTCTATTTTATAATGAGTATTGTACAAATTATAAATAACAACTGAGTACTTTGCGTCTAAACATTTCTCATTGCTGATGAAAAGTAAAGATAAAAATTCTTGCATTTGGCTCACACGGATAGGTCTGAAGGCGTTCCATCAAAATAAAGAACAACCCTCGTACCTGAAAAAATGTTGGTATTCCTGCAAAGATAGCTAGCCATCAAAAGAATCCAAAGACCATTTCAAAGCGAAAGAGAAAACCACAAGTAAATAGGAGCAGAATAAAGTAGATTCTAGCATGACATGAATTTATACAAACACTTATCTACCAAAACTGCAATTATCAATCGATTTAATCAATCGAAAATAATTTATACAAAAATAAATACAGATCAATTGATACTAACCAGTTTATAGAAATATAGACGAAAATAACTCAATTATACAAATACACGTGAATTATACAAATGTACCCACGAATTATACAAATGATGTGGGAATTATAAAAACGAGGTCGCCCATAACAGCTTAAGCTATAGCTGCAACCCGTAAATATGCAAACTATAGCTAAGGAGCCTAAATAAGTTTATTACAATGGCTATATGTGAATTCTTTTTCCCTATTTTTATTTGTTTTTACCTTTCATCTTTTATAAGTGACCCCATAGAGAGTATTAGGGACATTTTTTTTTAATCCATTTAAGGAACATATTACCTTCCTTGATTTATTTTTTTTTTTAAAAAAGAATTAACAACCACAATAAAAAGTTGCATCTATGAGGCTACATTTATGGACAAGCTTCTCAACTCATCGCTAAATGTTGGTCATTATTAACCCGTTTTCTTGTAGTGTTGTAATCATAAACAAGTGTAGCAAATATAACATTATATTTTAATATTATATATTTCGTAAAAAAATAGTTAATTATATGTCTACAAATCGTCCCTATTTAATTATTGCATAATTTGTTATAAAACAGTGATCGTCACTAAATCTCATGTTGATTAGAGACAATAAAATAATCGTCACTAATTGTTTATTTATTAGTGACAAAAACTAAGGTCACAATAAGTATAAAATTTTGTCGCTAAAGCTTACACACTTTTACTACGAACTATAATTTGTCATTGTTGTAACAATTTATTTTTTATGACAAAACCTTTTTAGTATCCAAAATTATAACTATTTTAAGCCAAACAATAGTTTGTCACAAATTAAATGCAACAATATTTTGTGTCAGTAATAAGTTAAAATTTGTTTCTAATGATACCTAATAAATGACACAATTATTTTTTGGTGGAAAACTTCAGTGGACAAAACTTTGCTATGAAATTAAATGTTTCGTCACTAAAAGTATATTGATTCATCCATTTAAAAATGAAATGAAAGTTTTGTAACAAACGATGAATAATTAGTGACGAATTTTGCAGCTAAATATCACATTTGTTGTAGTGCGAACGCGAGGCCAACCACTCGCGAATGAGTCAGCACGCATGCGAACGTGAACTCCTAGGATGACATCTGTTCACGCTTAAAAGCTTTTTGTCTCCAAAAGCGTGTGTCGCAACGTAGACACTTTGTCCACTATATTATAAATTGCGGCAAATAAGTCCCTATTTTTTTTTATATGTACAATTAATTAAAAGTTCCAAAAAAGACAAAAAATGATATTATGGTACTCCTTAAATTTCCATGGAAAACCTCTATGGCATAAAAAAAACTCATACAATTTTCACTCTTAATACCCATATGGAAACTAATACAATTTTTCATCCTAAATACCCTTACTATTGAAGCCCATCAAAATTTAACCTTAAATTCAACAACTTTTGAAGAATCCACAATGGGAAAAGAAAAATTGAGATCTGCACCTACTGCTTCGTTATCAATCGATGATTTGATAACTATAGATTACCTAGAGAGGGACAAATATAACCCAAATTTTTTCAAGTACTTGGCATGATTTTTGCATATCATAGTGAATAAGTGTTATTTGTATGAACTTCTTGGGTCTTATCATTCTTTAAATCAATTCATTTAAGCCTGTATTTTAATATCTAGTATAATATGTGATTTGTATGTACAAGGTCATTCAATTTATTTTCCATCTGAAACTGAGCGGCCATTGAAAGTCTCATTTCATGGTTGTAATGGATTGAAGGATCAACAAATAAAATGGAAAGAATGGATTCAAACAATTGAGTGTATCCATCACCCCGTATGGAAAGCTGCAGGGATTTATGGAGCTATCAAGAGTTCAGTTTATAGAGTCCAGCCGGATCAACATTTGATTTTTGGGTTGGTAGAAAGGTGGTCTTGTGAGACTAACATTTTTGAATTTCAGTGGGGTGAAGCTATTCTTAGTCTTGAGGATATGATAATTTTGGGTGGCTTCTCTATTTTGAGTCATATCTTCAAGAATAATAGAAGCTTAACCCCACGAAATACAAAAGTGTTAGTCTCACAACACCACCTTTTTACCAACCGAAAAATAAAATTTGGATCTATTTGGACTCTATAAATTGAACTCTTGATAGCTCCATAAATCCCTACAACTTTTTATACAGGGTGATGGATAGACTCAATCATTTGAACCCATTCTTTCCATTTTATTTATTGATCCCTACATCCATTGCAACCATGAAAGGAGACTTCAATGGCCACTCAGATTCGGATGGAAAAGGAATTGAAGGATTTATACAAACATCACTCATTCACTATGATATGCACAAATCATGCCAACTATTTGAAAAAGGTTTGGGTTATCTTTGTCCCTCTCTAGATAATCTCTAGTTCTCAAATCTTCGATTGATAACGAAACGGTGGGTGCAAATCTCAATTTTCCCTCTTCCCCATCTCGATTTATCAATAAGTGGTGTCTACCAGGTTCAATATTTCAGGTATTTAGGGTGAAAATTTTATTAGTTTCCATATGGGTATTTATAATGAAGATTTTATGAGGTTTTTTTAGGCAGAAGAGCTTTTCCAGGGAAATTTAAGAACTACCATAATATTATTTTTTAGTTTTATTTTTATATTCTAATTAATTTTATACATTTTAAAACAAAATAGTAGCTACATATTTGCCACCAATTATCATATAGTTGTGGGATAATTATATACTTCAAAGGTCACTATAACTAATATATTGTTTGACAATCAAATCCGAAACTTAGCATCACACTATTTATGAAGGGAAAGAGCAATATTTTGAGTTATTTTGAGTTAATTGTGAAGGTTTTCCTTTAATCTAGCTCCTTAATGATGTAGCACTTGTATTGATTTCATGCTTCTTATAAAAGGAAAACATACTAGGGTTTGTTGACGACCACATATTTAAATGATAGGCCACACAAAAATTTAAGAAGTTACAAGTTCATTTTAATCTTGTAATTGATCTTAAAGAAATAAGTTCCCATTCCAATTGAATTCCATATGTGTGGAATGAGTAAATGCTGAGAAAGAATTGCGAGGATCAAATGATGATACCAGCCACTGAGTAAGCTTATAAAGTGTTTTTTAGTAAGGAATGAGACTCGAGGATGAAATCAGAAGTGTAGTGAGGGGCATCATGTTAGGCAGAAGAATAATTTAGAATTGCTTACAAAAAGACATATAAACTATCTTATGCAGTCTTACCCTACATTTCTATAGGAGGTTGTTTTTACCACTCAAACCCCAAACCTCCTTGTTACGTTGAAGAAACTTTACTAATAACACCAAGTATTCAATTACGTTACCTGATCACGTAATTAGATAATTTACACAATAATTTTTTTATTCTTCATTTATAATTATACATAACCTTCCTTGTACTCTGATCTTATTTAATAATATTATTAGTTTCTTCCACATAGAAAAACTAATCTATGTTTAGAAAGAAAAAAGGAAATAGATATGAAGGTTGGTGAATTTAAAACATATTAAAGTTAAAACTTAGGAGTATTTATCATGACAACTACTAATCAATGCATATCGAACTTTCAATCACTTCAGATATTCACTAACACTCTAATGTTCCATATTATCCTTCATTTTAAGTTTTGAACACTCCTTTATTATTTTTATGATCAACATATTATTATCCTGAAGAAATCAAAAAGTAGAGAAATACCATAAAGACTATACAAGCAAAATAGAAAGAAGAGATTAGATATGGACGAATTTTGAGTAAAAATTCTTCCCTTAAAGTTCAACATCATTTTGTTTCTGAGGTGCCATATTTTATTGATAAAAATGAATTAAATTTTTAGATATACCTATGAACAAAAAAGAAAGAGTACTCAAGGGTTCTTCCAAAACATCGTTTGAGTGCAATTTCTATAATGGAAATCCCAATCAACAATAGATATTTTCTAAATCACATCCATAGTTGGTTGTATGTTTCACGATCCGATTCCTCGATCCGTGATGGCACCTACTACATCTCACTAGTAAGTAAGCTAACCCAAAACCGAGAGTAGCTAGCAGTGGGTAAAAGGGTAGAAACAAAGTGGCAGAAACTATAACAACAAAAATGATTAGGGTAAGCCAATAAAATATATACATAAGAAGTGAATCCCTCCCAGAATCTGGAAGTCCCAAGTAAAGAGCCATACTAAGAGTACAAGTCCCAAAAGTGGACCAACATACAAAAATATACGCAACTACAATGTACATGTCTCAAGTAAAAAAGACGAGCCAAAAAATATAAGTACAGAAAGAGTCGACAATGATGAGGATGTTGTGCTCACCCTCACCTATGGATGATGGGTTCTACTGGCTTGAATGGCGGTGCTGATTATTGGTGCTCAGTCCTGCATCATGAAAATAGATGCAGAGTGTAGTATGAGTACCAGTGAAAAGGTACCAGTTGGCATCATAGGCCGACTAAGTAAGAAAGGTAAAAGCAATAGGAAATTCTAGAATAAAACACAGAAAAAGGTCACGAACAAGAAAAGTAAAGGTATGCACATGAGTGTAAGGCAAACAAACCTAAGGTGACTACTCCAACTGCGCCCCATAAGCCTAGAAGGTACACTCATATGCAAATTGAAGTAAAAATTGGAACGGACCTCCATAAGCCCGACAGGTACACAAAAAAGCTAAACTAAGACTAGAGGAGATTTGTAAACCTGAAGCATTACATAAATGTCCGTATTCCCAATCAATGAAAGAAGGGGAACACAGATACTGGACCTCTAACCGCTGGTGAGTCTGCTTGTAGTGGATACGCCGATAAAGCTAAACTCTACAAGGGATGGCATAGAGCCCGGACCTCGAACCGCGGGTGAGTCAACCTAGCGTATATACACCAATAGAGCCGAACTCTCCAAGGGATAGCACACAACCGGGACCTCGAACCACGGGGAGTCTACCTGTAGTAGATACACCGATAGAGTTGAACTCTGCAGAGGATAGCACAGAGCTCGGACCTCGAACTGCGAGTGTCGATTACCTATAGATAAAGTGATATAGTCCAAGAGGGGACAAACTTTGTATGTCGACTCCATTAGAGGAGGGTAAATAAGCAACAACAGAAAGGACGGATCTCGGACCTCGAACCGCCGATTAAACCTCCTGTTAAGTTACCACGAAAGCGTAACGCTTCCAAATAAGCCATCCAAGGTTTCCCGCATCTAAAAGTCATGGGAAACTCTTCATAACCATATTCTATATCCTTTAACCATCTCACGGTGACAAGAGAACTGAACTGAAGCCATATGTATCACTGAACGGGCTTGGATGGCAGCCGAAAATGCAGAAATTTAGGATCATACGGCAGTTATGGATGTTAAGGCCCAATATCTGAGTCACTACATAGCTAAGGCTCATCTCTATAAGACCCAGGTCTACTATATCAGTGTACCAGGACCTACGCCGCTCAAAGTCACACCGGGGAGGAAATAATATAATCTATCGTCTCTGAACAATCATGAGTCTATGTCATCACTAGTCTAAGTCTTGACAAAGTCCAAACATTCTCCAATATAAATCATAATTCAAAACCAGGCCAAATATTCAAAACTAGGCGAAACAAGGAAGCAAGGATGATCAAATATAACAATTCAAGTACCCGCAGAACCCAGAGACAACTTAAATATGAATTTTATCGAACATATCATGCTAATCTAGTTCCACGCCCCAATATTCATGCAAATCCACATACGCTCACACATCCAGACTCAATATAAAAGAAAAGGGAAGTCGTATCCTACCTGTAGGTCGAACACACGCGCTCCAAACTACTCCGCCAGAGCTTTTCCCTTCCAAACAGTCTCGGATCGCTGCCACGCTGTCAAAAACAGAATCACAACATCATTATGGTGGTTTAGACACTATATTTGCAAGAAACGGAGGTGGACCAATTTTCGGGTCAAAATCAGAGAAAGTGGGACCCGCGTCAGAAATTCCAGAATTAACCCCAAAAATAGGTTCTAAACAGCTCCCTGAACTTGTGTTCCAAATTGGAATACAATTCGGGGCTTGGAACAGTCTCAACATGAACATGCAATGAAAAACCCGAAATTACGCTAAAAATGAACAACAATGACAGCTGCTATTTACAAGAAATTGCCAGAAACGACAGTCGAACTGTTGAAACCAACCATACCACAACGATCCTCACGAAAAACCCCACAATCTAGGCTCTTGAATCACAAAATTCGGACCTAAAATGGCCAAGAAAACATCTTCCAAAATTTCCCAAAAAATTGAGCTCGAAAATGAGCTATGGTAGTAGCTAAAACATAATTCTTACCTCCAACAAAGCTTTAAGTACGAAATCCAACTACGCCAACGCATTCTCCTCAAAAAACCACTGAAGATAGCCCGAAGAATCACCGAAATCGGACCTAAAATGGTTGAGATATCAAGTCTCAAAATTTCCCAAAATCAAGCTCACAAAAAGGGTCATGGCAGCAGGTATTACATGAAATTTACCTCAAACGGAGGCCCGAAATCAGTTTTCGAGCTCACCCACGAGGTCCTTGAAAAAAAACCCACAAAATGGAACTGCCAGAATTCAGTTCTGACGCCATTTCCTGATGAGTTGACTAAAAGTTACTTTTCAAGCTTCAAGGTGTCTAAAACACGGAAAGTTCCACAACATCCAAACGAACAACCAGACGACCGAACTGTCAATGCCAGCGAGTCATAAATTACCAGGGGTCGCTGTAGGAAAGATCTAACCGATGAAAAGAAGGCGTATACACAGAAGTAACCTGGAGGATTATTACAACATCCACTACTAAAAAAATTTCGTCCGCAAAAGTAAGGATAAAGATATACCTGAGGGCTCAAATAAGCCGGAGAACTACTCCTGCATCTCCTGCTCGGTCTCCCAAGTAGCCTCCTCGACTGGACGGTGTCGCCACTTGACCTTAACTACAGGAATGGACCAGAAATGGAACTGACGAACATCTATGGCTAGTATGGTTACCGGCTCCACAACAAAGGTCAAGTTGTCATCCAACTCAACTGAATCGTACTGTAGCACATGAGACTCATCTGGAATATACCAATGTAGCATCGATACATGAAAAACCGAGTGTATAGCTGAAAATGTAGGAGGTAGGGCTAACTTATAGGCAACATCACCAACCCTCCTCGGGATCTTAAAAGGACCAATATATCTGGGGCAAAGCTTACCCCGCCTGCCATACCTCATCACGCCCCTAATGGAAGACACCTGCAAGAACACCCAGTCACCAACACCAAAACACAAAGGATGACGCCTGTGGTCAACATGACTCTGGTGCCTGCTCTGAGCGGAGGCTTAGCCTATCTTGGATCACTCGAACTCTCGCCAAAGCTTCCTGGAGTAAATCTGTACTGTACGGCCTAGGCTCCGAGAACTCAAACCAACAAACTGGAGTGCGAAAATGCCTACCATATAGGGCCTCAAGCGGGGACATCTGAATGCTCGAGTGATAGCTGTTGTTGTATGCAAACTATACCAAGGGCAAAAACTGATCCCACAGACTCCCAAACTCCAACACGCAGGCCCACAACATCTCCTCTTGGACCAGAATAGAGCGCTCCGAATTGTCGTCGATTTGTGGCTGGAAAATAGTGTTGAGATCAACCCTGGTTCCCAACTCTCTCTGAAATGCTCTCTAGAAACTGAATGTAAACTGAGACCCTCGATCTAATATGATGGACACCGGCACCAAGATGGCGTACTATCTCCTGAATATATACACTGGCCAACCGCTCTGCATTGAATCTAGATCGAACTGGGAGGAAGTGAGCGGACTTGGTCAATCGATCAATGATGACCCCAATACTAATCAATGCCCCTAGGAGTCTGAAGCAATCCTATCACGAAGTCCATGGTGATACGCTCCCATTTCCACTCAGGAATGGGTAATCTTTGAAACTCCTCACCAGGCCTCTGATGCTCAGCCTTCACCTGCTGGCCACTAAGGCAACGGGACACATACTCAGCAATATCTCTCCTCATGCCGTCCCACTAGTAATGCTGCCTCAACTCTCGATACATCTTTGTTGTGTCAAGATTAATAGATTATCTGGAATCATGGGCCTCGTGAAGAATGAACTGAATAGAGCCCCCAACTTTAGGGACACTCAAACGATCGTCAAACAGAAGAACCCCATGTGAGCCTATAGTAGCCTGGCCACCATCACCCTATAACACACAGTCTCTGAGGGCTGCAAATGTCTCATCCTCGTACTGTCTGGAACAAATTCGATCAAATAGTGAAGACTGAGCCCCGATAAAGGCCAATACTCGCCTAGAGTATGAAATATCTAATCTAATCATCCTGTTGGCTAGAGAATGAATGTCTAAAGCCAGTGGCCGCTCCACGATAGGAAAATAAGTCAAGATACCCATACTCCCTACCTTTCGGTTCAAGGGCATCCGCTACTATATTCGCCTTGCCCGTATGGTAGAGAATAGAGAGGTCACGGTATTCCAGAAGCTCAATCCAGTGCCGCTTCCTAGAATTAAGATCCCTCTTACTCATAATGTACTGTAGGCTGCTGTGGTCGGTGTAAAGCTCGCAGTGAACCTCATATAGGTAGTGCCTCTAAAGCTTGAGCATGAATACTACCGCAACCAACTCTAGATCATGAGTGGGGTAGTTGCGCTCATGTAGTCTCAACTGTCGGGACGCATAAGCAATAACCTGGCCACACTGCATCAAAACACACCCTAGACCAACACCAGAAGCATCACAATATACAGTAAAGCCCTCGCCCTCAACTGGAAGAGTTGGGATAGGAGTAGTCGTAAGCAACTTCTTGAGCCTGCGAAAGCTCAACTCACATTCCTCAGACCACACTAAAGGAACACCCTGGCGAGTCAATCGAGTCAAAGGTGCAACAATAGTGGATAAACCCTCAACAAAACGCCTGTAGTATCCATCCAGTACAACGAAACTCCTAACCTCAATTAGAGAAGTGGGCCTAACCCAACCACGAATGGCCTCAAGACTCGAGTCAACTATGCTTCAACCCTAATTTGGCCATTCCAGAGCTATTGAAACTGTCATAATCCCGTTCTGAGGCCATTTTCCTAATGAACTGATTTAAAGTCACTTTTCAAACTTCAAGGCCTCTAAAACATGGAAAGTTGCACCAAATCCAAACGAACGACCAGGTGACCGAACTGTTAGTGCTAGCAATTCATAAATGACTTTGGGTCACCGTAGGAAAGCTCTAACCGACGAAAAGAAGCGGGTACACAGAAATGACTTGGAGGGTCATTACAGTCAGTCACACATTGGTTTCTATTACATAACTCACATCCTTTGCATTTCCTGTCAGGAGTATAATTTATTGTTTTTTGCACTAACAGATCATACAATTTTTCACCCTAAATACCCTTACTATTGATGCCCATAGAAATTTAGCCTTGAATAATAGAACTTTTGAAGAATCCAAAATAGGAAAGGGAAAATTGAGATCTGCATCTACTGCTTCATTATCAATCGATGATTTAATAACTAGAGATTACCTAGAGAGGGACAAAGATAACCCAAGTTTTTTCAAGTACTTGGCATGATTTGTGCAGATCATAGTGAATGAGTGTTATTTGTATGAACTTCTTGTGTCTTATCATTCTTTAAATCAATTCATTTAAGTCTGTAATTTAATAACTAGTGTAATATATGATTAGTATGTAGAAGGTCCTTCAATTTCTTTTCCATCTGAAACTGAGTGGCCATTGAAAGTCTTCTTTCATGGTTGCAATGGATGGATGGATCAATAAATAAAATGGAAAGAATGGATTCAAATGATGGAGTGTATCCATCACCCTGTAAGGAAAGATGCAGGGATTTATGGAGCTATCAAGAGTTCAGTTTATAGAGTACAACCAGATCAATATTTGATTTTTGGGTTGGTAGAAAGGTGGTCTTGTAAGACTAACATTTTTTTGTTTCAGTGGGGTGAAGCTACTGTTAGTCATGAGGATATGATGATTTTGGGAGGCTTCTGTGTTTTGGGTGACTCAAAACAGAGAAGCCTTACAAAATCATCATATCTTCAAGAGTAATAGTAGCTTAACCCCACGAAAATACAAAAGTGTTAGTGTCACAACACCAACTTTTTACCAACCCAAAAATCAAATTTGGACTCTATAAATTGAACTCTTCATAGCTCCATAAATCCCTACACCTTTTTATATAGGGTGATGGATAGACTCAATCATTTAAACCCACTCTTTCCATTTATTTATTGATCCCTATATATATCCATTGCAACCATGAAAGGAGACTTTCAATGGACGCTCAGATTCAGATGGAAAAAGAATTGAAGGGTTTATACAAACATCACTCATTCACTATGATATGCACAAATCATGTCAACTACTTGGAAAAAGTTTGGGTTATCTTTGTCCCTCTCTAGATAATCTCTAGTTCTCAAATCTTCGATTGATAGCGAAGCGGTGGGTGCAAATCTCAATATTTAGGGTATTTAGGGTGAAAATTTTATAAGTTTCTATATGGGTATATATAATGAAAATTTTTTGAGTCTTCTTTTTAGGCAGAAGATCTTTTCCATGGAAATTTAAGAAATACTATAATATTATTTTTTAGTTTTATTATGAAATTCTAATTAATTTTATACATTTTTAAACAAAATAGTAGCGTCATATTTGCCACCAATTATCATATAGTTGTGGGACAATTATATACTGCACAGATCACTATAACTAATATATTGTTTGACTATAAAATTCGAAACTTAGCATCACACTATTTATGAAGGGAAAGAACAATATTTTGAGTTACTTTGAATTAAATGTGAAGGTTTTCCTTTAATATAGCTCCTTAATGATATAGCCCTTGTACTGATTTCATGCTTCTTATAAAAGGAAAACATACTAGGGTTTGTTGCCGACCACGTATATAATTGATAGGCCACAAAAACATTTAAGAAGTTACATGTTCATTTTAATCTTGGAATTGAGCTTAAAGAAAAAAGTTCCAATTCCTATTGAATTCCATGTGTGGAATGAGTAAACGATGAGAAAGAATTGCGAGGCTCAATTGATTACACCAGCCATTGGGTAAGATTATAAAGTATTTTTTAGTAAGGAATGAGACTCGAGGATGAAATCGGAGGTGTAGTGAGGGGAATGTTGTTAGACAGGAGAATAATATAGAATTCCTTACAAAAAGACATACAAACTATCTTATGAAGTCTTACCCTACATTTCTATAGGAGGTTGTTTTCACCACACAAACCCCAAACTTCCTCATCACGTTGAAGAAACTTTACTAATCACACCAAGTATTCAATTACGTTATCAGAGCAAGTAATTAGATGATTTATACAATAATTTATTGTATTCTTCATTTATAATTATACAGAACCTTCCTTGTACTCTTATCTTATTTAATAATATTATTAGTATCTTCCACATATAAAAAATAATCTATATTTAGAAAGAAAAAAGGAAATAGATATGAAGGTTAGTGAATTTAAAATATATTAAAGTTAACACTTAGAAGTATTTATCATGACAACTACTTATCAGTGCGAATCAAACTTTCAATCACTTTAGATATTCACTAACACTCTAATGTTCCATATTATCCTTCATTTTAAGTGTTGAACACTCCTTTATTATTTTCATGATCATCATATTATTATCCTGAAGAAATAAAAAAGTAGAGAAATACCATAAAGACTGTACAAGCAAAATAGAAACAAGAGATTAGATATGGCAAAAACATTTCCCTTAAAGCTCAACATCATTTTGTATCTAAAGTGCCATATTTTACGGATAAAAATTAATTGGATTTATAGATGTACCTATGCACAAAAAAGAAAGAGTACTCAAGGGTTCTTCCAAAACATTGTTTGAGTGCAATTTCTATATTGGACATCCTGTTTTGCTTCTGGAAATTTTCTGCTTAGGCAGTCCGCTTTAGAAAGAGTTTTCCACTTCGTTAACTGTTGGATCGTGCTCAAATAAGAATTGGAAGTTCGCGGCATCTGGTTCTTGCAAATCAACGGTGGAGATCGGGTTTCGAAGTCTGTAGCTTCTGATTTTGGGGTGTGAACAATAGCTCATTTTTTGGTGAAATCTCTCGTTTAATTCTTTAATTTTGGTGCAATCTTGGTTTGTTGTTGCTCATTGTTTGGCGCTTTTTTTGTGGCCAATTTTTTAGAACAATTTTGTAACTCTTGGTGTTTATAGCGGAGCTTTTGGTCCTGTGGTTTTTACTCTTCACATCAAAGGGTTTTCCACGTAAATTGTTGTGTCTTGTGTGATCGGCTTATTCTTATCTTGTTGTTTTAGTTTGGTTGATATACTTGTTGTCCATTCTTTATACTCCTTGATTTGGTTTGTCTTCTCTTGGTTCAAATTGAAAGGAAAAGTGTAGATTTGGGTATTATTCCGTTGCTATCCTATCTAGCATTCTTGTTAGTGCCTTACCTTTCCCAACACAAAAGATAGAAATCACACCTGAATTTATCAATAAATATTGTTCAAATTGATAGAGTTTTTTTCCAAATAAGATGCTTAAAGATATACTATTGAATATATTTTATAAAGGATGAACAAAGCTAACCAAGCTCATTCAGACACCATGATTATGAATTAAATAAATGAGGGTTCGAGGTTTCAACACTCTAACATAAATAAAGGAGTGTTCAATATAGATTCTTTGAATAGGTTTCAATTTGCTAACAATAAAAATGTAACGAGAAGAGTAATATAAATAACAACTTCTATATTATTAAGTGACTAGATTAAAAGAAATCTTGACAATTTACTCAAAATATTGTCCCTTCCTTTCATCAATAGTGTTATACTAAAGTTTTGGATTGTATCGTCAAACAATGTATCAACTATACTTATCACACAATTATTAGCTACTTCAATTGTATCTCCATTAGGTAATAATAATCAATATGTTGTTTTTATTGGGTGCCTTTTTTTTCTAATTACATTGAGTGTAGTTTCATTCTCCCAAGTTCTCAAATATTTTTACTCTATATGTTTGCCCCATATTCAGATATTGTGTTGCTATTTCTCTACTAATGATGTTTGCTTATACCTCATTCTACTAGTAATACTTTAGTGTATGTATTAGGCTATTAACGGATAGGGATTAAAATTTTGTTAGTTTTTGTCACGCCCCGAGCTACCCCCGAGACGTGGACACGGGACCTAGGACCACAAGTGATCCTAAGCTAACCCTGCTGGCATGATCATGAGCATACTAAAGATAATAAACTGATGCGGAAGCTAATTCATAAATGAATCTGAAAAGATGGGGTATACCCATATACTATAACTGAGATATATGAAAACTGATGAGTTTAACACAAAGAAGTTATTAACTCAATACTAAGCTGAATTTGTCAAATCTGAGAGTTTAATACAAAAGAAATATCAAACTCAAAACACTAAGCTGAATCTAACTATGTCTGAAATAAGCCTCTAAACTGGCTAGAAATGTTGGGACATGCCCCAACTAGGTCTAGCAAAACTGAAACTAAAGGACTAGAATACTGAAAAGAAACTCATGACTATTGTCCTCGGAGAATGAGGACTCACCACTGATTCTGCTGAACTGGAGATCGGGAACCGATCTAAGCGTGATCTGGATGTTGAGAACCTGAACCTACATCACGAGAAGATGTAGCGCACGTATGCGTCAGTACTTGAAGGGTATTGAGCATGTAGGATAGAGTAAAGCTGAAATAACACATAACTGAACAAAGCATACTGAGCAATGATATAATTTGAACATGATAAATATACTGAAAATACTGAATACTGAGCTAACTGAATGCAATGACCAAATTTATAACATGCTGAGACTGAATACTGACTGTACTGAAATATGGTCAATGCAATAGAGTCTGACTGAACTGTGGGAGCTACTAATAACCGACGTAAAACCACATGAGCTAAATGTGGCGTCCGATGTATACGCCCCATCAAGAGGACCCAATATACCCTGCTAGAGGTATAGAGGCATGCTGGCGTGATTACTAAACTGATGTTGCCCACAGAGGGGACTTACACCTACGTGGATCGTAGTTCTGGGACTATATGGGTACGCTGAAACCCTAGTCCAACTCGGTATTATGCTACTCCCAATGAATT
>NC_064282.1:81252920-81254501 GCF_019186545.1 Solanum stenotomum | reverse complement strand
TGTTCTTGCTTTCTTAGTCTCCTTAGCCTGTTCCCTAAGCTTATCACTCTCAACCTGCTGAGCATGAGTCATGAGCCTAGAGATGTTCATGTCTCCCAACAACATAGCATTCCTGCACTCTGTTTTCACTAAGTCTGACACTCCATAGAGAAACTTATTCATCTGAGCCCTGGAATCAGCAACCATGTGAGGAGCATACCTGGAGAGTTGGTTAAACTTGAGCCCATACTCTTGGACAGTCATGTTACCCTGCCTTAAGTTCATAAATTCCTGGGCCCTTGCTTCTCTCAACTCTATAGGGAAAAACCTGTCTAGAAAGGTTTCGCTGTAACATTCCCAAGTAATAGAAGCGACATCTGTACCCCTGTTCTCTTTCCACTGAGTATACCAGATATGAGCCAGATCCTTAAGTTGGTAAGATGCTAACTCAACCCGATCATTCCCAGTGACCTGCATCACCTCAAAGATCTTCTTGATCTCATCCAAGAAATTCTGGGGATCTTCACCAGTCTGTGATCCTAAGAACTCTGGAGGATTCATTCTAACAAAGTCACGGACCCTTGCTGCTGCTGATCCACCATTTGCATTCACAGGAGCTTGAACCCGCTGATTGTTCTGGTTAGCGACACTCTGAGCCAACATCTGAATGGCATTCCTGAATTCAGCATTTAGACTTCTTGATCTGGAACTGGAGGAGCTGCGTTTGCATTCCTAGCATTCGCATTCCTGCCATAAGCTCTACGAGGAGGCATGATCACTAAAACGTAGAACGTTGAGTTAGAATGGAATTAGATCATACCTTACGCACGATAAGAGTAACAAGAAAATGAAGATTTCCTAAACACTTTGTAGCCTCCCTCTCATTAGATGTGGTGCGCACTACACACCCATGAAAAAGACTCTACCTAGTGCGGCTTTTCAGACATCCTAGGACACTTAAACCTAATGCTTTGATACCAAGTTTGTCAGGCCTCGAGCTACCCCCGAGACGCGGACACGGGACCTAGGACCACAAGTGATCCCAAGCTAACCGTGCTGGCATGATTATGAGCATACTAAAGATAATAAACTGATGCGGAAGCTAATTCATAAATGAATCTGAAAAGATGGGGAATACCCATATACTATAACTGAGATATATGAAAACTAATGAGTTTAATACAAAGAAGTTATTAACTCAATACTAAGATGAATTTGTCAAATCTGAGAGTTTAATACAAAAGAAATATCAAACTCAAAACACTAAGCTGAATCTAACTATGTCTGAAATAAGCCTCTAAACTGACTAGAAATGTTGGGACATGCCCCAACTAGGTCTAGCAAAACTGAAACTAAAGGACTAGAATACTGAAAAGAAACTCATGACTATTGTCCTCGGAGAATGAGGACTCACCACTAATTCTGCTGAACTGGAGATCGGGAACCGATCTAAGCGTGATCTGGATGTTGAGAACCTGAACCTACATCACGAGAAGATGTAGCGCACGTATGCGTCAGTACTTGAAGGGTACTGAGCATGTAGGATAGAGTAAAGCTGAAATAACACATAACTGAACAAAGCATACTGAGCAATGATATAAT
>NC_064282.1:81174671-81252099 GCF_019186545.1 Solanum stenotomum | reverse complement strand
AGGAAAAGACCAAAGGACCCCTGAATTAACTGCTGTCGGAGTGATCTACGGAATGGACCTACGGGCCGTAGGTCAATCTACGGTCCGTAGATTGCGTCCGTAAGTCAAGCCTGTTCGACAGGCCTTCACTAAAACGAGCATAACTTTTTACTCGGAGGTCGGAATTTAGCAAACTCGGTGGCGTTGGTAAGATAATTCAATTATCTATATATCCATCAGTCATGGGACACATAATTCATTTTGTGCTAAGAGTTATGACCATCTGAAGTTGACCTATCAGAATTTTCAGCTAACTGGCTGCTAACCTTCGATCTACGGTCAGACCTACGGACCGTGGATCGAACGACGGTCCGTGCTGGTCAACCGTAGTTCATGTCAGAGGCTGGGTAAAGGAGGTCTTGATCCACGGACACAGACCACGGACCGTGGTCTGGTATACGGACCGTGGGTCTGTCCGTGGGTCGAGACTTAGCCAATTTTTTTCTGAGCTGGCTGGGGAGGGGTTGCAGTGGCGAACCCCGGACCACCAGGACGGGCCGTGGTCTGACCTACGGTCCGTGGATGGTGACTGTAAGTTGCACCTGCAACTTCTCAAAATCTACATTTTTGGTCCGTTTCGGATACGGGGTGTTACAGTTTTTATTAGAACATTTTACTCCAAAGTCAACTTACTGATTAGTTAAAATTTTACATTGAAAATAGTTAAACATCAATTCATATTGCACTATGGTTGGGTTTTTCTTTTTTGATGAAAGGATAAAAATTATACTATATCGTGCAACTTTAAAAGGAAAAATAAACTCGAGAGATTTATTTTGTCCATTAAGGATTATGCTATAGTTACAACATGTTGTCTTTTTTTGTTCTAAAAAATCTCCTTTCATGTCCAAAAGAAGACACCATAGACTGTGTCTAATAATATAAGATTAAAGAACAAACTAAAAAACTTAAATATATTAGGTAAACAGATTATCTGTCTTCAAATTAACAACAAGAGAAGCAGAATGAACTGCTTGTCGAAATCTGGTATTGTACCACTGACTTTCATAATCCAATGGTATGGTATTATGAAAGATAAGCATGTTAGCTAAAAGAAGCTGAGAACTTGATTTTGTTGATTATGATTTAGCGTTGTGTACCTAATGATATCCCCCCCCCCCCCCTCATTAATCTTTATTTTGTTCATCTGGTAATCTTAATTTGGTACAACAAAAGAAGATGAATGACCACTTTGATAGCACCTAGATCATTGTTCATTGCCAAAACTAGAGGGAAATATGATTTTCACTTAATAGGGATCAAAAGTCTGTTAGGTTCTAATTTCTTGTGTTTTCTATACAAACTTGCAGAAAAAGATTTGTGAAATTTGCGGTGATATAGATTTTCTAGAAGCAACCATTGCGTGATGTCAGTATTAAAATGTTGACGTGCATTAGTAAGTTCTCTCTCTTTTTATCATAAAAGGGTGGACAATCAGTTAGGAAAGCTGAAAGACATGACTCTCTAATTTGTACTTTCTTCATCTCCTTTTCCATATCTATATGTTCTTTGTAAACCTCAAACATATGGTCTATATTTTTTATGTACACATAGTCATCTTCCTGTTTTCAAAAATTATGCTTTTTCTCCTCCTTTCAAGCATTTTGTGCTGGGGTATGTAGATGCGCGCACAAAAGGATTGTTGTTGTCAAAAATGTGATATTGGAAAGAGAGTAATTTCTTCATTATGTTTTCTAGAAAATGAGAACTCTTAGGGATCCGAGTAACATGTCTCTTCAAAGATTTGTCAGAGTACTATGCCACCAAAGAAATGTGTGAAATTTCCAGGTGGGCATTGTATTAACTAGGAGAAGGAGGTACAAACCGGAAAAACAAGAGGCCTACATGTTGAATAAGCAGTTGTTCTATCATCGGGCAGAAAAAAAATATGGATGTCCACTAAAAAAGACCGTCTCTTCAAGAGTTGTGTCAACCAAATACATGTTGACCGTGAGTCAAGGAAATCCAAGCAAGCCTAGAATGCAAATTTTAAATTCTTTTCCTGAGAAGAGTACAATACAATATTCTTCAGAATAAGTAGGATATACGAAACCTCGCAATGAAGGCAACCATGGGTAGACTAGATGGACCCACCAGGTTTATCCGGCCGATCCTAAAGACCATTACACTGTGCTCTTCTCAGGAAAATAATTTGAAATTTGAGCTCTAGACTTGCTAAAATTCCACAGAGACACAATTGCCATGGATTTGGTTGACATAACACTTGAGGAGACAATATTCATCTGTGGATATCCATATCTCTTGATGCCCGATGACAGACCAAGGACTTCTTCAACATGTAGATATCTCGTTTTTCCAGTTTGTACCTCCTTTTGCCAATTAAGACAATGCCCACCTGGAAACTTACCATGTTTCTTTGGTTGCATAATACACTGACTAATCTTTGGAGAGGCATGTAACTTGGATCTTGAAGAATGCTCATTTTCTTGTCCATATGATGAAGAAAATACTCTCTTGCCATTTCACATTTTTCACTACACCAATCCATATGTGCTTCTTCACAACAACCTAACACACAATATCTAAAAATGAATTTCAAAGAAGATTTTTTAAAACATGAAGAGGACTATGTATGCACAAGAGATACATGTAGTAATTAAGAGAATTAAATGCAATAACATGCTAATGAAAGAATCAATGTATCCTTCAGTTAGAGCCCACACCCAATACCATTAGGATCTTGTAGTGAATAACGGTAGAAAGATTAGACAACTCGAAGAGTTCTTTATTATACCAAAGAGGTAATATCACTTCCATTTATGCTTTTAGTTTTATTCCATTATTCAGTCCTAGTTATGATTCCAAAAAAGGAAGTAAAGTTGATAATCTAACTAGCAGTTTGCTTCAAGAGGAGAAACCTTTTGTGTGCAAAATATCAACTTATCCCTTAGAAATGGAAGGCAAATAAAAAAATTGAGGGGTTTGGGATTGGGACAACGTTTGAGGTTTACAAAAAAACAGATAAATATAACACAAAGTGATGAAGCAAGTACAGATCAGATAATCATGGTTTTAGCTCGCCTAACTGCCCTTTAATGCTAGAAATCAAGAGGGACATAGAGAACTACTCCGCACAACAACATCTTTATATTGATAGCAGGTAATATTTGCTTCTTGAAAACCTATGTCACCGCAAATTTCACAATTTTTATTCTGCAAATTCATAAGAACATAAATTCAAAAGTTAACCAATTGTTGATCTAGCTTAAGTGAAGCTCATATTGTGTTCTGGTTTGGCAATGAAGAAGGATATAGATGATATCAAAGTGCTTCACTTATCGTCTTTTGTCACAAAGAATCAAGATTAGCATATGATTATATTGGGGAATGAGGAAACACAATGTGAAAAGTTACATAAAGCTATATCATAATGAACAAAATCATGTTTTCATCATCATGTAGCTCACATGCATATATCAATAATAAATCCTCATTTTGCATCAGTCGCATATCCAGTACATTACAAGTATTATCCCAACAAATTATTTTCCTAGAATATTATTTGGTTATATATTATCCAGACAGAAACACCTCCAATACTCCTCCATAAGAAGCACTTTATGGATATAAATGACATAAAAAACCAATGGTACAATACTAGTTTTTTTCCTGCCATTGTAAATAAAATTAGTGTTGCTAATATAGTTGTGGGATAGTGATATAAATCCTAGATCACTATAGCTGATATATTGTTTGACTATCAAATCTGGAACTTAGAACCACACTTTTTATGAAGGGAAAGAAAAACATTTGGAGTAAATTATGGAAGTTTTCTCTTAATTTAGCTCTTTAATGATATATCACTTATATTGAATTCATGCTTCTTATATAAAGAAATCATACTAGGGTTTGTTGATGACCACATATATAATAGGTAGGCCACACAAACATTTAAGAAGTTACCTGTTGATTCTACTCTTAATTGTGCAACTGAGCTTAAAGCAATAAGTTCCAATTCTTATTGAATTACATATGTGTGGAATGAGTAAGAATTTCAAGGATTGATTGATGACACCACCCATTTGGTAAGGAATGAGACTCAAGGATGAAATTGGAAGTGTAGTGAGGGGCATGTTGTTAGGCAGGAGGAAATTTTAGAATGGCTTGTTAAAACACCTGATTCAGGCCCAGGTGGTGTATTTGGACTTCCCGCATCTTCAATGGGTCCCTCTAGCCATGAGAACTATTGTACCAAGAGAGGGAGCTACATGGGTCCTACCTCACCCTTACAACAGAAGATAGGTGTATTCACTTTAGTTGATGATCACTGATGGTTCTATGACACATTCTAGATTCATATGCATAGCCTATCACCCATATATATGTTTATTATTTGTGCCTTTCGGTTTTAAGGGGGTTTGGTTGGGTTATGTTTGTTGTTTGTATCTTCCCGGCTTATGGGTTTCGATTAGGTTATTGTTTTTCTATATTTTGTATTCTTATGATATTGATATGTTAGTTGATAGGTTGTGGTCTATATTAGTTGATATAAACTCTCCTGACCCTAGGTAGTTGAGTCTTGTATCATAGTTTGTTTGTGAGTAGGCTTTTGTCTTGCATTTCGAAGTACATTTTTCACTCGATTCCTAATCCTTTATATCTTGTTTCTTCTCCTTATTGCTTTTCTATCATACTATACCTCTTGTTTAGTTTCTTGAGTTATATTTTACTTATTACCTATTGCTTATATATACTTGATTTATCTTTAGAGCTCAATCGGTCGATGCCTATTGAGTACCACTTGTTGGTACTCACACCACACTTCTACACCCTAGAGATCACGATATGAGTTCTCACTGTTGGTTTGAATCTCGTGCGGAGCAAGTTTTGGACTTCAAAGACTGGGTGAGGTCCTGGCATTCAGAGTTGCCGATTTCCATTTGCTTTGTCTAGTCTAGTATTTATTTTTCTTTCAAAGATAGTTTGTACTTTCATTGTATTTGTAAAATCCTTGTACTCTTATTTTAATTATATGCTCTACTACTGACTGATGCCATGTCTTGGAAGTGGTTCCTTGTATTATATTCATGTTGAATTCTCTATCTCTTTTATGTTAGTTTCGTGCTTCTATTTATCTTCCGCATGTTAGCCCAGTAGTTATGGTTAAGGGCGAAGGGTTAGGATTACCTATTTGTGCGGTGTAGTAGGTGTTATCATGACTTGATAAATTAGGTCGTGACATTTCGAGTCGTAACATGTTTTAATTTTCAAAACAATAGTAACAAATGGGCATTATGTCAAAAGTGGATTTTTCTCTAAGGAGAGCCCATTGTTTAAATGCAGACTTCAAAGATGAATGTTTTCGTATGTTTTTACCATAACTTTGGATTGATTTTCTCTCTTTTAGTTCAGTACTCTTCAATGGTTTCGGATTCTATTAGGTCTCTAGATGGGTTTACGGAACCATCAGGAGTTCCATTTTCCAGCTTCATTCTTTGGGGATTCCTTAGAGGTATTATTTCATTTTCCTTTTCATTCTATATAATCATTCATAACAATTGATTTTTTTTCCGGATGTACTATTATGGATGGAAGCAAAGCAGAGGATGAACATATAGCTTCAGTATATACGCAAAGGCATATAGATTTAATTAGACCTATTAGTTCAAAGAAAAAGAAGTTAAGACTATATAGTGGGGAAGTATAATTATGTATATTTCAATGAAGGATCTTTGGAAGAAACTTATATTTCTATTGGTTATGTGATTGAGGTAATTCATCATGTTTACTACTCCCTCCATTTATTTTTCTTGCCCCTTGTACCAAATATATATGTTTCATTTTACTTGTCCATTTAGCAAATCAGGAGAAGTTTATTATTTTTTTCTCATACTACCCTTAGTATTAAAAAAAATTAAATGTCAGTCAAATTTAGAGTTGTGTGATAAGTTTGACTGACTTTTAATTTGAACTATAAAGCTGACTGACATTTTATTTTTTTAATTATAAGGGTAGTATGATAAAAAAGTAATAAAATTTTCACAATTTACTAAATGGACAAGTGAAATGAAACATATATTTTTGGTACAGAGGCAAAGTAAAATGAAATGGAGTGAGTAGTAAACACGATTAATTACCCCAATCACAAAATCAACTGAAATATAAGTTTCTTCCGTAGAACCTTCATTGAAATATATGGAATTATACTTCCCAACAATCACTATTCTCAACTAAATTTTTCTTTGAACTAATACTTCTAATTAAATCTATATGCTTTTTATTATCTACCAATGCTATATATCCTCTGCTTTGTTTCCATCCATAATGGTATATCTGGAAAAATAATCAATTGTGGTGAATGCTTCTATAGAAGGAAAAGGAAAATAAAATATGTACCTCTAGGAAATTTTGAAGAATGAAGCCTCTTCTAGATATTATAAATATAATTTGGGAACTCCTGATGGTACCCAACATCCATCCAGAGACCTGATAAAATTAGAATCTATTGAAGATTACTGACTGAAAGATAAAAAAATAAGTCCAAAGTGATTGGCAAAACAAATGAAATTATTCATCTTTGATGGCACTATTTAAACAATAGGCCCTCCTTAGAGAAAAACCCACTTCTCATACAAATCCCACTCCCACTATTTTTTTTTTCAAATTGAAATGTGTCACAACCCAATATCTCAGGTTATGATGACACCTACTAACACCCTTAAGTAGGTAACTCAACCCCATAAAACCAAAAGCAATAGTCTATCATGCGGAAGAAAAACATAAGGGAAGCAGGGAACAAATATCAAAATAAAATGGAGGAGATACACCAAGGAAATAAAGGAAAGAGATAGACAATAATATAAATATACAAAACATCCTCAAGATGTGGCATCAGAGGTTAGTCGAGCGTCTAATCAAAATAGGGGTACAAGGAAAATTCATATATATATATATATATATATAGAACCATCTCTTAATGCAAAATAATGAATAACCCTAGGACAATAGAGGGAGATTGGAAACTTCGAACTTTAGGAGCTCACCCTAGTCTACAAACCAAAAGCTACTCCACACAAGGCATACCTCAATGGAGAGAACCCATACTATGATATGTAGGGTGTAGAAGCATAGTATGAGTACCAACACGTGGTACTCAGTAGGCATAGGCAGACTAAGATCCAAAGATAAATAAACCATAAATTACAAGTAAAGAAAGTACAGTACTAGTAGCTATAAAAGAGATATAACATAATTCAAGTAAAAAGAGACAAGGGAGTAGAATAAAATGAGCAAGAGACAGAGACAAGGGGATTTACGTGGAGGTGCTAGACCAATAACCTAACCACAACAAGGGTCCACTAAAGTAGCCAAAAAAATTGGTGATACAACATCGGTAACCACTGCTACACCTCACAGCAGCCAAGAGGCAAATCCATCTAGCCAAAAACCAGAAGCACCAATATAGAGACAAGTCCAAACAAAATTTTATAGATAACAATCAAATCGACAATAAGATACACAATTATATACTCAAACAATAACCTAAATGAACCCCCATAATCTTGAAAAAGGTACATAAGAACAAACACAATACAGCCAACCCCCATACAACCAATGGGTGTAAATAACAATCAATTATACTGGTTATCGACTTATGAGTGTGTGTAATGCAATAGAAACCAACAGTGCCATACAACCAAGTATACTCACCTATTTAAGCTCACTTTACACTCCCCACATACTTTTCCAAAATAATCATCATTGGAATATAACTTCTTCAAACTCTCAAAACTCATGAATCTAGAAGTCAGGGTATGCATCAATGGATATCTTCTATATAAATCAGCTCCAACAATATTCACTTTGCCTTGATTATAATTAATCGCATAATGAAATGACTCAATAAATTATGTCCATTTGTCATGCCTTTTATTAATATTTTTATAATTCTAATATGCTTCATAGCCTCATGATTAGTCCTAATCACAAATTCCTTATGCCATAAATAATGTTGCCAATTTGTTAAAATCTCTCCATGGACAGAGAGTTCCTTTTTATAGGTAGAATATTGCAATTGAGCTCTGCTTACCTTTTCATTAAAGTAATCTAGGGATTTTCTTTCTTCCATCATGACCGCACATATGCCCATTCCACTAGCATCAAACTCAATTTCAAGCATCTTCTCAAAATTTGGAAGTTGAAGTAAAAATATTGAACTAAGTTTTTCCTTTAAGATCATAAAGGCTTCCTCTTGTTTTATATTCCAAATGAAAGGTTATCATTATTGATGACCTCAATTAGGGGATCGGTTAGAGAACTAAAAACCCTCACAAACCTTCTAATAGAACTTGCCAACACATGAAAACTTCTAACATCACTAATGGACTTAGGGCATGGACTCGAATTCGTGCTTTGCACCTTGGATTTGTGAGAGGTAGGAAATGATTTCAAAACTTCTTTATTTTTATCCAATGACAAAGAAGAAGAAGATTTCACTCTTAATTTGTTTTCCTTTTAATTTTCCACAACCTTGAGTGTCATTTGATAACCTTTTATAAAGTAGGAAGACGATGCAAATCTAATGTTTGCATTATATTTTTCTTTAGGCCCGAGATAAATCTTCCACAAGACTCACCTCTACATCATTGACATTAGCTCGAAGCTTAACATGCTCTAGCTCCTCATAATACTCTTCCACAATCTTGCTTTCTTGTTAAATATTATAATACTTCTTGTGTGTATTTTGTTCATAGTATTTTACCCATAAATCATTCATATTTTCATGTCATTCAAACTTGTAGTAAAATTTCTATTCACCAAAGCATCTCTTTCAATTTTCTCCCACCATGTAGAAGCAAAACCCTCAAGATGACTTATACAATAATTCATATTTTAAATGTCACTCAGATTGTTTAAAATATATTTCCTTTCAAGCTTCATTATATAATCAAGTCATTCATTTGGGTCACTACTTCCTTTGAGAAATGGATGTGTAACCTTGATGTTGTTGAATTTTCAATCCTCATCAGCAGTCCTTCTATTCAATTCTTGTAATTACCCTCGTGGTCATATCTATATTCTTGCGTGCTTTTACTATTTTGCCTCTTCCCATAGCTTCCTTGAAGCTTTTGTGTGTTGCTGGATTGGGTGAGAGGCTTATAGAGGTAGCTGGGCGAGTTTTGAGCAAGTTTTGCCCTTTTAAAGCCTTTTGAAGTTAGAATTGACTTTAGTCAACATCCATAGAATCGGATGTCGTATAAGATTTCTGACACCTCCATCAGCTTCGAAAGGTCCATATTGGTCTAGTACAATGGTTGGTTCTAGTTATGAGGCCCTCAATTTGAGTTTGTGCCGTTAGACATTTTATCTTTGAAGTCTTGGAAGTTTGACTTTAGTCAACATTATTGGTAAACACAGTCTAGAATGACCTTTGGTTTCGCTCTTGAGGTGTTTGGGATGAGTTTGTTGTTATACCCCATTTTAACTCACATCAAATAGTGTACAATGTATTGATGATTTCTAAATTATTTTACTTGAGAAGCCACCACCTAAATATTTTTAAGGTAAATTAGGACACCTATATATTTAACTAAGTAATGCTAAAATTAACTCCAATTAATGGTCTACTTAACTTATGTGATTATAAATAAGGGTTCAAGTTATCCTAAAGGAAGGGATTAAGCATCATGCTTTTTCTTTTCTGATTAGAGGGTCATTCATGCTAGTCAAAACATACATCTTGATTTCATAAAAATAGTCCAACAAATCATGCTTTATTATATTAAAGAAATGACAGTTTCTAGTTAATATAAAATTCTTATTGAGAGAGTAATCTAAACTAAGCCCTATAACCATTCAAGTTAGATACATATGGGGTTAACATCCTTATTCCTTATGACATCCAACCAAAGAAATACATGATTTTATATACATAACTTATTAGCTGTTGATAAAATGTTACTTTTGATAAAGAAAAAAATTTATGATGCTATAAGTTTAAATGCACAATTCATCAGCTTGCATTACATGGGTCTATTTAATAAACCACACAAATAGTCTAAGAAGACTACATATTGACGAAAGAACAAAATGATTACACTAGTCTTTTGTCAAGCAGTGAATCATGCCGAGGTTTCAGATCTACTAAAATCCGATTTTACTCACAAACAAAACAACACAAGTAATCAAAAGAAAAGCCCTGCCAATGTTTTTGAGATTTGGAGAGTAGATGAGATTCAAAAATTCAGTGTGAATAAAGTATGTGTGGCGGCCAAATCTTTTAGGGTAAAAGAGTGGCTCAAAAACCTTAGAAAACAAACTTGAAAGTAAGCATTTATAGGTGAAATTAGGGTTCTTGAATTGTTGAGTAGGAATTTGAATTTCATATTTTGAAATTGGTCAAAGATAAGCATTAAAACTCGAACGTTGGAATTTTTGGATTTACTTGACAGTCTTCATGTTATTGACATAGCAATAGCAAGAACATAGAGTGACAACCTTTGTCCATAGCTAAAGAACATTGGAGTTTTGTTGAAAATGGAAGGAAATAAGTGAGAGAGGGAGGCTCCTGCGGCTTGTGAATTATGAGGGACTTTGGGGGGGAGGGGGGGCGGGAGAATAAACCCTAAAAGGGTATTTTAGGTAGTTAAATAAGGATAACATGGGTAGTAGGGATTGTGAAGAGAGCTGATGGGTTGATATTTGGACTGCTGCGTTTAGGCCCTTGTTTTTTAGGGTTGATTTGTAGATTTTGGTTGGTATTCGGTAACCATAGTATTGAAGTATTTCTTGGGTATTTTCATTCATTAAATCAATTCATTTGAGCTTCAAATTAAATAACTAGTGTAATATATAATTAGTATGTAAAAGTACTCATGTTAAAACTTTTTTCTAATGATTTATATAAATTTAGTAAGTATGAAATTTGATATAAAATGTCGACAATCAATTAAAATGAAATACAAAGTGATAGAAGTGACTTTATTAAGAAAAAAAAAGTATTGTATTAGTAATTCTAAAATTTAACAACGATAGTATAATAATGATATTAATAATGATGGTATGAATAACGTAATATTTTTTTAATAACTTAGAAGCTCAACCAAATGTATTTTAAAGAAAGGAGGGTCAAAATTGGGTGTCAAGACTTGTCCCTCTTTGATCGGAGACGATGAAAGAGTTTTTTGGCAAAGAAGTTGACACTGTGGCTAATTTTTTCTCGATCATCAACATTGAAATGAAGTTTATGAAATTATGGGGAAAACTTAATGTGAAAACTCCTACATATCCCAAACTACAGGACATAGGTTAGCAAAATTCGAGAGTAGATCATTAACCATTGGTATTGAGTTTGGCTCTCTAACCAAATGCCCCATTAAACTGCTTCGATAAAGTTCTACGTTGCATTATGTCTCTTGCTTTTGCATGTAGAATATACTTCCTGTGAAGTATAACATACCAATTAGAAGTGTTTAGTAAAAGATACATATTTACATAACACAATTTTTCAAGAAATTTAAAAGATAACATGTAGTTATAGTCTATATATTTTAAAAATAAATAAATGATAAGGCATTGCGAGATGTCTCATTAATGAAAAATGTGCTTTAGAAGAAATATTAAGCATATCATGCAACTGATATGTAAATTTTAAAATAAATAAATAATTAATAAATTGTGAGATGTCTAATTAAAGACAGGTGGTTAAAATGTCTTATTAGAGGGCAGATTAGCACAATATGTCCTATTTTTGGGCGGACGAACCCGATATGTTCTCTTTTAGGGTGAATAAACCCAATCAATTCTACTTTAAGGTGGATACATGATGTTTGCGTAATCAATGACACAATTTTCAATGCAAGTGTCTATGATCATGCAATAGTATAATAACCCAACCAAGGGTTGGGGTCGAGTCCCAAGGGACTGACTTCGAGAATTAATAGAAAAACAAAATACAGTTCTTACTAGTCATAGCTAAAGACATTAATGATTAAAAACATTTTAAGTTAAACTGGGACACAAAAGTGTTAAATATCTATTTGGGGTTTTTGTCACAAGTATAGCAAAAATAGTATAAATAACAAAGAAATCTATGAATGAGAGGGGGATTCTTGGGATGTGACCGGAATACGGGTTAATCTAAATTATTGGGTACATGCTTTTGATAAAAAAATTGTAGAGTATTAGTGACTAGGCTAAGCTATATTTGGGAATAAATTCTCTCTCGAGAAACTTACCCTGTTTCAAATGGGTTCCTCTAGGACACCTATTTGCCATATGAAGGCCAACATATGCCTTACCCCACTCACTCTCTAGAGCTGAGTGTTAGGATATGGGACTAGGGCTCACCCTCTCGGGCTGAACCTCATGTCCACCCACTCCTTAGGACATCACTCTAGCAGTCTTGGTTTCGCGACATCTCTCTCTAACAAGCCAAAAACACATGGGTGGTTTTGTATTTGCAACTACAGACTCATTAAATTAAACCACAACCACTAGGTGAATCACTATTAAAATATATCTAACGTATTAGCAAGCAAGACCCAACAACAATCTTAACCCACATTCGCTAAATCACACCCCACGAATTGGAGTTTTTAGCCACATATCAAAAGATAGAAATTTATACCTAAATGAGCTTGCATTCAAATGAGTATGAAGATTTAAGTCTTGTTACAGGCCAAGAATGAAGAATCCAAGAGACCCAAGTCCAAATCCTTGGAGATGAAACCCTCTTCTTCTTCAAGTTTTCAAAACCCTCTCAAACTCAACGCAAAAATAAAAAGTACTAAAAATTATATTGATTGTTTCACACTAAAAATCTGATCCTCCTAAAAATCTGATACTAAGCTAAAACTTTCTATGAGTATTTATAGTTTTAAAGAAATTTGTGCTGCAGCAGACCACTCAGTGACATTAGTCAGAATCGCCGAGCGATTCTTCCCTTGATCTAGTTCATCGCCATCTTGCACCATCCTTCAGCGTCGTCGTGCTCTGGGTCATTGGTCGACATAGTACTGCCTTGCGGAGCATCTCGGCGATGAGACGACTACTCCCCTTTTCCGCCGACTTGATCCTTTCCTTCAGGGCTCAGCACACTGGAACAAAAGGCGAAGTGAGACCCTTTGGTGACTCAGCAAGTGGACTCAGCGATCCTCAGGCCTTCAGTTTCTTCGTTCTTTTTAGCCTTTTCGTTACTTTTTGTGAAGTAGTGTCCATGCTCTCCTTCAATCTTCAAATACCTGAAACTTAAGGATTTTCATTAGATATTGAGATAAAATAAGCATTTGAAGACACAATTTCTATTAAAATATAGCCCTAAATGAGTCCAATTTGTGGTCTCATCAACACCCCCGACTTAAACTTTTGCTTGTCCTCAAGCAAACTCAAGTTCAGTTGTTCAAAAAGACTTTCTCAAACAGTGCTACACAAGATTCAATCATGAATGCACACAACAAGATTCAATTTACTTAAGAAAAGATCAAATGTGCATTTAAAGATTCAAGTTGTGACTCACCAATATCAAAGAATCTCATGCTCACAATACTTGCTTCAAATGCAAGTTCAAGCTCAACCATAGTGTTCAAATGCCTTCACAGAAAGGATGATTCCATATTCAAACAATGATTCACAGTTAAAAGCTTCAGAATCAGATGCAACGCTCACTCTCACAAGGAAGAACACAATGCATGCTTTCACCCATAGGTTTACCCTTATTTTTCGATCAACATTTGTTTCAGCTCACTCAAGATCAAAAAAGTCTATTTAAGGCTTGTAATGGAGCTGAGTGCAAAGGTATGGTCATTTAGGCTTAGTGACATTCATCCTCATGAAATGTGGTGCTCACAACACTTCCTTTCCTTTTCCTTCATCATTCTCTTTAGTGCTTATAAATCATCCTATTATTCACTTTCCATGGATTGTTTGAGAACCCATTTCTTTTTTACCTTTATTTCACAACTTTCTTTTTCATTCTTTTTTTTTCTTTCTCTTATTTTTTTAATATGGAGGGGTTCCATTTTATCTTAAATCCATGGGTGAAAGGAGACTTTCCTTGCACTTAGGCTTTTGGCCACACCCCCAACTTAGGCTTTTGGCCTAAGTTGGCTATTCAACTAACCACAATTCAAGAGGATTATAGGTAGCGGATTAAGAAAGGTTATGGTTTCATCAAGTTTCTTTCAAAGAAAGGTAAGGCTCAAGGGGTGTTAAAAAGAGAATCACACGCTCACAGGGTAGGTCACAAAAGAGGTATATGTCTAGTTGGCTCACACTCTTAGAAGTTGCCTAAGATCATATCAAGAGATAACCTCTCTTAGTTGACTGGACCAACGAGGCAAATTCTAGGATCTATGATGCATGGTTCAATGTAAGCTCATCACAGAAGGCATCGACACTAAAGTCAAACACGACTCCACACTTTCACTGGTGCGCAACGGTCATTACAAGAGACTCAATTTGATAAATGGCTTATCACAATGAGATGCAAGGAGTCCACATATTGTCTATTCAACTTCATTTGGCCTCGTCGTAGCCACGCATTCATGTTCATTCGACTGAGAGCACTATTAAAGTTATCGATATTGATTGAAATCGAGACATAAATTTTGCAAAGAACAGCCACATTCAAGATCATATAAAGGGTGGCGAAAATGTGCGAAAAATTCAAAAATTTTAGAATCGGTAGGGTCAAAATCCACATATTGTCTATTCAACTTCATTTGGCCTCGTCGTAGCCACGCATTCATGTTCATTTGATTGAGAGCACTATTTAAGTCATCGATATTGATCGGAACCGAGACTTAAATTTTGCAAAGAACAACCACATTCAAGATCATATAAAGGGTGGCAAAAATGTGCGAAAATTCAAAAATTTTAGAATCGGTAGGGTCAAAATCCACATATTGTATATTCAACTTTATTTGGCCTCGTCGTAGCCACGCATTCATGTTCATTCGATTGAGAGCACTATTAAAGTCATCGATATTGATCGGAACCGAGACTTAAATTTTGCAAAGAACAACCACATTTAAGATCATATAAAGGGTGGCGAAAATGTGCGAAAAATTTAAAAATTTTCTAATCGGAAAGGTCAAAATTGTTTTTGTTTTTGCCATTTAAAACAAAAGAAGCTGTAAGCTCAATCATCCATAGAAACAGTTAAAACCCAATTTTAAAGTAGAACAACCTAAATATATACACAGAACATAGCTATCAACAAAAAAGGTGTGGGCCTCATCCCCACCACAATAAAAATCATTTGTGCTCAAATACAAATAAAAGTGTCTAAAAGTAAAAACAAATAAGACAGAGAGAGAGGTAAAAATAAGTCATGTCTATGCAGTTTCTCTATTTGTCGGGTTCTGAATATGAGCATCAGTGGCCGGTGCATATATTTATTCATGGGTCTCAGTAACCAGAGTAGCCTCAGACGAACTAATAACACCAGATCCACTAGGAGCTGTTGTGGATGTCTCAATCAGCACTGTCTGAGTTGCCAACTACACAACCATCTCCACAAGATTTGGCAAGTCTCTAAATATGCTATCCTCTTGGCTCTCGCACTACCTCATCGCGCACTGCTATCTGCTCCTCGTCGGTCTCTGTCTCTGACTCTGCATGCCCTACATCATCCCTCTGCACATCTCCGGTAATAGCCAAAGGAATTCTCGAGGTCTCAGGAGCATCCTTGTCATCTGCTCCCTGCATCAGTGTAGTGAAGTCGGTAGCCTTCAAATAGGCTACGTCCTTCTTCAACTCTATTATTTCAGTTTTTAATGTTGAAACCTTGGGTGTCACCCCCTGTCTGGTAATTAGATCATCAAAAGTGGTCTTGAAGGGGGTTAGTGCAGTTAACATGGCACTGTAAATCATCCCTGGGATGGATCTCTCCAATCGTGTCGCCCTCACATCCGCTGAATAGGCCAGCTACCCCATCTTCAGGATCATGGCAAGATTGATCATGGTAGTCTGGTAGGAAGAGGAGGCACGTGGAGTCTGTGCAGGAGAAAAAGGAGCGGGTATACCTGAAAGCTCCGAAGCCGGAGTAGAAGAAGGTGCCTCTTCTGGTAATGAGTCAACATCGACCTCTGGAGAAGTATCTGCTGGAGCTTCTCTACTCTTGTCAACATCCTCTCGTTTGAACTCGGCCTCTATACGCCGGTTATCTGTGGAAGAAGATGGGGTGACGTCTATGTTGCTAGCAGGATCCTGGGGTACTGCGGAACGCCGGCATAACTCGGTGATCAGAACACGAAAATACAGAGACGTATGTGTTTGTTTGGCTCTCATAGCCATCTACTGTGAAACCAGTAGTCCCAAGTCGATCCGCATCCTAGCTATGATAGAACAAAGACAAGCCGCCTTAGGATGACGCCGAATGGACTCATTCTGGGATGGCATGATAGTGCTGCTAATGAAGCCAAACTAGTACCGGGAGGCAATGTTCATGTCCCTCTTCTCAATTGGAGCTCTTGCCTCCATCCACCTCAGGGTGGTGTTAGAGATCATAGGAGCTAACCAACCCTTCAAATCATCCAGGGATGGAACAATAGGCAAACCCTGGTAGGGCAGTACCAAGTGCAGGGGTCGACTCAATATAACATTAATATGATCACTGTGACACTCCACCTCCTTGCCTCTACCCATAACTGACTTCACTGGTCGAAACTCACTAGCATTCTTCTTATTCGTTGGGACCAACCCTCCATAGGCAAAGTAGAATTCCCGGACCTATGAAGGAATCTAAGGGGCCCGTGGCCTAGTGAACTGCTCCAACTCATGATACTTGAGTGTGTCAAGCACCTCAGTATGCTTACCATCCAAACCATCCACAGATAGCAACTTTTCTTCTAGAATGGTTTGTAAACCATCACCTTTTAATCTGTTCAACAATATGGGTGAAGGTGGAGCTACGGGGAGTGTAGGGGCCACTAGAGGTGGTGTAGAAGCTGGTACTGCATCTGATTCAGGAGGAGATGCATCTGATGAAATTCTTGTGGGTGTTGGTTGAGGTCTACCTCGGAGCCTATTCTGTCAATGAATTAAGGGTTGATTATCTTCAGGCTTAGACCACTCAACTTGGGTCTCAATAGCTATTCCTCTCTTTGCTATATGCCTTTTCCTCATCCCTTTGTCTCCTGGTGGGAGATTTTGCTTTTGTTTCTGTGGAGGATTTGATCCTTCTTTATTTATCGTAATGCCCTTAGCTTCCTTTTGGGGTGGCTCGTTTAAGTTTGTGTGAACCATACTGTAAAAGATCGAAAGATTTAGGCGAAACTCAATACAATCACAGAGAATTTTATTGCATACTTGTCGATCCAGTCGGCGAGTCACCGAACCTCTGTGGCGAGCTAAATCGAACTTGCCGAATGGATTAGCTCAACAATAAAGACAAATTGGCGATAGGAAAGGTCTTTCCACGAATTGCCGAATACTTTCCGCGAGCAAGCTTTGTTCGCCAAAGGTTACAGTGCACAAGGGTTCCAGGGATGCAGATAAAGGGTGATAAGAATACTTTTGGCAAATCGCCGATTTATTTCAGCGCCTTTCGGCGCCCTCAAACTTCTCGCCGAAAGATACAAAATTTAAAATATCAATCAAGGAGCTGAATCATCGGTCAGATGGAGACATTAGGTGAACCGTTGAGTCGTTCGGCAAGCTCCACTTAGCTAGCCAATCGACCCAACGTGCTTATTTTCAACCCATCTTCTTGAATTCAATCCCGAAACCCCCAAAAAGCAAATCAAAGCATGCACTCATGGAGTTTAAACAATACCCATACTACCCTTTACTCCAAGATACTCAGATTTCTCCTGGGTTTGCCGCATTTGGCCATTTGCCGATATTTGCTCTTAAGAGCGGCATCACCCGCTCTATCATTGAGCAAATTTTTTACATTTTAGCACAAATGTGGGCTACTCAGACTTCACCCAATCAATCTAACAATTCGTAATAATGACCCACTCATTAAAAAGCACAAAGGTTATGGACATTTGACAGTCAAACCATACGGGCAAGATTTCTTTCAAATTAAAACAGGCAAATAAGGACTCTAATCCTACCAGAGAGGCCCAACGCACATAAATACGTTATAATTACTTCAAAAGAGTTCAAAATATTTAACAATAAACTCGAGGTTCGATAATTAACCTTTAATGCCGATTAAATTGCGCTTGAAAAGCTAGGTGGCAAAGTATTCCAAATCCAAGCACAAATCAGCAAACTAAAATGCTAGTAAAGGGCTAAAATAAGGAAAATACTACCTTAGTGTGAATTTAGAAGGTTTAAGAATGAGGGAAAGTGAAGAATTTCAAATTTGAAGTCTTTTGGCCATTATAAAACATCCATTTCGCGCCTGTTTGGCGACGTTAGTCGTACTCGCCAAATCGCCGAGTGATCACTTGCCCGCCGATTGCTAAAGATCTTTCAGTTTCTTGGGGGTCAAGATGGTGATAGGCATCGAAGTCGCCGACCTGGTTGACGACGCGCCGAATTGCTTCGTAAGTCCACCGAGTTTTACAGGCTCAGACTCAACATTGAATTGAGCCTAACGGCAGGTCCAGTCGGGCTCGCCAACCTCTTCGGCGATACGTCAATTGACCGTTTTCTCGCCAATCTGCATTTTCTAAACACTTCCCTCATTTAAAACTGCACAATCAACACACCATTATTTCTGTAAGCAAAATAAATCATTTAGAACTTTAGGTTGCCTCCCAAGAAGTGCCTTATTTAATGTCGTGCCACGACGTGAGTCTTTACTCACTCCCTATTGGTTGGGTTAGCCCTAGTGCTACTAGGTAACCCTAATAGTTCGTTTGAATGAATAGGAGGCACCGCATAATTCAGGAGTGTCCTAATCAGCTAGATTGATCTAGAGTGAGAGCCAACCAGTTTATTCAACACTTCAATACTCTCCGGCATCTCTTCCAACATTCAATCTTGCTCAGTCATCTTTTTGAAAATGATTTGACGTATGTCCTCGACATGATTGTTCTACCTGTCTCTACACTGCTTCCTCTAGTGAGGAGGTTTGTACCTCCCATGACTCTTGCACTGGTTTTCCACCTCTGTTATTTTGGTGGACAACTCGTTCAGATGAGTTACCAGTGCGGTTAATTCGAAGTTCCTCTCAACTTCTTGGCTTGTCTCAGCTAAGTTGTCACCATTTACCCCAGCCATGCTTAGGGTACCTACCTACATCAACAAATTCAAAGAAAAACAAAACTAAAAATAAGGTTAGTAAACTACAACTAATGAAAGCAGAATTCGAATTAAACCAAAAACTTTCATATAACACCACTCCCCGGCAGCGGCACCATTTTGATATTTGCGTAATCAATGAAACAACTTCCGATGCAACTGTCTATGATCGTGCAATAGTATAATAACCCAACAAAGGGTTGGGGTCGACTACCAAGGGAGTGGTTTCGAGAATTAATAGAAAAATAAAATTCAGATCTAACTAGTCGTAGCTAAAGACATTAACGATTAAAAACATTGTAAGAGGGACAGAAAAGTGTCTAATATCTATTTGGGGGTTTTGTCACAAGTATAGCAAAAACATTAGAAATAACAAAGAAATCTATGAATGAGAGGGGATTCTTGGGATGTGACCGAAATATGGGTTAATATAAATTATTGGGTACATGCTTTTGATAGAAAATTTGTAGAGTAATAGTGACTAAGCCAAGCTATATGTGGGAATAAATTCTCTCTCGAGCAACTTACCCCGTTTCAAATGGGTTTCTCTCGGACACCCATTTTCCACATAAAGGCCAGCCAACACCTTACCCCACTCACTCTTTCGAGGTGAGTGTTATGATATGGGACTAGGGCTCATCCTCTCGGGCTGAACCTCATGTCGACCCACTCCTTAGGCCAGCAGTCTAGCGGTCTTGGTTTCGCGACCTCTCTCTCGAGCAAGCCGAAAACACATGGGTGGTTTTGTATTTGCAACTACAAACCCATTAACTTAAACCTCAACTACTAAGTGAAATCACCATTAAAATACATCTAACCTATCAGCAAGCAAGACCCAACAACAATCTTAACCCATATTCGCTATATCACACCCCAAGAATTGGGGGTTAGCCACATATCAAGAGATAGAAATTTATACCTAAATGAGCTTGGATTCAAATGGGTATGAAGATTTAAGTCTTGTTACAAGACAAGAATGAAGAATACAAGAGACCCAAGTACAAATCCTTGGAGATGAAACCCTCTTCTTCTTAAAGTTTTCAAAACCCTCTCAAACTCAGAGCAAAAATAAAAAGTACTAAAAATTATATTGATTGTTTCACACTAAAATTATCTTACTAAGAATCTGATCCTCCTAAAATCTGATACGAAGCTAAAACTCTTTACGAGTATTTATAGTCTTAAAGAAATTTGTGCTGCAGCGGACCATTCGACGACATTAGTCGAAATTGCCGATCAACTCGGTGATTCTTCCCTTGATGTAGTTCATCGCCGTCTTACACCATCCTTCAGCATCGTCGTGGTCTGGGCCATTGGTCGACATAGTACTGCCTCGCGGAACATCTCGGCGATGTGCCGACTTCTCCCCTTTTCCACCGACCTGATCCTTTCCTTCACGGCTCAGCACACTGGAACAAAAGATGAAGTGAGACCATTCGGTGACTCGCCAAGTGGATTCGGCAATCCTCATGACTTCATTTTCTTTGTTGTTTTTACCCTTTTCGTTCCTTTTTGAGAAGTAGTGTCCATGCTCTCCTTCAATCTTCAAATACCTGAAACTTATGGGTTTTCATCAGATATTGAGATAAAATAAGCCTTGGAGGACACAATTTCTATTAAAATATAGCCCTAAATGAGTCCAAATTATGGACTCATCAATAGACCCAATGCATTCAATTTTAGGGTAGACAGACTCAATGTATTCTATTTAAGAGTGTATGAACCCAATATGTCATATATTAGGGTTGACAAACCCATTATGTCCTATTCAAGGTGGACGAACCCAATATGTCCTATATTATGATAGACGATCCCAATATGTCCTATTTTAGGTGGGTGAATCCAATATATCTTATTTTAGGGTGGACAAACCCAATGTATTCTATTTTAGGGTGGACGAACCCAATATATCCTATTTGAGTGTTGACTTACCCAATATGTTCTAATTTATGGTGGATTAACCCAATATATCCTATGGATTAACCCAATATATCATATTTTAGTGTGGAAGAATTTGTTATCTTGCTGACTTAGAAATATAAAAATTGATGCTATGTAATGGAATTGGAGCGATTTCTGTGCAGGAGAGAACATGGATAATCTCACAAGGAGAGTCTATTGTAGTGCCTTTGCAGTATTTTTTTTAAATCCTTTGCAATATATATATCCAAGGTGCGGTGCATTTTGTAGTAGAAAACATTAATTGTGCAACATTTTGTATTGGTTCATATGGTGTCCATAATTTAGGAGCTTCAACTTCGATAGACATTTGATGCATATAAAAGCTTGCGCTCAAAGAAAAATGTTGTATTTCGGATTTGATTCTTGTGGTTGTTGCACAATCTGGACCTTGCAAATTCTTAGCTTGATGTTGAGCTTTGTGATGTTATTGTTGAAGGATAAAAAAAATTATCCTCTATATTACTCATAGAAAAAAATGTTACTGTCAAAGAAAATTATTACCTTGCATTGAAACATGAAGCGTTTGCATTGAATCTGCATTTTTTGTTGCTATAGCATTAAAGCAATTTGATGATGCAAATATTCATTGTTATCTTAACTTCTATTTTTTAAAAAATAATTAAGGGTCATCTGCAAAGCTGTACTAGTCTTGCTTTTGGGGAAAATTGATTTTTTATTACATTATGTTAAGACCCCATTTCTCAAATCATGATGACACCTACTATAACCCACAAGTAGGTAAGACAACCTATAACCTAGAACAACAAGTAATAATTATAAGGGTAGAACATTGCGGAAATAGTAAATGAACATCAAAACAAGAATAATAGGTGGAAGAAAACAAAAAATATATATAATAGATCCATCCTAGAACCTGGAAGTCACAAGTACGAAGTTATCTAAACAAAATAGTACAAGTCCAAAAAGTAGAAATACAAAGCTTGTCTCAAAATGCAAAAGACTAGCTACACAAAATACAGAAGAAGACAGGTAAGTCCCAGACGCCATGTGCCCACCATAGCTTCCGATCAATAGCTGCAAAAGCTTGAATGATTACCACTGATAACTAATGCTCGGACCTGCATCACGAAATGGATGCATAGTGTAGCATGAGTATCGGAACAACACGTACGTAGTAGGCATCATAGGATGATGGATCAATAAATGTAAAAACAATATAAAGAGATATAATCTAGAAACAAATAGATATCAGAGAGGGATAAAATAAAAGCCCCCGTGGGGACAATAATATAAATAATTGTACAGCTAAACTAAACCTAACTCGACCCCATAAGCCAGAAGGTATACTTATGCACAAGTTTAGGTTAGACCGGAATGGACCCCATAAGCCCAATAGAGACATAAAAAGATAAAACTACTCAGAATGAGGTGCGTTGAGTACATATCCATGAAGCTTAAGCTAGGACTCTGACAACAAGTAACCAATAAGGGTTGCAAAATGAAATAGTATAATCCCAAGAGCATGTCAACTCTGAAATGGATAGGACCAGGCATTTAATCTGCGAAAAAGGGGCTGAGCTAAATAGCATATATCAAGAGCGTGTAGACTTAGAAAAGAATAAGATCAGACCTCTAATCACAGCCAAAGAGTAAACTCTGGAGGGTGTCAGACAATCAAAGGGTCTCATATCAACAATCATCCCTACCACAATTGAATGATGTCGACTCTGAAGTAATCAATACAATAGTCCAAGCTCGAATTAATTCCAATCTTAAGTCCCCCATTAAAGACTAAAACCTCGAATATTACACCCGAGGCCATAGAGTGAGGGAGAATGAATAAAAGACAGTCAAAGCTTGGTGAACGCCTAAACTAAGGCTTATTCTATCACATTCAAGTATGCTACACAAGTGTACAACAAGCTCAGCCATTTAGATCGGTGTCGAAGTAAAAATAAGGACTGAAGGATCCAAATATTGTGAGTCTATTTCAAGCACTAGTTTAAGCGTAGACTAAGGCCAAATATGCTCAAACATACAACAACAATAACAAATAAGTCTAACCATAAGATTAGGATGATCACATAAACTAACTAGCTTGTTATTAACACGTGAATTTACTCAATCAAGCCTAAAACATGGTTTCTTAGTATTGTAGAATGATCAACAACATACCCACCCCCAATTCACTCAAATTAACATGAACTTAGACACTCAAGCTCAATCTATAGGAATGAATGTCATAGCATACATTAAGGCCGACCGACTGCACTCCAAATCACCTTTTTGGAGTTTTTACTTTCCGTACGACCTCAGAACATTGCAACACTATCAAAAATATAATCACAATGTTAGTACAGTCATTACAACTAAATAGTTAAATTTAAAAACGGACCAATTTTGGAGTCAAAATGGGAATTGTAGGACCTTCATTGGAATTTCTAGAAATGACTATGAAAATGTCAATTTTAGTACCCTGAACTTTTGTTCAAAAATAGAACACAATTCGAGGATCAGAACAATCATCCAATAAAATTCACCATTAGGGAAATATTGTTAAGCTAAAGCAGCCCAGAAACAAGGTAATTTACCACCAACGATGCTTCCCCGACACTCCCCCGACCACTCAACCACGTAGCCTCAAGATTCTCGAATACAATGGACTTTGAATCACTGAATTTTGAGCTCTATCAGAGGAGATAGCACAATTTGAAGTTATGAACTCCTTGTTTATTGGGCTTGGCCTTTTAAACGAAGACTAGACCAATTTACCCTTTCTGAGCATAGATGGAGGGGTCTGAAAACAAGAAGGCTTGACAATATTTCCCTTTGTGAATGTAGAAAAGATCCCGTGAATGTGACGGCAAGAGAAAAAGGGTGCCCTCGAAAATGGCATGGTCCTCATGAATGCGAAGAGAGGGGGCCAACTCTTCGTGAACATGACATGCGCCTCACGAACACCGTGACCAGATCCTCTGGTCTCCACGAACGTGACCCAGTGCTCGCGAATGCAATGGCCAATTTTTGCCTGCTCTAGCTGATGCATATTTGCTGGTTCTCGGAACTTTAAAAATGTTGTTGGGGTGTTTAAAATTCATTTGGAACCCATGCATGCAAACGAGATATGCAACCCCATTAAATTTGATATTCTGAACTCAACCGAGATGTCGAAACTTTCATCTGAGGTCATCTCTACAAAAGTGAGTCCCACACCCAAACTTTATTTTATTTGAAATCCATAAGGGGGATTTGTATTATCCTAGAAGCCTCGAGCTTTGCACGAAGGGTTATTATAGACAAAACACAATATTTTAGAGCTAACTACACTGATAGAATTCTAATCTAGGGACATTTATACCAAGAATGTAGATCAAGTTCAAACTTTGGCCAAAACTTAAAAGCTAAAAGTCCAACCACACAAACTTGCACCGAAAGCTTTTAGAGCCTTGCTGACCATTCCAAAATACTAAAATGACCCTTTTGGAGTTGGTGGTATCTCTAAAGTTAGATTCTGAGGCTCACTTCCTAAACCCTTGATCAAAATCAATCTTTTAAGGTTCAAAAGCTCAAAACATCGAAATTCGCATAAAAACCAAATAAATGACCAGGTGACTTGTAAGTCCTAGTGCTATAAGGATGCTCTAAACAATGAACATATGGAATTAACATAGCAGTGAAATGGAGGGTCATTACAACAAACACTACTAAAAGTACTTTTATCCATAAAAGTAAGAGTCATAAAGTACCTAAAGGCTCAAACAAGTCGAGAAACTGCTCTTGCATCTCATGCTCTATCTCCTAGGTAGCCTCCTTGATTAGAATATACCTATAATGGACCTTCACCACATGAATGGCTCTTTAACACAACCGCCACACATCTATGGTTAGAATATCAATTAGCTCCCCCACAAAAGTCAAACGATCATCAAACTCAACCACATCATATTGAAGCACATGAGACACATCATGAACATACTAGCATAACATCACAACATGGAAACTGGGTGAATAGTTAAAAATATTGGAGGTAAAGCCAACTCATAAGCAACCTCACCAATTGTCCAGAGGATCTAAAAAGGCCTAATATCTCTGGGGCTACGATTTCCCTACCTCCCTAGTCTCATCACGTGTAACACCCTGCAACTTGGAAAGGAAAAAGTTTGCATCAAATGGAGCTAAGTGTCAAAAAAAGTTAATGGAAGCCTTGACAGGACTTGATTTCTGTGAACACTAAACAAGAGTTTTGAGTAGATTCTGATGAGTTTTTTTGTGAGAAATTATAAGGGAACTAAGTATCTCCCAAAGATATTTTTAAAGTGAGAAAAGAGAAACTTTGATTTCTAAATGAGTTTATGAGTTCAGAGATACTTTAGAGATTATCTCTTTTAAGTGGGTATTTTAAGTAATTACCTCAAAACAAAGAAAGAGTATGTTTAATATATTTGAGCAAGAAAATAGATTTATTGGGATTAGTATTGAAAATCGATATGGGGATGTGTTCATACATAGCAAAATTCCCATAAACCATGTCTGCAAACATGGGTAAAGAATCAAACGTTTTAGATAAATCCTTTTTGCTTCATGGATCTACTTAGTTGAGAGGTTCTATACCCCAGCTCCATATAGGAAGTTTTGGCAGCGTGAGCGAGATGTTGTATCATCATGTTACTCATATTGATAGTTGTCGGTTAGAAAATCTCCCAACAGAGTTAAATTGTATTATAATATATCACTCATTATGTTGAGTTCAGAGATGAGTAATTATTTAACTCTTTTATTTCTTTACCTCCACCTTGAGCATATTTTATATATCGCATTCCTTACATTCAATTATCCGGCTTCAGCTATATAACATACTCATTCATTGAATGTACTTATGTCATTTGTCCTGCATATTTTTATGATACAGACTCAGGATCATAAACAGTCTCTTCGTTGAGATCACTCTACACTCTAGCTATCTTTTGGGGAGCCTTCTTACATTCTAGAGGACCTCATATTTTCTTTCTAGTTAGTACTTTTGAGATGTTGTGGGTCTTGTCCCGACATCCTTCTTTAATAGGAGAGGGCTTTATAGATTGATAGAGTGGAGGTGTCTTTCAATATTTTACTCTCTTTGATTTTTCTTCACATACTATAACTATTGTTATTGAGTATTTTCCTAATTTAATAAGGTGAGTATTTGAGTGTAACTGATTTAATTTTGTTGAGCCTATCATAGCTTGTGTAAGTCTTCAACAAAGTAGTCAACTAGGCCAAGGGTTTGCTTTGGGACCAATTATAGTTTTTAAGTGTCAGGCACATCTAGGGTGTAGGCTCAGGGCCTGACAAACTTTGTATCAGAGCATTGAGTTCAAGAGTCCAAGATTGTCTATGAAGCCGTGTCTAGTAGAGTCCTCTTTATTAGTGTGAAGCCCACCACATCTATAATGAGGAAGCTATGACATTTAGAAAGATTTCACTTTCTTCTTACTCCTGTTTGTGCGATAGAGTTCAACTCCATAAAAGTCTCTTCTAACTCACGCTTATTCGTGTCTTTTTTTATCATGCCTCCATGAAATGTTGTTTGAGGACGTACAATTAGGAGGAATGCCAATTCTCAAGGTCAAGAAGATCCCATTGGACCAGAAGTGCAACCCCCTCAAAGAGATGTCACATATGTTGAGTTGAGGAATGCTATTTATATGCTAACTCAGGTTGTGGAAAATCACGTTGGTCAATAAGAAGTGGGTCATCAAGATGTGGTTGATACGTCCAGAATTCGTGAATTATTGAAGATGAATCCCTGAGTTCACAGGGTCGAAAATCATTGGGGATTTGGAGGATTTTGTGGAAGAACATCACAAAGTGTTTAAGGTCATGTGTGTTGCTGATGCAAAATGTATGGAGTTAGCACCATATCAACTCAAAGGTATATCTAGGATATGGTATTATCACTGGAAGCAGAACAGGGTAAAGGGAGCACCGCTTTTGAGCTGGGATTTATTTGAGAATGTTTTCTTCAGGGGTTTCTTTTCCTGGGAGCTAAGGGAAGCTAAGGTAATGGTTTTCTTAAATCTAAAATAGGAAGCTTCTGCAGGAGTAAAACCTCAAGTTTACTCAGCTATCCCTCTATGCTCTAGAGGTGGTGGAAGATATGCAGAGTAGGATGTGTTTGTTTATGTTCGGACTTTCTTGACATACATGTAACGAGGGGAGAGAAACTATGTTGATAGGGGACATGGATATAGCTAGATGTATAATTCATGTGCAGCAGGTGAAGGAGGATAAGATGAAAGATAGGGAAGAACACCAAAGTAAGAGGGCTAGGATAGCAAACCATGTGTCCGACCAGTAGAAGACCAAAAATGGGAATCAATCATCGTTTCAGCAAAGATTATCTAGACCTACTCCATAATCAAATAGTGCACCTGTACCTCACAACTGGAATGATCACCGAAAAATGAATTCTCAAAATTTCTGATCTTAGTGTTTTTTGTCTCATCGAAGTATGGCACAAGGATTACAAAGCCCACGTTGTGCTAAGTGTGGTAGGACCTATCCAGTTGAGTTTCGTGATGGCACAAATGGTTTTTTTAAGTGTGGTGAAATGGGTAACTCTCAGAGAGATTTCCTAAAGGGGAGGCACGGTAATGGCGATAATAGAGCCCAATCTTCTTCAGTGGCTCGAGTGGACAGACCTGCTCCGAGAGGAGCTACTTAAGGGACAACCGGAGGAGCAAACCATATGTATGCTATGGTTAGTCATCAGGATCAAGAGAACTGGTCAAATGCTATTAATAGTATGCTTAAAGTTTTTTCTATTGATGTTTATGCCCTACTTGATCTAGGTGCGAGTTTGTCTTTTATGACTCCTTATGTAACCATATTGTTTGGCATGTCTCCCGAACAACTTCTTGAGCCCTTTAGTGTTTCCACACCTGTCGGTAAGTCTATTTTAGCAGAAAGAGTCTATCGTTAATGACTAGTGTTAAGACATCATATATTTAGTCAGTCTGAATCCTGAGTGAGTTCTTAGAGGTCTTTCTAGAAGATTTTCCTAAAGTCCCTCCTTAAAGAGAGATGCACTTCAAAATAGATATTCTTCCTAATACTCGACCCATATCTACATTTCCATATATAATAGCTCCAGATGAGTTAAAAAAGCAGTTAGGAGATCTTTTTGATAAGGGTTTCATCTGACCAAGTGTCTCACATTAGGGCGCTCCGGTTTATTCGTTAGAAAGAAAGATGGTTCCCTTAGGATGTGTATTAATTATAGCTAGTTAAACAAGGTCACCATAAAGAATAAGTATCGCCTTACGAGAATTGATGACCTTTTCGACCAATTTCAGGGTTCCACTTGTTTCTCTATGATAGACCTCAGATCTAGCTATTATTAGTTGAAGTGACATCCTAAAAGATAGCTTTCAAGACCATTATGTTCATTATGAGTTCCTTGTTATGTCATTTGGTTTGACTAACACTCTTGTTGCATTCATGGATCATATGCACAGTGTATTTAAGCTGTATCTGGAAATGTTTATTATCATGTTCATTGATGACATATTGATTTATTCAAGGAATGAGGAGGACTATGTCAGTAATATTAGAATAGTCCTTCAAACTCTCAAAGATCAAGAGTTATATGCCAAGTTTTCTAACTGTGAGTTCTGGCCTAAATCCATGGAATTCTTTGTCCACATTATGTTTAGTGAAGGAATTCGAGTCGACACTCAAAAGATTGAGGCAATGCAAAATTTGCATAGACCCACATCCTCAACTGATATAAGGAGTTTCTTGGGGTTGGCTGGTTACTACAAAAGATTTGTTGAGGGGTTTTCATCTATTTCATCCTTATTGACTAAGTTGACTCAGAAGACAACTAAGTTTCAATGGTCTAAAGCTTGTGACCATAGATTTTAGGATTGAAAACTCGGTTAACTACTACTTCAGTGTTGACTCTAATAGAGGGTACAAAGGGCTTTTTTTGTTTATTGTGATGCGTCCATAGTTGGGCTTTGTTGTATACTGATGTAGAATTATAAGGCTATAGCCTACGCCTCCATACATCTTAAGATTGACAAGAGGAACTACTTGACTCATGATCTCGAGTTTTGAGTAGTGTTTTTTGTTCCCAAAATTTGGCTTCACTATCTCTACAGAATTCATGTAGATGTGTTCACGGACCACAAGAGCCTTCAGTAGGTTTTCACTCAGAAAGAGCTAAATATTCAACAAAGGAGGCGATTAGAGCTGCTCAAGGATAATGATATAAGTATCCTATATCATCCATGTAAAGAGAATGTTGTTGATGATGCCTTGAGCAGGTTCTCAATAGGGAGTTCTGATCATGTTGCGAAAGGAAAGAAAGATTTAGCTAAGGAAGTGCACCGACTTGCTCATTTGGGTGTTCGATTATGTAACACCCCGTGTCCAAAAAAGGGAAATGAAACTAGTTCTTAGATGGTACAGGTGTAACCCACGCCGGCCACCCACGACCTGCCTGCAGCTGGTCTGAGGGCCCAGAACTACGGCCTGACCAACGGACCGTTGGTCAGACCACGGTCCGTGGTTGGAGGCTTGTGGTGCGAAAGCCCTAAAAACAAGTTTCTAACCACCATCAACGACCGTGCAGGACGGCCTGTCATCCTGACCACGGTCCGTCAGTGGGGTCTTGTGGGTCACAACTGGCAGTTAAGTTTAGGGGTAGTTGGGTCTTTTTCTAATTAATTAGTTCCTATGCTATGTCATTTTTCCTATGTTTAGGACCCTTATATAGGTCATTTTACCCCCAAATTTCCCAATAGAAATCATTCTCTCTAAACTCACCCAAAAAGAAGAACTTCAAATAATTCTCTCTAGAACTTGAAGAATAAGGAGAAGGATTCATCTAGGGTTTCAAGCTAAGGTATCCATTCCTCCATTGAAGGCTAGCATTTGGATTCAAGGTACGATAGTTTTCATCCATGGATTCCTTCCATCCATGGAGTTCCGAAATTCCTTTATTCAAAAGGTAGAATTTCCCATTTGAGTTAAGTTTTCTTCAATTACCATGAATTTTTTTCATTATTTATTTGAATGATTGAATTATGATCTTCTATGCATGAATTGATGAAATATTATGGTTTTATTATATTATCCCCTATGAACCCATGTAATCCCCGTGTTTTCAAGTTATGAGCATATGATGTGGGATTTTGATCTTAAGGGAAGAGTTTTATGAAATTAAGCATGTATTGCAAGTTTTACATGAAATTATGATGAAATCCATATCTAACCTATGTTTTATAAGTATTGAAGATTGAAAGTAGGTTTTGAACTTCAAGAGGTAAATTATGGAATTATGCATTTTCTTATGAAGTCTATGCAATTGATTTTAAGGTTCTTTGAGAGTAAAGTACCAATGATGATGTTGTTGTGTTGTTGAAAGGATATTCTCATAAACACATACTAGAATGATGTGAAAGGTTTTCTCACATAGTAAGGATTCTTAGGTTGAAAGGCTTTCTCACCTAATTCAATCAAAAAGTAAGAGTTATCCTAATGAAACTAGCTTGGATTGGTTATCCTAGGATACCTTTCCATGGATAATAAGAATAAGTAATAAAATACTATTCCATGGGAGTTATGCTTAGCACCAAGAGGATATTGAAAATGAGATGGAAACTCTCCCGTTAGTAGAGGCCGAGTTTCTTGAAGAAGTCGTGAGATGGAAGCTCTCCCGTTAGTAGAGGCAGGGTTTCTAGTAGAAATCTTCTTATCCCTTAAACTATGTGCCCTCACAGGATGATTAGCTAGTCGATCCACTTAAGCTAGAAGTTCATGGTCCTTACCTTGGAAAGTAGCACAACCCTTTTCAGTGTGAGAGACACCGGGGGATCATGTTATAGCTCACATGGTCTTTATGTCGGTTAAGTCTAATTCCACACATTAATAATGAACTAAGGTTACTTCAAGAAGTATTGCATATGATTTCAAAGGTTTAAAGATGATTAGCTTGCATTGGCCTTGTTTTATGAAATATGTTTTCTAACTTTCTTATATCATGTTTTAAGTTGGTAAATTGCATGTCATGAAATGAAATGTTCCTTTTAGCATGTTTTAAATGTTTTATGCATGACTATCATACTTGGTACATTGTTTTGTACAACACACATACTTTTTCCTACATTTTCCCCAAATACAGGGTCCTATATTCAGGGTTCTCATTTTCGTGGTTAGGAGTTGACTTGAGATATTTTCCGAGCATTATTGAGCCCTCATGCTTCAAAGAAGGAGTTTAATTGATTCACTTTTTTTCATGTATTTCTCTTTTGAACATGATGTATGGGCTAGGCTCAATTTCTTTCTATTGTATTAGATGGCTATGATGAGACAAGTGTTTTAGACTTCCAATTTTCTTTTATAAAAACTATTGGACTTGGACTATTGTTTTATTGTTACTGTTCTATTTCTTATGTTATGAGAAATAAGTGGCTTGTATGGAGTAATTCGGGGTTCTATATGTCATGTTACATATAGGGGGTACCCATCGGTTATGAAAAACTTGGTATCGGAGCAAAAAGGTTTAGAATGGTCCTAGGATGTCTCATAAGCCACGTCTAGTAGAGTCTTGTTCGTGAGTGTGAAGCGCACCACATTTATGAATGAGAGACTACACGATGTTTAGGAAACTCCACTTCTTTCATTTCTCTTTAAGTCGTGCGATAGAGTTTAACTTTATAATGTCTCTCTCCTAATCCTTATCCGATGCTCTATAGGATATGTCTACTCGAAGGGCTTATAATAGTAGGAATATGAGGGAGAATGCGGAAAAATAAGCTCCTCCTCAAGATCCTCAAGCTTCGGTTGATCCTTTGGCCGAACAAGTAACGAATAAGGAGTTTAGGGATGCTTTTCAAGGTTGGCTCAAGCCATTACGGCTCAAGCAAAGAGGGAGGTTCTTGTTCCCGTGAACCCAAATGTGGGTACGACAACTTCAAGAGTGTGGGACTTCATTAAAGTACGGCTCAAGCAAATAGGGAGGTTGTTGTTCCCGTGAACCCAAATGTGGGTACGATGACTTGAAGAGTGAGGGACTTCATTAAAGTCGAAACTTTTCAAAAAAGTCACAACTCTTCATAAAAGTCACAATTTTTCATAAAAGTCGCAACTCTTCATGAAACTCACAACTCCTCATTAAAGTCAAAATATTTCATAAATTTCACAGCTTTTCATGAAAAGGGAAGCCTAGTTTTGTAAATAAATAAATTAAATGGAAATTCTAGTTTGTGGTGGCGCCACGTGGTGGGCCTAAGGATCTCTTTTATATATATATATATATATGATTCTTATGCAACATACTTTATATTGTTTGTAATCTTTCAAGATATGTACATCTTATTTAGACAAGTTTCTATCTTATTTCTTATAAGTATTTATTCGACCTATTATATTTTGTTAGAATGTTATAAAAGAGAAAATCCAAACTTCATCACAAAGAAAAACACTTCTCTTCACACTTAATAGGCCAACCAACCCATCACAAAAAGTATTCGAATAACCTTACTTGTTGGATGCTTCTACATGTTTTCTGGAGATAATTTATTTTAGACCAATGCAAGTAAAGATGATGCATTTCTTGAAGGAAGTAATCAATTTTGTAGGCTTTCTTGTAATAAATGTAAACAGTCATAACACATATATATTTTTTTGATAACCATCCATATTTTATCAAAAAAAGTGTTTTATACATATATATATTTTTTGATAACCATCCCTATTTTATTAAAAAAAGTGTTTTATACAGTTCAAAGGAAAATACAAACTCGTTCCACAATTGGACATGCTTAGTTTAGTAATTAAACCTTTCATCATCTATGATTTTCTTCTAATTTAATCAAATGATTCATAAAGTTCAAATATACTTCTTGAAAAGAAATATAAACGATCGTATGCAATATATTTACCCAACTATGAGTCGGGGTCGATCCCACAGAGAATATGGAAGAATATTGTCAATAGCAAATATTTAACTCGATAGTCGTTATATAAAACTGGGCTTATTTAAATTGAAATAAAATAAAAACAATACAAAGATAGCTTTGAACTAAGTATTTATTTATATTCAGATTATTAAAAGTAACTAGGAATGTGTTCCCCATAAGCTCATAAGCCAGTAATCCTAATAATAGTAATTCTTTTCTAGTGTATTAGATACAAAGTGATAAGTTAGATATCTCTAAATCCTTGGTCCGGCATCTAGAGAATTTCACCCCGCACTTTGGTCCGGCTACGTGTGTATAATTTACTAACCCTTACCTTTACCTCATATTAGACATCATAATCGATGTTTGGCTTAGTTATTACTTCGCACCAATCGACACTAGACTATTAGATAGTATCACACTAAATCTATGTTGATAATTCTTTTCCTGTTGATTACCACCTTGGTCCGGCAAGTACCAACAAGGCGAGTTCTAACGTTGGCCACCGTTAAAAAGACTTCTAGACGAAAGAATTATCAATGCATGCTTCAACACTATTCATGAATTACTTAGTTATTATTTATACTTTGTTAATCGCATATGGTTCCCACAATCCTAGTTATGAAAGTTAGCCACTCATTATCTCTAAAACAAAATCAAAATTCATTAAAATAAATATGCTCGTGTTAATCATAAAAAGTTAAGAACAATAGCGAAACTATTTTTTATTAATGACGAATACAAATAAATAATAAAGGAGAAGAAAGAATAAACCACAATTCTCCGGCCTCCACGGCGGCTCTTCCAAATTTCCTAAGCTAGAAGAAAATTTATATTGTGTCTTGTATCTTGGTTCTTGACCTCCCTCCCTTTCTAATAATTATTTATATGCATTATTTATAGATGTAGGAAACCTAAATAAAATAATTAGTCCCAATTAAATTAGAAATCCAAAACCAAAAGAAATTGGATTCCTTTTTATTTTTAGCGTGAACAGTAACCTACCGCCTCCACAAGTGGTTGTTGCATTAACTTGCTGCCACGTGTACAGTAGAGGCACTTCAAAATTTTCAATTGCAGCCGCCTTTTCCTTATATATATAAATATATTATTTTATTAAATTTAATTTATTAAGTTGTCTGCTTGATTTCCTTCTTGGACCTTCAATCTTTAATTTATTTTAGCTCCAAACTTCTTTATTTTTTCACCAATTTAATCCTACAAATAAAATACACAATTTAGCACAATTCATGAAATTCATGCTCAAAAAGGACAAATATAAATAATAAATATGAGGCAATCATGATTAAAAATATGAATTTTTAGCCTCACATCAACACCCCACACTTAAACTTTTGTTCGTCCTCGAGCAAACATTGAAGCTCATCCCAAAAAAAATTCATACTAGCAATGTCATCAGTTTTGTTAATACAAACAATTAGGCCATGTACCAATTTCGAAACATCAAGTAGACTTCGCAATCATTATGCAAGAAATTCAAATAAACAACAAACCTCTAACCTCCTAACCTCATGGAAGGACTTTGAACTCATCAAATTTAAACTTGCTCACCTACTGTCATCAAAGAAAGTTAATAAAATAACTTATCTATCATGAAATAAGTGCCCTCACAAGAAGAAATAGTCCACACACTCAAATCAAAAGATTAAATATAAATTAAGGACTTAGCATCAAAGAACACTCTCACACTCACAATGAAAATTCACACGTATGTGCAAAGAACCATATGCTTGCCCATTATGTACATCTCCACTAATTAAGCATGATTGAATAGAATCAAATAGGACTTTAACAGGTTATAATCTAGGCTAGGGGACGGGTAGGAAAACTATATAAGAGTGACTTACACTTCCTTAAGCACTTTGCAATTTTAGACTTCATCACCCATTATTTTCTTCTCTTTATTTTCAGCCCTCTCTTCAACAATTATTTCGCAAGTTATTCTCATCATCTCAAGAATGTTTCAATCATTTTTTATTTTATTTATTTTTTTAGTTTTCCTTCATAATAGCCACCCTCAACTTACGTAATTTACATGCGCTATGGTGCACGCTGTCCTTGGAAGGACCAGGGCCAACATCAAGGTAACTTTTTTTTTCATGTCACATTCTTTTGTTATTTTGTTTTTTTTTTCATATCACATTCTTTCAAAGAGGGTTTTTAAGCACTTTGTAGCTATCATTGATTACTCAATCATTCCTTTTTCTCATAATTGATAATTAGAATAAGTCTATGTTATAATGCTCAAGGAAGCAAGGTGCAAAAAGTAGGGATTCAACAAAATAGTTAAGGGCAAAATATGGCTACCAATAAAAGGCTACAGGCTCAAAAGGGCTAACTAGTGATAAAATATCTGAAAAGACAACAATTTACCAGACAAATTAAAGAAAGCCTATTATCATCTCCTAAACAAAGCAACACTTTTTATTTCGCTTCAATAACATGCAGGGCAAGTTCTAGACTAAGATGCAAAACATGGAATAAACAAAATCTCACCACACATGGCACAAGTATCAATCAAGATGGGTCAATTCCACTTTTAAGAGAGACAAGATCATAACAAACTACAAAATAAAATAAGCTATATACAAAGTCACAACCATAAACCTAGATGTCAAAATTTTTGCAATTTCACTAGCAATCAAGCATTCACAAGAACGTACTACTCAAATTTAGGCCCAAATAGTAAGTATCACATAACTCAAAAGGGTCTTTTATTTTTTCTCCAAAAAATTAAATATAAAAATAAAATTTATTCCTAAAAAAAAAATAAAAGACACCTGGTTCAAAAGGACTATCCTCAGGAAAAGAATCGAAAACGAACCCATCCTAAAAAATAGACTCAATAAAACGGTAAAAACTAAGAATTCATTCCTCCACCCCACACTTAAAAAGATGCTATGTCACCAAAGCATTAAATAAAATTTAAAACAAGGGTTAGGAAAACTCCCTGAGGCCTTTAGGCGTAGCTAGCATGTTCTCTTAATTTTCATCAAGGGTCGTCACCCCACACTTAAGCTCAAACATGCTCCTTTGCTTCAATTTTTTTTGGAAACTCAGACTTCCCCTAATCTGCAGAAAATAAGAAAAGAAAAAAAAAGTGATACTAATAAAATAAAAGTAAAATAAAATAAGAAGTTACACTACTAATTGGGTTGCGTCCCAATAAGCGCTTAATTTAATGTCGCGGCACAACACCATCAATTTTACTATTTTTTCTTCCACTTTGAAGATATGAATTGCAACCCTAATTTTACATCAATTTTTCTATTACGCTCAAAGGGTGGTGGTACAAAAATAAAGGTCCCAAGAAATAGATATCGCATTATGCACTTCTAGGATCCCAAGTGAGGAATGTAATTCTCCGATATTGGAACAATAAATTCAAGAATATAGACACAATTTTCCTCCTCCATACATTCTTCTATAGGCTCCGATGGCTCGATTAATTTCTTATCATCTAAACATAATGTGGAAAAATGATTGGAATGAGGTCTAGTGCGCCCAAACTTATGAATTGTATTATTATTTACACCCTCATATTTACACATACTAGAATTTTTAAAATAATATTATCTACTTCATTACATAACTCTAGTGTACTCTTCTCAACAATGACAACATCAATAAAAGTATGATCAAGCAATTAGCCCTCAACTTTTAGCTCTTCAAGTTGACTTATAAGTATTTTTTCTTCCGCACACATATTAAATTGTTGGGTGTCATATGATTTAATTTTTGCACTCAACTCACAATCTAACTAATAGAGATCAAATTCAAATTTATATTCACCACTGTGCTTACATATTGATTTATAGCAATGTATTAACAAATCTTCCATGTCCCCATACAACTTATCTTGTTCAGAAAAAATTAACCTATAGGAATCCATAATATCAAAAATGCAAGAATTGCAAGAACACTTATCACTACATACTTTTTCAGATAACATCTCAAGAAGAGTAAAATAAATATGATAACAATAAAAAAAACAAATTTAAAACTAATCCTAAGAAACAAAAAAGGACTACAAGTCAAAATAAATACTAAAGATAATTTCTAAGCCACATTCCCCGGCAACATCGCCATTCTTGATAACGTTCAAATATACTTCTTGAAAAGAAATATAAACAATCGTATGCAACATATTTACACAACTATGAGTCGGGGTCGATCCCACAGAGAATATGGAAGAATATTGTCAATAGCAAATATTTAACTCGATAGTCGTTATATAAAAATGGGGGGGGGGGGATTTAAATTGAAATAAAATAAAAATAATAAAAAGATAGCTTTGAACTAAGTATTTATTTATATTCAGATTATTAAAAGTAACTAGGAATGTGTTCCCCATAAGCTCTTAACGCAGTAATCCTAATAATAATAATCATTTTCTAGTGTATTACATTTAAAGTGATAAGTTAGGTATCTCTAAATCCTTGGTCCGGCATCTAGAGAATTTCACCCCGCACCTTGGTCTGGCAACGTGTGCATAATATACTAACCCTTACCTTTACCTCATATTAGACATCATAATCGATGTTTGACTTAGTCATTACTTCACACCAATTGACACTAGACTATTATATAGTATCACACTAAATATATGTTGATAATTCTTTTCTTGGTGATTACCTCGTTGGTCCGGCGAGTAGCAACAAGGCAAGTTCTAACGTTGGCCACCGTTAAAAAGACTTCTAGACGAAAGAAAATTCAATGCATGCTTCAACACAATTCATGAATTACTTAGTTATTATTCATACTTTGTTAATCGCTTATGGTTCCCACAATCCTTGTTATGAAAGTTAGCTACTCATTATCTCAAAAACACAATCAAAATTCATTAAAATAAATATGCTTGTCTTAATCATAAAATGTTAAGAACAATAGCTAAACTATTTTTTATTAATCACGAATACAAATAAATAATAAAGGAGAAGAAAGAATAAACCACAATTCTCCGGCCTCCACAGCGGCTCTTCCAAAGTTCCTAAGCTACAAGAAATTTTATAGTGTCTTGTATCTTTGTTCTTGGCCTCCCTCCTTTTCTAATAATTATTTATATGCACTATTTATATATGAAGAAAACACTAAATAAAATAATTAGTCCCAATTAAATTAGGAATCCAAAACCAAAAGAAATTGGATTCCTTTTTATTTTCAGCGTGAACTACTACCTACTGCATCCACAATTGGTTGTTGCATTAACTTGCTGCCACGTGTAGAGTAGAGGCACTTGAAAATTTTCAATTGCAGCCGCCGTTTCCTTATATATGTAAATATATTATTTTATTAAATTTAATTTTTTAAGTTATCTGCTTGATTTCCTTCTTGGACCTTCAATCTTTAATTCGTTTTAGCTCCAAACTTCTTTATTTTTCCACCAATTTAATACTACAAATAAAATACACAATTTAGCACAATTCATAAAATTCATGCTCAAAAAGGACAAATATAAATAATAAATGTGAGAAAATAATAATTAAAAATATGTATTTTTAGCCTCACATCAATGATAAACAACTAGTTAGCTCTGGTATGTATTGAGTTGAGTGACACACAATTGTATTTTTTGATGCATTTTGTCTTGTTTTCTCTACGTACTTCATTTTATAGTTTGAACACTCCTTTATCTTTTCATAAACATAGTGTCTGAATATGCTTGGACAAGCTAAATGTCGAGTTTTGTCCATCCTTGAAATGGTATTCCATAGAGTATTAATCTAAATTACTTTACATATCTCTTAACGCAACTAATTAGGAGAAAATGGTCTAAAATCCCCTAATCTATACCCAAAATTCCAACTACACACTCCAACTATACGGGTGTCCTATTACCCCCCTTGAACTGTTTAAAACTGTAATAATTACACCCCTAAAAGCCATAACCAGATCTGTGTTGACATGTGAACTTCACGCGTTTTACAGGTGAAAATTCAATCAATTTATTATGATTTTTTATTTTTTTATAATTTCTTTCTACTTTTTCCTATACTCTCACAATTTCTTCGAATCTCTAAGGTAACTTCTTCCCCCAATTCTTTCAAATTCCTATGGAGTCAACCTTGTTGTGAGAACAGAGGTAGGTCTTCATTAATTCACATATATGTTCTCTTACAACTCTTTTTTAATTATTGTCATGATTAATTTATCTTGGTTTATTAAACTTGTTTCTTTTGCTGGTGTGACAACTCTAATCACGTACAAAACTATCAAGAATGTGTCATTTGTTATGAAGTAGATGTTTGATATTGAAAATAATTTATTTTATGTTAGTTTATTTTGTAAAAATATATTTTCATGATCAACCACCTAGTTAATAACCAATGACACGTGCTTGATAATCTCGTATGTGTTTAGAGTTAAAAATAAGTCAAAAAAACAAATTTAATAATCAAGATAAATTTATCGTGGCTATAATTTATTTTTTCGGAAATTAAAGGGGTGAGGGAACAAATATGTGAATTAACAAAGTCTTTTTTGTGGTTTAGGTTCACTTAAATTAAAGAGAAAGAACACATATGAAATGATCAACCAAAAAATATACATCACCTTAAAAGTTGAAACTTTAGTCTCAAAATGCCCAAATCAAAGTTTATTTTAACAAATTAGTTGCTCTTGAGGTATACATACATAGAATTTCACTAATAATAAATATAAAGGAAACATATAAAATGAGAAACAAAAAATAGACATCACACCTGAATTTATCAATAAATATTGTTCAAATCGATAGATTTTTTTTCCAAATAAGATACTTAAAGAGATATCTATTGAATATCTTTTATTAAGGATGAACAAAGTTACCCAAGCTCATTCAGACATCATGATTATGAATTAAATAAATGAATGCTCGAGAATTCAATACTCTAACATAAATAAAGGAGTGTTCAATATAGATGTTTTGAATAGGTTTCAACTTGCTAACAGGATAAATGTAACAGGAAGAGTAATAACATCTTATATATCATTAAGTGACTAGATAAAGAGAAATCTTGACAATTTACTCAAAATATTGTTCCTTCCTTTCATCAATAGTGTTGTACTAAAGTTCTGGATTTGATCGTCAAACAATGAATCAACTATAGTTATCACAAAATCTAGCTACTTCAATTTTATCTCCATTAGGCAATAATAATCAATATGTTGTTGTTTATTGGGTGCCTTTTTTTTCTCTAATTACTTTGAGTGTAGTTTCGGTTCCCATGTTCTAAAATATTTTTACTCTATGCTTACCCCATATTCAGATATTGTGTTGCTATTTCTCTACTAATGATATTTGCTTATACCTCGTTCTACTACTAATACTTCAGTGTATATCAATTAGGCTATTAACGAATAGGGATTAAAATTTTGTCAGTTTTTATTAGAACATTTTACTCCAAAGTCATCAACTTACTGATTAGTTAAAATTTTACGTTGAAAATAGTCAAACATCAATTCATATTGCACTATGTTTGGGTTTTTCTTTTTTGATGCGAGGATAAAGATTATACTATATCGTGCAACTTTAAAAGGACAAATAAACTCGAGAGATTTACAACAACTTATCTTTTTTGTTCTAAAAAAATCTCCTTGCATGTTCAAAAGAAGACACCATAGATTGTGTCTAATAATCTATCTATATATAATAGGAGAAGAAAAAGTGCCACGTGTCAACACCACAAAAATGAATTTATGAATTTATTAAAATTAATTTAAAAATAATAAAATTCAATATCTAAAAAAAACTGTGTTTTAACCTTTTTGTTTTGGACGTTTTCAGTTTAATATAAATTATTTATTTAAAAATAAATTTTAATTAAACTAACATATTTGAATCTATATTGTATTATATATTTTACATTATTGAAAAATCTTTCTATTTAATTAAAATAATTATTTAGATAAATTAATAATTAAGTTATATATATATATATATATATATACATTTAATATTCACAATTTTTGTTGACTATTCACAAATTTTTTTTTGAAAACAAAAAGAATATTGAAGTCAACACCGCAGAAAATGTACATAATTATATTAATTAATACTTAAGAATTGGTTATTAAAATTTTTGTTTTAAAAAAATGAATATTGATGTCAGCACCACAAGAAAAATTAGATCTTTATATTAATTAATCAATTACATCTTTATATTAACTAATTAATTAATATTTACTATTCACAATTTCTTTTTATTTTTTTAAAAGAATATTGATAATTGTAATATTCATTATCACGTGGGTTGTGTAATGAGATTGAGGGGGATTTTGTATTGTTATTTGTTATTTTTGCTAATGATATTTACATTTAGATAATTATTATTTAAAAATTATAATTAAAAACAATTTTATTTTATAAATCAGTTTGTAGATTTTTAAAACACATAAACTTATTAATAAAACTAACTTTTCAGTTACACGTTGCCCACTCTTTCCTTTCCCTCCACCCCACGTCAATTAATTTGTAGATTTTTTGAATTTTTAATTTATCAATTAAAATGAATTTGATTAAACTTTTAAATTCAAAATTTGAATTGAAGTTAAGTGCATTTCTTTTAGAGATAAGGTAATTGGTTATAACTGCTTTTATCAATCTAAACATTAAATTTCTATCCTACCGGGTGCCAAGCAGAGGAGAGTGTGTCACGACCTATTTTCGTCGTTATAGAAATGCCAACGGAGAAAAATTTGGGGCCGGAAAACGTTTTTGTAGTATTTGGATTTTTCCAACCTAGTCCAGATTTGGGCGAAATCGGAGTCATTAAGGTGAAAGGAAATCTGGTAAAAATTGGGTGAATCATTTATCATTCTGATTGCATGAGTAGTTAGATAACTCATTAAAGAATCCATACGACTTTACAGAATTGAATTCGGGTGAGTAGAACTCCCGAAATCGATCTTAGCGTAAAGGGTATTTTCTGATTGTCGTGGGTTAGAGGTGTGTAGAGAAATGAGAATTTTGGAATTCTTCAAATAGATCCATGTTCGCTTTGGTTGCTTTGGCAGGGGATTTGTGGCAGGGTGGTGACCACTGTGGCGGGCTTGACGCGAATTAAAGTCATTAATAAACCCCTAAACGACTTCATTATGCACTTTTCAACTTTTTGAGCTAAGGAAAGACCCCAGACGACTCCTACTCGTTTTTCACCATTCTTGAGGCTAAAATTAAGCTTTTCACTCCTCAAATCCATTTTTCAATCCGTAGAACGTAATAGAATGAGTGAATATTGATGGGGAAAGGTTTTGTTATAGATTCTATGGTGGAAACAATTATAATTTGGATAATTTGGATCATGGGTTTGATCTACGGTTTATAGAATTGTTAGTAATTCGGGTAATTAATGATTGTTTATTGATTCCCGTATATTATTAATTGTTTGTAGACCAAGAACAAGCGGAACGAATCCGGAAAGGGAAGGATCAAGTTTCTTAGGGTTTCAAGCTTGTTTGGAGGTAGGTGATGGTTGAGATTCTAAGATTGTGTGATGTGTGCTAGTTCTTGCTTCATTATGATACTTGTATATGTATGAATATTGCAATGTTGATCCCACTTGTTGCAAATGAGTTAGAAGAATGATGAATGCCATGAAATCATGACTTAAATGTATGATTTTGATGATACACTTGTGATTGTGATTGTGGGGTGTTGAATGGATCGGTTCCCACGTTTTGGCATAACTAACTTGGATCGATTGCCACGTTTTGGTATAATTACGATGTCCACCATTTTCAGACTTAGACTATGTTCTAGTTAGTTCATTAGATTGGGGTTGCATCACTTCTTATTTAGACTTGGGTTCACTGTTAGTGTAACACCCCGTATTCAAAATAGACTAAAATGCAGATTTTGAGAAGTTGCAAGTGCAACTTACGGTCACCATCCACGGACCGTAGGTCAGACCACGGCCCGTGTTGGTGGTCCGTGGTTCACCACTGCAACCCCTCCCCAAACCAGCTCAGAAATTTTGCTAAGTGTTGACCCACGGCCGGACTTACGGTCCGTAGGTCAGGTTACGGACCGTAGTTCGTGTCCGTGGATCGATGCCCCAAAAGCCCAGCTTCAGTCCCGAACTACGGTTGACCAGAACGGATCGTCATTCGATCCACGGTCCGTAGGTCTGACCGTAGATCGAAGGTTAGCAGCCAGTTAGCTGAAAAATCTGATAGGTCAACTTCAGATGGTCATAACTCTTAGCACAAAATGAATTATGTATCCCATGACCTATGGTTAGATAGATAATTGAATTATCTTTCCAACGCCACCGAGTTAGCTAAGTTCCGACCTCCGAGTAAAAAGTTATGCTCGTTTTAGTGAAGGCCTGTCGAGCAGGCTTGACTTACGGACGCAATCTACAGACCGTAGATTGACCTACGGCCCGTAGGTCCATTCCGTAGATCACTCCGACAGCAGTTAATTCAGGGGTCCTTTGGTCTTTTCCTATTTCGTTTAACCCCTAAGATACGTCGTTTAAACCCTAAATCATGAGGTTTTAATTAGTTTAAGCCTAGAAACATAACTAGAACTTACCTAAGTCAATTCATTAATCAAAACTTAGAAAATTAGAAGCAAGAAGGGAGAAAAAGGTCAAGAACCCTAGTTCAAGAACGCAGCGAGGTTTCTTCAGTTCCAGCCCCGACATCGAAAGATTTCTCCGTGGAATTTCACTAGTGGGTTCCTTTCGCCCATTAGTTAACCACTTAATTCATTGGGAGTAGCATAATACCGAGTTGGACTAGGGTTTCAGCGTACCCATATAGTCCCAGAACTACGAGCCACGTAGGTGTAAGTCCCCTCTGTGGGCAACATCAGTTTAGTGATCACGCCAGCATGCCTCTATACCTCTGGCAGGGTATATTGGGTCCTCTCGATGGGGCGTATACATCGGACTCCACATTTAGCTCATGTGGTTTTATGTCGGTTATTAGTAGCTCCCACAGTTCAGTCAGACTCTATTGCATTGACCATATTTCAGTTCAGTTAGTATTCAGTCTCAGCATGTTATAAATTTGGTCATTGCATCAGTTAGCTCAGTATTCAGTATTTTCAGTATCTATATCATGTCCAGATTATTTCATTGCTTTATTGCTTTGTTCAGTTATATGTTATTTCAGCTTTACTCCATCTTACATGCTCAGTACCTTTCAAGTACTGACGCATACGTGCGCTACATCTTCTCGTGATGTAGGTTCAGGTTCTCAGCATCCAGATCACGCTTAGATCGGTTCTCGATCTCCAGTTCAGCAGAATCAGTTGGTGAGTCCTCATTCTCTAAGGACAATAGTCATGAGTTTCTTTTCAGTATTTAGTCTTTTAGTTTCAGTTTTGCTAGACTTAGCTGGGGCTTGTCTCAGCATTTTCTAGTCAGTTAGAGGCTATTTTCAGACATAGTTAGATTCAGCTTAGTATCTTGAGTTTAATATTTCTTTTGTATTAAACTCTCAGATTTGATATATTCAGTTATAATATATGGGTATTCCCCATCTTTTCAGACCTACTTTATGATTTAGCTTCCGCATCAGTTTATTATCTTTAGTATGCTCATGATCATGCCAGCAGGGTTAGCTTGGGATCACTTGTGGTCCTAGGTCCCGTGTCCGCGTCTTGGGGTTAGCTTGGGGCGTGACAAACTTGGTATCAGAGCATTAGGTTTAAGTGTCCTCGGATGTCTGAAAAGCCGCACTAGGTAGAGTCCTTTTCATGGGTGTGTAGTGCGTACCACATCTAATGAGAGGGAGGCTACAAAGTGTCTTTAGGAAAAATCTTCATTTTCTTGTTACTCTTATCGTGCGTAAGGTATGATCTAATTCCATTCTAACTCGACGTTCTACGTTTCAGTGGTCATGCCTCCTCGTAGAGCCTATGTCAGGAATGCGAATGCCAGGAACACAAATGCAGCTCCTCCAGTTCTAGATCAAGAAGTCTCAAATGCTGAATTAAGAAATGCCATTTAGATGTTGGCTCAAAGTGTCGCTAACCAGAACAATCAGCGGGTTCAAGCTCCTGTGAATGCAAATGGTAGATCAGCAGCAGCGAGGGTCCGTGACTTTGTTAGGATGAATCCTCCAGAGTTCTTAGGATCGCAGACTGGTGAAGATCCCCAGAATTTCTTGGATGAGATCAAGAAGATCTTTGAGGTGATGCAGGTCACTAGGAATGATCGGGTTGAGTTAGCATCTTCCCAACTGAAAGATGTAGCTCATATCTGGTATACTCAGTGGAAGGAGAACAGGGGTACAGATGCCGCTCCTATTACTTGGGAATGTTTCAGCGAAACCTTTCTAGACAGGTTTTTCCCCATAGAGTTGAGAGAAGCAAGGGCCCAGGAATTTATGAACTTGAGACAGGGTAACATGACTGTCCAAGAGTATGGGCTCAAGTTTAACCAACTCTCCAAGTATGCTCCTAACATGGTTGCTGATTCCAGGGCTCAGATGAATAAGTTTCTCTATGGAGTGTCAGACTTAGTGAAAACAGAGTGCAGGAATGCTATGTTGTTGGGAGACATGAACATCTCTAGGCTCATGACTCATGCTCAGCAGGTTGAGGGTGATAAGCTTAGGGAACGAGCTAAGGAGACTAAGAAAGCAAGAACAGGTAACTACGAGTATTCCCAACAGAAATCGGGTGGTGGAAATCGCTCGCAGTTTCAGCAGAAGTCTTCGACTCCAGCCCCTTCATCAGCTAGTGTTCCATCCCCCAGGTTCCGTAATGATAAGAAAGGTAGGGCGTCAGGCTCTAAGTCTCAAGGTAGTGTTTCAGGCACCAAAACCTACCCAACTTGCCCGAAGTGTAGTAAGAACCATCCGGGTGAGTGCCTTGCAGGTAAGGAAGGATGTTTTGCGTGTGGCCAGTTTGGTCATAGAGTGAAAGATTGTCCTTCAAGACAGGGTCAAGGAGGAAATAATGGTAGAGCTCAGTCTACAACTTCAGCAGCACCAGCAGGTCGCCCGACTCAGCAGGGTAACTCTTCTAGTACTGGTGGCGGACAGCGCCAAAACAGGCTCTATGCTCTTCAGGCTCGTCAAGATCAGGAAGGTTCTCCTGATGTAGTCACTGGTACGTTACGAGTCTTTGATCTTGATGTTTATGCTTTATTAGATCCAGGGGCTACTCTTTCTTTTGTAACTCCATACATAGCAGTCCAATTCAGTGTTAGCCCAGAAATTCTGTCAGAACCTTTCTTAGTCTCTACTCCAGTCGGTGACCCAGTTATAGCTAGACGGGTATACAGAAATTGCCCTGTCACAGTCTCTCAGAAATCACCTCAGCAGATCTTGTAGAGTTAGAAATGGTAGACTTCGATGTCATTCTAGGTATGGATTGGTTACATTCATGTTATGCCTCAGTTGATTGTAGAACTAGGATTGTTCGTTTTCAGTTTCCAGACGAACCAATTCTAGAATGGAAGGGTAGTAGGCTAGCGCCTATGGGTCGATTCATTTCTTACCTTAAGGCCAGAAAGATGATCTCTAAGGGTTATCTCTATCATCTAGTTCGGGTTAAGGATTCTAGTTCCGAATCCCCAACTCTTGAGTTAGTTCCTGTAGTCAGTGAGTTTCCAGAAGTGTTCCCAGAAGATCTTCCTGGAGTTCCTCCCGAAAGGGAAATAGACTTTGGAATTGATCTCCTTCCAGATACCCAGCCTATCTCTATCCCTCCTTACAGAATGGCTCCAGCTGAGCTTAAGGAATTGAAAGAGCAGTTGAAAGACCTTCTAGATAAGGGCTTCATCAGACCCAGTATTTCGCCATGGGGTGCACCAGTGTTGTTCGTGAAGAAGAAAGATGGTTCTCTCAGAATGTGCATTGACTATAGGCAGTTGAACAAGGTCACAATCAAGAATAAGTATCCCATCCCCAGGATTGATGACTTGTTTGACCAACTTCAGGGTGCTAGTCATTTCTCAAAGATAGACCTCAGATCAGGTTATCATCAGCTTAGAGTCAGAGATAGTGACATTCCGAAGACAGCCTTCAGAACTCGGTATGGTCATTATGAATTTGTAGTTATGTCATTTGGACTAACCAATGCTCCTGCAGCTTTCATGGATTTGATGAACAGAGTGTTCAAGCAGTACTTGGACTTGTTCGTTATCGTCTTTATTGATGATATCCTCATTTACTCTAGGAATGAGGAAGAACATGCAAGTCATTTGAGAGTTGTTCTGCAAACTCTCAAAGATCGCCAGTTATTTGCAAAATTTAACAAGTGCGAGTTTTGGTTACAATCAGTTGCCTTCCTTGGGCATATTGTGTCTAGTGAAGGAATTCGAGTAGATTCCCAGAAGATAGAAGCAGTGAAACAATGGCCCAGACCTACCTCTGCTACAGATATCAGAAGTTTCTTGGGTCTAGCGGGCTATTACAGACGGTTTGTGGAAGGATTTTCATCCATAGCCTCTCCATTGACTAAGTTAACTCAGAAAAAGGTTAAGTTCCAATGGTCAGATGATTGTGAGAAAAGCTTTGCAGAACTGAAAACTAGGTTGACTACAGCTCCTGTCTTGACTCTACCAGAGGGTTCAGATGGTTATGTGATCTATTGTGATGCATCCAGAGTCGGCCTAGGTTGTGTGTTGATGCAGCGAGGTAAGGTTATAGCTTATGCTTCTAGACAGCTTAAGGTACATGAGAAGAATTATCCAACTCATGACCTCGAGCTAGCAGCAGTGGTGTTTGCACTTAAGATTTGGAGACATTACTTGTATGGTGTTCACGTAGATGTGTTCACAGACCATAAGAGCCTTCAGTATGTGTTCACCCAGAAAGAGTTGAATCTTCGCCAGAGAAGGTGGCTTGAGTTCCTCAAAGATTATGATATGAGCGTGCATTACCATCCGGGTAAGGCGAATGTAGTAGCAGATGCCCTTAGCAGACTATCCATGGGTAGTGTAGCACATGTTGAGGAAGAAAGGAGAGAGCTAGCAAAGGATGTTCACAGACTTGCTCGCCTAGGAGTTCGTCTTATGAGCATATCAGATAGTGGTGTAACGGTTCAGAATGGGGCAGAATCTTCTTTGGTAGTAGAGGTTAAGGAAAAGCAAGACAGTGATCCAATCTTGCTTGAACTTAAGGGTGCAGTCCACAATCAGAGAGTGGAGGTTTTCTCCCAAGGGGGAGATGGTGTACTTCGCTATCAAGGTAGATTGTGTGTTCCTGATGTGGGTGAATTGAGACAGCATATTCTCGCAGAAGCCCACAATTCCAGATATTCTATTCATCCAGGCGCCACTAAGATGTACCGTGATCTGCGGGAAGTCTATTGGTGGAATGGTATGAAAAGAGATATAGCAGACTTTGTGGCTAAGTGCCCCAATTGCCAGCAAGTAAAGGTAGAACATCAGAAACCAGGAGGTATGACTCAAGAGATTGACATTCCTACTTGGAAGTGGGAAGTGATCAACATGGACTTCATCACAGGTTTACCTCGTACTCGCAGACAACATGACTCCATTTGGGTGATTGTTGATAGGGTTACTAAGTCTTCTCGCTTTTTGGCGGTCAAGACTACAGATTCGGCGGAGGATTACGCCAAGCTTTACATTAATGAGATTGTGAGGTTGCATGGAGTTCCTTTGTCTATCATCTCAGATAGAGGTCCTCAGTTTACATCTCATTTCTGGAAGTCATTTCAGAAAGGTCTTGGTACTCAGGTTAATCTTAGCACAGCATTTCATCCACAGACGGATGGTCAGGCAGAGCGTACCATTCAGACCTTAGAGGACATGTTGAGAGCTTGTGTGATCGACTTCAAGGGTAGTTGGGATGATCACCTTCCTCTAATAGAGTTCGCCTACAACAATAGCTACCATTCCAGCATTCAGATGGCCCCTTATGAGGCATTGTATGGGCGTAGATGTAGATCTCCAGTTGGTTGGTTTGAAGTAGGTGAAGCAGCCTTGATAGGACCAGATTCGGTCCTTGATGCTATGGAGAAAGTGCAACTCATTAGAGATAGACTTAAGACTGCTCAGAGTCGCCAGAAGTCTTATGCAGATGTGAGAAGAAGGGAACTAGAGTTCCAAGTTGATGATTGGGTTTTCCTGAAAGTGTCACCCATGAAGGGAGTGATGAGATTTGGCAAGAAAGGAAAGCTCAGTCCCAGATATGTAGGCCCTTACCGGATCTTGAAAAGGATTGGTAAAGTGGCTTATGAGTTAGAGTTGCCAGCAGATTTAGCAGCAGTGCATCCAGTCTTTCACATTTCTCTTTTGAAGAAGTGTGTGGGTGATCCAGCATCCATAGTGCCATTAGAGAGTGTGGCCGTGAAAGATAGCCTTTCTTATGAGGATGTACCAGTTGAGATTCTCGATCGTCAGGTTAGAAGGTTGAGAAATAAAGAAGTCGCTTCAGTCAAGGTTTTGTGGAGGAGTCAGTCAGTAGAGGGAGCTACTTGGGAAGCAGAAGCAGCCATGAAGTCCAAGTATCCTCACCTCTTTCCTTCCGATTCCATTCCAGCTTGAGGTAATAGTTCCTCTTCAGTTTTTCAGTCATTCATGCGAAAATTCAGTCTTAGAATCATGTTCCTTCAGTTTGTACTTGCATTTTCAGCGTATTTGCATGTCCTTGGAACTCAGTTCAGTCAGAAATTCAGTTCTCAGTGTTCAGTGGTAGGGATTGCAGCCCTCTCCCTCCATTTCAGCTAGTTTAGTCTTCATTCGAGGACGAATGGTCCCAAGGGGGAGATAATGTAACACCCCGTATTCGAAACAGACAAAAATGCAGATTTTGAGAAGTTGCAGGTGCAACTTACGGTCACCATCCACGGACCGTAGGTCAGACCACGGCCCGTGCTGGTGGTCCGTGGTTCACCACTGCAACCCCTCCCCAAACCAGCTCAGAAATTTGGCTAAGTGTTGACCCACGGCCGGACTTACGGTCCGTAGGTCAGGTCACGGACCGTAGTTCGTGTCCGTGGATCGATGCCCCAAAAGCCCAGCTTCAGTCCCGAACTACGGTTGACCAGCACGGACCGTCATTCGATCCACGGTCCGTAGGTCTGACCGTAGATCGAAGGTTAGCAGCCAGTTAGCTGAAAATTCTGATGGGTCAACTTCAGATGGTCATAACTTTTAGCACAAAATGAATTATGTGTCCCATGACCTATGGTTAGATAGATAATTGAATTATCTTTCCAACGCCACCGAGTTTGCTAAATTCCGACCTCCGAGTAAAAAGTTATGCCCGTTTTAGTGAAGGCCTGTCGAGCAGACTCGACTTACGGACGCAATCAACGGACCATAGATTGACCTACGGCCCGTAGGTCCACTCCGTAGGTCACTCCGACAGCAGTTAATTCAGGGGTCTTTTGGTCTTTTCCTATTTCGTTTAACCCCTAAGATACGTCGTTTAGACCCTAAATCATGAGGTTTTAATTAGTTTAAGCCTAGAAACATAACTAGAACTTACCTAAGTCAAATCATTAATCAAACTTAGAAGAATTAGAAGCAAGAGAGGAGAAAAAGGTCAAGAACCCTAGTTCAAGAACGCAGCGAGGTTTCTTCAGTTCCAGCCCCGAAATCGAAAGATTTCTCCGTGGAATTCGTCACCAGGTATGTGGGATTTCACTAGTGGGTTCCTTTCGCCCATTAGGTCCCTAGAATTCAGTCAGATTCTTGATTCCATGATTATGAACAGACCTAGGGTTTCTAGAATTTCAACAGATCATCATGAATTAGTTATTTAAATGTTCCAAATCAGATTATCATGTTATTGCTCAGTTTATCGCATGAATTTCAGAACCCTAGCTATGTATTTCTTTAGTTCTTGAATTACACATGCTAGGTCAGATATTTCAGTATTCAGTTTTACATGCCTCAGTTTATGAATGCATCATTATCAGATTAATTGTTGCATTCTCAGTTTGCATGTTCAGTTTCGAGCTATCCAGTATTTACAGAAATTCAGTCATAACTAGTTAACCACTTAATTCATTGGGAGTAGCATAATACCGAGTTGGACTAGGGTTTCAGCGTACCCATATAGTCCCAGAACTACGAGCCACGTAGGTGTAAGTCCCCTCTGTGGGCAACATCAGTTTAGTGATCACGCCAGCATGCCTCTATACCTCTGGCAGGGTATATTGGGTCCTCTCGATGGGGCGTATACATCGGACGCTACATTTAGCTCATGTGGTTTTACGTCGGTTATTAGTAGCTCCCACAGTTCAGTCAGACTCTATTGCATTGACCATATTTCAGTACAGTTAGTATTCAGTCTCAGCATGCTATAAATTTGGTCATTGCATCAGTTAGCTCAGTATTCAGTATTTTCAGTATCTATATCATGTCCAGATTATTTCATTGCTTTATTGCTTTGTTCAGTTATATGTTATTTCAGCTTTACTCCATCTTACATGCTCAGTACCTTTCAAGTACTGACGCATACGTGCGCTACATCTTCTGGTGATGTAGGTTCAGGTTCTCAGCATCCAGATCACGCTTAGATCGGTTCTCGATCTCCAGTTCAGCAGAATCAGTTGGTGAGTCCTCATTCTCCGAGGACAATATTTCTTTTGTATTAAACTCTCAGATTTGATATATTCAGTTATAATATATGGGTATTCCCCATCTTTTCAAACCTACTTTATGATTTAGCTTCCGCATCAGTTTATTATCTTTAGTATGCTCATGATCATGCCAGCAGGGTTAGCTTGGGATCACTTGTCGTCCTAGGTCCCGTGTTCGCGTCTTGGGGTTAGCTCGGGGCGTGACAGTTAGTTGTTAGATCTTTTGTTGAAGTTAATGGGAACTTCCGTTTTTAGCTATTATTTCCCTTTTCCTATGCTTAAATGCCTTCGTTTTGGATTAGTTGCTTGGTTTGGGTTGTAGTACTGGTTCTTCCACCAGAGTGGTAGTGTGGGTATCAATCACGACGGTTTGGGTCGTGACAAAGTTGGTATGAGAGCCTAGGTTCGTTGATCTCGATGTACCAAAATGAGTCTAATAGAATCTGGCGAAACGGTACGGGGATGCCTTTACTTTTCTTCAATAGGCTATAGGACTTTAGGAAATCTCTCTATTTTTCTCTTTTCTCCTTTCGTTCTATGACTTGATTCCAATCGGTATCTGTCGATTCAAATTGGTATCTAACCTCATTCACTCTTCTGTCCGCAGATGGTTAATACTAGGTATAACGACGTTAGGCCCGTAGCTCCTGTCAATTCTCCAGCTGAGGAATCAACAGTGAGAGGTCGCAGTCGAGGTAGGAGTAGATGAAGAGCTAAGGGTAGAGGTTGTGGGAGAGCTGCACCTGCTGGGAATGAGGTACCGATTGATAATGCTCCTATGATTGAGAACCCTTATGCGCATCATGAAGAGATTGAAGAGGAGAACGTGGATGTTGAGAATGTTGAGGAGATTGGACAAGAAGAAGATGTGCAAGCGGAGACTACATGTATTCCTCCCATCGATCCGGTTTTAGCTCAACAGATCATGTCATTTTTGAAGGGATTGGCTGGTCCGAGAATGCTTCCGCCTGTTCAAGTAACGCAAGCTCCCGCTAATTCCCCTGTCACTAGCACTGCGCCCAAGATGGGTGGAATGGGAGGTAATGTGGATTTCTTCCGTCCTTTGTTGGGTTTTGTTGTGACGGGAAATGAGCATGACATGTTGACTAAGTTTGTAAAATTTAAGCCTCCAGTATTTCTTGGTTCTGAGACTGAAGATGCTTATGAGTTTATGTTAGACTATTATGAGAGGCTGCATAAATTGGGTATTGTTCACCAACATGTGGTTGAGTTCGTGTCTTTCCAACTTCATGGTGAGTCTAAGTAGTGGTGGAGAGCTTATATGGAGTGCAGATCTTCTACTTTACCTCCACTTACTTGGACCCAATTTCATGCTCTGTTTCTAGAAAAGTATGTGCCTAGAACTTTGAGGGATCCCAAAAAGGATGAGTTCATAGCTTTAGAGCAAGGTGGTATGTCTGTGGCTGCTTATGAGGTCAAGTTCCATACTTTATCTAGATATGATATGCAGTTGGTTACTACTTAGGAGGAGAAGATCCAGTTATTTATTAGAGGTTTGAATTCTGAGTTGCAAGTATTGTCTGTTCATATGACTTCTGCAGGGAGGAACTTTAATGAGGTGACAGACTATGTTAAGAAAGTGGAGGGGGTGAGGCGAGACGGTAAAGCTAAGGCTTGGGCAAAAAGGGCAAATAATTCGGGTAACTTTCAGGGCTCTTACTCTAAGGGGTATGGAAGGCCAACACTTGCAGCCAAGCCAATTCAGTCTGCTATGCCCGCCTGTACAGGTAACTACTCGGGAACTCCATATCATAATTTTCAGGATAGTCAGAGTGTCGTGCCTTCGACGGGCAGTAGACCATCTTTTGATCGTACTTGCTACAACTATGGTGAACCTTGGCATATGAGGAGAGATTGTCCCCACCGACGTGTGTTAGTTTCCACGCAGCGGCAGCAGTCTAGAGCAGTGGTACCTACAGGGAATAGTAACAATGGTAAAGGACATCCACAAGGTAGGCGATGAGGTAATTAGCGAGGCTGTGGAGGTAGAGGAAATGGTAATGGTAACGGAGGAAGGGGTAACGTGCAACCAGTTAGAGAAGTGGCTCGTCTTGATGATAGAACTCAGTGTTATGCTTTTTCGGGCAAGAATGAGGCGGAGGTGTTCGACGCGGTGATCACATGTACTATTCTCGTCTGTGACCAGATGGCTAGTGTGTTATTTGTTCTGAGCTCTACTTATTCTTATGTATCTGTGCAATTTTCCTCCGAGTTTGATATGATTTGTGATGTACTTGATGCCCCAATTCGTGTTTCTACCCCAGTTGGAGAGTCACTCATAGTTACCTATGTCTATCGTACTTGTCCTATGTTGTTTATGCGTTTTCAAACTTAGGTTGATTTGGTGATTTTGGATATGATTGACTTTGACATAATCTTAGGCATGACTTGGTTGTCACCTCTATTATGTTGTGCTTAATTGTAATACTAAGTTTGTAACTCTAGAAATTTCGAGAAGGGAAAAATTAGAATGGGAAAGGGGGTACAAGCCTAAACAAGCTAAGATTATATCCTCCATTCGGGCTAGCAAATTAGTAGAGCAGGGTTGTTTGGCTTATTTGGCTCATGTGAGGGATGTTGAGATCGAGGCTCCATCCATTTGGTTTATTCCTGTGGTGTCTGAATTTAGTGAAGTGTTTCCAAATGATTTGCCTTCTATGTCTCCAGATAGAGATATAGATTTTGGCATTGATTTAGATCCTGGTACGCGCCCCAATTCTATCCGTCCATATCATATGGCTCTGGCAGAATTAAGAGTTCTTAAGGCTCAAATCCAAGACCTTCTTGACAAGGAATTCATTCGTCCTAGTGCTTTCCCATGGGTGCACCAGTTTTGTTTGTTAAGAAAAATGATGGTAGTATGAGAATGTGTATAAATTATCGGTAATTAAATAGAGTCACTATTTGAAATAAGTATCCTTTGCCTCGAATAGATGATCTCTTTGACCAATTGCAAGGGGCAACGGTTTTCTCTAAGATTGATCTAGGATATGGCTACCATTAATTAAAAATTATACCAGAAGATGTGCCTAAGACGACATTTAGAACTCGTTATGGGCACTATGAGTTTTTTGTTATGTCTTTTGGTTTGACCAATGCGCCTGCAGCTTTCATGAGTTTGATGAATGGGGTGTTCAAACCATTTCTTGATTCGTTCATTATAGTTTTTATTGATGATATTTTGGTTTATTTGAAAAGTGAAGAAAAGCATGCCAACCATCTTCGTACTGTTTTGGTGTTCTGGGGAAACAAAAGTTATATGCTAAATTTTCAAAGTATTAATTTTGGTTGAAATCGGTTGCATTTTTGGGGCATGTAGTTTCAAAACAAGGGGTAATGGTACATCCTCAAAAGATTGAGGAGGTTAAGAATTGGGTCCGGCCTAGCTCTGTGACGGAAGTTAGGAGTTTCGTTAGGCTCGCTAGCTATTACCGCCGGTTTGTGAAGAACTTTGCTTCTATTGCCACCCACTTGACCAACTTTACCAAAAAAGAGATACTATTTGAATGGACTGAATAATGTGAGGAGAGCTTCCAAAAGCTCAAGACTCTCTTGACCACCGTGCATATTCTAGCATTACTGGTTGAAGGTAAATATTTTATCGTTTATTTTGATGCTTCACATTCTGGTTTGGGTGTTGTGTTGATGCAGGATAAGAATGCTATAGCTTATGCCTCGCGTCAATTGAAGGTGCATGAGAGGAATTATCCAACGCATGATTTAGAGTTGACAGCGGTAGTGTTTGCTCTTAAAATATGGGAGCATTACCTCTATGGGGTCAAGTGTGAGGTATTTACTGATCATCGTAGTTTGCAGCATGTGTTCACTCAAAAGGAATTGAATTTGAGACAACAAAGGTGGATGGAGTTTCTTAAAGATTATGATGTGACCATTCAATACCATCCGGGCAAGGCTAATGTGGTGGCAGGCGCCTTGAGACAAAAAGTGGTGAGTATGGGTAGTTTAGCTTGATTGAGTATATCAATAAGACCTTTGGCTAAAGAAATTCAAACCTTAGAGTCTAAATTCATATAGTTGGGCATCTCAGAAAGAGGTGGGGTGTTATCTAGTATTGAAGTAAGGGCTACTTTCATTGAGAAGATCATGGCCAAACAATTTGAGGATGATAATTTAGAGGAGCTTAGAAAGAAGACTGTGATTGGTAAGGCACAAGAGACCACTCTTGATATGGATAGTGTACTCAATTGCAAAGGAAGAATATGTGTTCCTAGAATAGACGACTTCATTGAGAAATTATTGGCAGAGTTTGATGGTTCGCGATACTCTATCCATCCGGGTTTGACCAAGATGTATAGAGATTTGAAGCGAATTTATTGGTGGCCAAGCATGAAGAAAGACATAGAAGTGTTTGTGGCGAAGTGTCAAAATTGTCAACAAATGAAGTATGAACATCAACGGCCTACATGTTTACTTCAAAAATTGGCAATTGCGGAATGGAAGTGGGAAAGAATAGCCATGGATTTTGTGGTTGGTGTTCCCAAGATCTTAGGGAAGTTTGATTCTATTTGGGTTGTGGTTGATAGATTGACTAAATCAGCCCATTTTATTCCGGTAAGAATAAATTAGAATGTTGAACAATTGGCTAAAGTGTCTGTGAAACAGATAGTAGGGTTGCATGGGGTGCCCCTTTCTATCATCTCAGACCGTGGTACCCAATTCACATCCAAGTTTTGGAGGAAGTTGCATGATGAATTAGGCACACAACTCACTTTTAGTACAACCTTTCATCCACAGACAGATGGACAATCGAAGAGGACTATTCAAGTGTTGGAAGACATTTTGAGAGCATGTGTGATTTATTTTGGAGGACATTGGGAAAAGTTCTTACCTTTGTGTAAATTTTCTTATAATATTCGTTATCACTGTGGCATTGATATGACACCATTCGAGGCACTCTATGGGAGGGGATGTAGATCACCCATATAATGGTTGAGGCTGGCAATGTGAAGTCTTTGGAGGTTTGATTTAATGAAGGAAGCTCAAGATAAGGTAAGGAGTATTCAAGCTAAGCTTCTAGCAGCCCAGAGTAGACAAACGAACTATGCAGATCATAATGTAAGAGATAGGCATTTCAATCCGGTGAAAATGTTCCTCTTAAGGTATCACCTATGAAAGGGGTGATGAGATTCGGTAAGAGGGGTAAGCTAAGTCCTAGATACATTGGTCCATTTGAGATTCTTGAATGTGTGGGACCGGTAGGGTATAGATTGGCTTTACCTCCTAATTTATCGGGAGTTCATCCGGTATTTCATGTGTCCATGTTAAAGAGCTATCACGGTGACGGGGATTATATCATAAAGTGGGACTCAATTGTGTTAGATAAAGACATTCAATATGAAGAGGAACCGATTGCAATTCTTGATCGTGATGTGCGTATGTTGAGGACTAAGGAGATTAAGTTTGTAAAGGTTCAATGGAAGGATCATCCAGTTGAAGAAGCTACTTGGGAAATCCAGAGGGACATGTGAGACAAGTATCCCCAATTGTTCGTCGATTCAGGTACTACATCATTGTTTCCTTAGCCTATTTTCCTACGTTTTGACACTCGGGGATGAGTGATGGGTAAGTTGGTATCTTTTGTAACGACATGTTGCCGTCATTGGGGCCAGAAAACATTTTCGTAATATTTGGATTTTCCCAACCTAGTCCAGATTTGGAGGAAATCAGAGTCATTGCGGTGTAGGATAATATGTTGACAATCGGGTGAATCATTTATGATTCTGATTGCATTAGTCATTAGATAACTCGTTATAGAATCCGTACGACTTTACAGAATTGAATTCGGGCGAGCAGAACTCCCAGAATCGATCTTAGCGTCAAGGGTATTTTCTGATCATCGTGGGTTAGAGGTGTGTTGTGAAATGGGAATTTTGGAATTCTTGAAATAGCTCTCTGTTTCGTTTTGGCCACTTTGGCAGGGGTTTTTGCCGCTATGGCGGGGTGGTGGCCGCCGTGGCGGGCATGACGCGAATTAAAGTCGTTAATAAACCCCTAAATAACCTCATTATGAACTTTTCGACTTTTTGAGGCAAGGAGCAACCCCCAGCCGACTCCTACTCATTTTTCACTATTCTTGAGGCTAAAGGTAAGCTTTTCACTCCCTGAATCCATTTTTCGATCCGTAGAACGTAATAAAATGGGTAAATATTGATGGGGAGGGTTTTGTTACAGATTCTATGGTGGAAACAACTCTAATTTTGATAAATAGGATCATGGGTTTGATTTAGGGTTCATAGAATTGTTAGTAATTCAGATAATTAATGATTATTTATTGATTCCCGTATATTATTGATTTTTTGTAGACCAAGAACAAGCGGAACAAATCCGGAAAGGGAAGGATTAAGTTTCTTAGGGTTTCAAGCTAGTTTCGAGGCAGGTGGTTGTTGTGATTCTATGATTGTGTGATGTGTGCTTGTTATTGCTTCATTATGATACTAGTATATGTATGAATGTTGCAATGTGGATCACACTTGTTGTAAATGAGTTAGAAGAATGATGAATGCCATGAAATCATGACCTAAATGTATGATATTGATGATAGACTTGTGATTGTGATTGTGCGGTGTTGAATGGATCGGTTCTCACGTTCTGGCATGACTAACTTGGATCGGCTGCCACATTCCAGCATAATTATTGGATCTGTTGCCACGTTCCAACATAAATATGAGATCGGTTTCCACGTTTCGACATGCTAACTGTTTGGGTTTAGGTTCCATGAGAGGACTAATGATGTGATATAAAATGTGAAACTGGTCGTTGTTTGTAAATGTTGATATATATATGCACGTGATTAGATTGTTGTCTTGACTTGTTTATGTTGCACTAGTGGGATAGCCGCGTGATCCTACCAGTACACCAATGTTGTGTACTGATTTTGCACTTGCTCTTATTTTTGTTGAGTACAGGGCATCTTCAAGTGGCTACTGACAAACCTCACTTAGAACATCTGTGATCATAAATGCTTCGAATTCAAGGGTGAGCCAATTCTTTCGGGCTGCCATGGGATTCTCTTTCGTCGATGTCCACCATTTTCGGACTTAGACTATGTTCTAGTTAGTTCATTAGATTAGGGTTGCTTCCCTTCTTGTTTAGACTTGGTTCATTGTTAGATGTTTTGGTACATTGACTTTCAGGTTCTAGGCTGTTTCTTTCGCATTGTTAGTTGTTAAATCTTTTGTTGAAGTTTATGGGAACTTTCGTTTTTAGCTATTATTTCTGCTTTCCTATGTTTAAATGCCTTAGTTTTGGATTAGTTGCTTGGTTTGAGTTGTAGTAGTGGTTCTCCCACCAGAGTGTTAGTGTGGGTGCCAATCACGACGGTCTGGATCGTGAATGAGTGCGAGAGAGAGAAAAAAATCAACAAAAAATGAAGTACAATCCAAATGTATAATGAAGTGTAATCTAACTGGCAAAGTAGGAAGACTCACTTCATGACACTATAAAGCGAGCACATATTGATGAGATCATTCGAGATAAGTTCAAAGACGATGAGGTTCAGATTGTTCGTGGAATTTACAAGAGTCATGATGGAAAAGTCGTCAAAGTGTACCATAAGAAATGAATGATCATGCGGACATTCATTAAAACACAGTATTTTCTTAGTGATTGCAATTTCTATTTTTATTTTATATTTTTAATTAATTTTAATAAATTCATATATTCTTTTTTTGTGGTGCTGACACGTGACATTTTTTCTTCTCCAATTATATATAGATAGAAGATAGATTGTTTATTTCTTTTGTATTGAGTAATCAAAATAACAATATCTTAATTCCTCAGTTTTGACTTCAACATGCATAAATAAAATTTCCATCAAACACTTGCGCAAATTTTATTGGTGTATTTTTTTTGTCAAAAAACAATAAGAAAAATGTAAAACATTTTTTTCTGTAACTATCTATGCATAATTTTTTTTGACGAAATAACTCTTTTCCTTCTTCTTTGGATGTGATTTTGTAGTTGTTGAGACAAAGTCACTATAATCAACTTCATATTTAGAATTAACACTATCAGTGACATATGTGTATGCATTATATAGTCATAGAAACTATTTAAGCATTTAAATTTCTTATCAATAATTATTGTAAATCTTAGTTCTTGTTGATTTTTCCTTTTTTGTTTATAATTTTTAAATTTTAATGATTTTAAGTTTTTTCTCACAGGATGATTGGAGTTTAATTTGCTAGATTTGAATCTTTATTTTTATTTTTGTTATAATATATTGTTAAAGTTATTATCTGCACATATTTAATGAGTAATATTATTTAATGAAAAATTAAATCTTAAAATTGTCAATAAATTAATATTTACATTTATATATTTATCAACTAACTGCACAACGCACAAACACGTATCCTAGTATAAGATTAAAGAACAAAATAAAAAAAAAACTTAAATATATTAGGTATACAGATGAACCGTCTTCAAATTAACAACAAGAGAAGGAAAATGAATTGCTTGTCAAAAGCTGGTATTGTACCACTGGCTTTCATAATACAATGTTATGGTATTATGAAAGATAAGCATGTTAGCTAAAAGAAGGTGAGAACTTGATTTTGTTGATTATGATTTAGTGTTATGTACCTGATGATATTTTTCCCCCTCATTCTTCATTTTGTTCATCTGGAAATCTTAATTCGGTTCAAGAAAAGAAGATGAATGACCACTTTGATATCATCTACATCCTTGTTCATTGCTAAAACTAGAGGGCAATATGATTTTCACTTAATATGGATCAAAAGTCTCTTAACTTCTAAATTTCTTGTGTTTTCTATAAGAACTTGCGGAAAAGGATTTGTGAAATTTACGGTGATATAGACTTTCTAGAAGCAACCATTATGTGCTATCAGTGTTAAAATGTTGGCGTGCATTAGTAAGTTCTCTCTCTCTTTTTAGCATGAAAGGGTGGGCAATTAGTTAGGAAAGTTGAAATCGATGACTCTCTAATCCATACTTTCTTCATCAACTTGTCCATATCTATATGTTCTTTGTAAACCTCAAACATATAGTCTATATTTTTTTATGTACACATACACCTCTTCCTGTTTTCAAAAATTCTATTTTTTTCTTCCTTTCAGGCATTCTGTGCTGGGGTATGAAGATGCACAAAAGGACTGTTGTAAAAAATGTGATATTGGAAAGAGGGTAATTTCTTCATCATGTTGACTGGAAAATGAGTACTCTTAGGGATACAAGTTACATGCCTCTACAAAGATTTGTCAGACTACTATGCCACCAAAGAAATTTATGAAATTTCCAGGTGGGAATTGTATTAACTAGGAAAAGGAGGTACAAATTGGAAAAACAAGAGGCCTACATGTTGAAGAAGCACTTGGTCTATCATCAGACGGCAAAAATATGGATGTCCACTAAAAAAGACTGTCTCTTCAAGAGTTGTGTCAACCAAATTCATGTTGACAATGACTCAAGGAAATCTAAGCAAGCCTAGAACTTAAATTTTAAATCCTTTTCTTGAGATGAGTACCATACAATATTCTTTAGAATAAGTAGGATATGCGAAACCTCGCAATGAAGGGCACCATGGGTTACCAGATGGGCCCATCAGGTTTATCCTGCCAATCCTAAAGACCATTACACTTGCTCTTCTCAAGAAAATAATATGAAATTTGAGCTCTAGACTTGCTAAAATTCCACCGAGTCACGATTGGCATGGATTTGGTAGACACAACAGTTGAGGAGACAATATTTATCAATGGATATCCATATTTCTTGATGCCCTATGACAAACCAAGGACTTCTTCAACAGGTAGATATCTCGTTTTCCCAGTTTGTACCTCATTTTCCCAATTAAGGCAATGCCCGCCTGGAAACTTACCAAGTTTCTTTGGTAGTGCACTGTCTAATTTTTGCAGAGGCATATAACTTGGATCCTCTGAATGCTCGTTTGCTTGTTAATGTGATGAAGAAATTACCCTCTTTCCATTTCACATTTTTCACTACACCAATCCGCATGCGTTTCTTCACAACAACCCAACACACAATATCTAAAAATGAATTTCAAAGCAAATTTTTTACAACATGAAGAGGACTATGTATGCACAGAAGATACATGTAATAATTAAAAGAATTAAATGCAATAACATGCTTATGAAAGAATTAATGTATCCTTTAGTTAGAGTCCAATATCCAATACCATTAGGATCCCGTAGTGTAGAACGCCAGAAAGATTAGACATCTCGAAGAGATCTTTATTGTCCCTAAGAGGTATTTCACTTCAATTTATGCTTTTAGTTTTATTCCACTATTCAGTCCTAGTTAGGATTCCAAAAAAGGGAAGTAAAGTTGATACTCTAACTAGCAATTTGCTTCTCGAGAAGAAACCTCTTCTATGAAAATATCAACTTATGCCTTATAAATGGAAGGTAAATAATAAATGGAGGGGTTTGGGATTGGGACAACGTTTGATGTTTTGAAAAAATATATAGATATAACACAAGGTGATGAAGCAAGTACAAATCACAGAATCATTGCTTTTAGCTAGCCGACTGCCCTTTAATGGTAAAAATCAAGATGGACATAGAGAATTACTTCGCACGACAACATTTTTATATTGATAACATGAAATATTTTCTTCTTGAAAACCTATGTTACTACAAATTTCACAATTTTTATTCTACAAATTTATAAGAACAGAAATTCAAAAGCTAACCAATTGTTGATCCAGCTTAAGTGAAGCTCATATTGTGTTCTGGTTTTGGCAATGAATAAAGATCTAGATGATATCAAAGTGCTTCACTTATCCTCTTTTTCACATAGAATAAAGATTACCATATGATCAAATTGGGCAATGAGGAAACACAATGTAAAAAGTTACATAAAGGTAAATCATAATCAACAAAATCATGTTTTCATCACCATGTAGCTCACATGCTTATATCAGTAATAAATCCCCTTTTTGCACCAAACAGATATCCAGTACATCCCAGCAAATTTTTTTCCTGGAATATTATTTGGTTATATATTATCCAGATAGAAACACCTCCAGTACTCCTCCTTAAGAAGCACTTTATGGAGGTAAATGACATAAAAAGCCAATGGTACAATACTAGTTTTTTTCCTGCCATTGTAAATAAAATCAGTGTTGCTAATATAGTTGTGGGACAGTGATATACATCATAGATCACTATAGCTGATATATTCTTTGACTATCAAATCCGGAACTTAGAACCACACTGTTTATGAAGGGAAAGAACAATATTTTGAGTAAATTATGAATATTTTCTCTTAATTTAGCTTTTTAATGATATATAACTTGTACTTAATTCATTCTTTTTATATAAGGAAATCATACTAGGGTTTATTGATGACCACGTATATAATTGGTAGGCCACATAAATATTTAAAAAGTTGTCTGTATATTCTACTTTTAATTGTGCAACTGAGCTTAAAGTAATAAGTTCCAATTCCTATTGAATTACATATGTGTGGAATGAGTAAATAATGAAAAAGAATTGAAAAGATCGATTGATGACACCACCCATTGGGTAAAGAATGAGACTCAAGGATGAAATTGGAAGTGTAGTGAGGGGCATGTCGTCAGGCAGGAGGCAATTTTAGAATGTCTTGTGATAAAACCTGATTCAGGCCTAGGTGATGTATTTGGACTTCCCGCATCTTGTATGGGTCCCTCTGGCCGTGAGAACTATTGTACCGTGAGAGGGAGTTGCATGGGTCCTACCTTACCCACACAGCAGAGGGTAGGTGCATACACTTTTATTGATGATTACTGATGGTTCAATGACACATTCTAGATTCATATGCATGGCCTATCACCCATATAGATGTTTATATTTGCGCCCTTCGGTTTTAAGGGGGATCGGTTGGGTTATCTTCGTTGTTTGTATCTTCCGGGCTTATGAGTTTCGATTAGGTTATTGTTTTACCATATTTTGTATTCTTGTGATATTGATCTTGTGTTGATAGTTTGTGGTCTACATTAGTTGATATTAACTCTCCTGACCATAGGTAGTTGACTCTTGTTTCATAGTTTGTTTGTGAGCAGGTTGTTGTCTTGCATTTCGAAGTGCGTTCTTGACTCGATTCCTTATCCTTTATATCCTGTTTATTCTTCTTCTTGCTTTTCTATCATACTTTACCTCGTGTTTAGTTTCTTGAGTTCTATTTTCTTTATTACCTATGCGTATACTTTCCTTATTTTTGGAGCTCAGTCGGTCGATGCCTATTGAGTACCACTTGTTGGTACTCACACCACACTTCTACACCCTAGAGATCATGTTACGAGTTCTCGCTGTTGGTTTGGATCTCGTGCTTAGCAGGTTTTGGACTTCGAAGACTGGGTGAGCTCATGGCGTTCATAGTTGCCGGTTTCCATCTGCTTTGTCTAGTCTAGTATTTATTTTTCTTTCAAAGATAGTCTGTACTTATTTGTAAAATCCTTATACTCTCATTTTAAGTATATGCTCTACTACTGACCCATGCCAGGTCTTAGGAATGGTTCCTTGTAATATATAAATGTTGAACTATCTCTCTTCTCTTTTCTGTTAGCTTCTTGCTTCTCTTTTTTATCTTCCGCGTGTTTGCCCAGTAGTTATGGTTCCGCGTGAAGGGGTAGGATTACCTACTTGTGGGGTAAAGTAGGTGTCATCATGACCTGAGAAATTAGGTCGTAACATTTTAGGTCGTAACACGTTTTAATTTTCAAAACAATAGTAATGAATGGGCTTTGTGTCAGAAGTGGATTTTTCTCTAAGGAGGGCCCATTGTTTTAATGGAGACGTCAACGATGAATGGTTTCATATGTTTTTCCCATAACTTTGGATTGATTTTTTCTCTTTCAGTCAGTACTCTTCAGTGGTTTCGGATTCTATTAGGTCTCCAGATGGGTTTAGGGTACCATTAAGAGTTCCCAGATTATATCTGGACAAGCTTCATTCTTTGGGGATTCCTTAGGGGCATTATTTCATTTTCCTTTTCATTCTATATAATCACTCATAACAATTGTTTTTTTGTCCGGATGTACTGTTATGAATGGAAACAAAGAAGAGGATGAACATATAGCTTCAGTACGTACACAAAGCCATACAGATTTAATTAGACCTATTAGTTCAAAGAAAAAGGAGTCGAGAGTATATTGTTGGGAAGTATAATTCAGTATATTTTAATGAAGGCTCTTTAGAAGAAACTTATATTTCTGTTGGTTCTGTGATCGAGGTAATTCATCATGTTTACTACTCCCTCCATTTTATTTTACTTACCTCCTGTACCAAATATATATGTTTCATTTTACTTGTACATTTAGCAAATCACGAGAAGTTTATTACTTTTTTGTCATACTACCCTTAGTATTATAAAAAAATGTCAGTCAAATTTAGAGTTATATGATAAGTATGACTGACTTTTAATTTGAACTATAAAGTTGACAGACATTTAATTTATTAATACTAAGTGTAGTATGATAATAAAGTAATATAATTTTCATGATTTACTAAATGGACAAGTAAAATGAAACATATATTTTTGGTACAGAGGCTAAGTAAAATGAAATGGAGCGAGTAGTAAACACGATTAATTAACCAAATCACGAAATCAACTAAAATATAAGTTTCTTCCGAAGAACCTTCATTGAAGTATATGGAATTATACTCCCCAACAATTAATATTCTCAACTAATTTTTCTTTGAACTGATACTTCTAATTAAATCTATATGCTTTTTATATCTACCAATGATATATGGTCATTCTCTGCTTTGTTTCCATCCCTAACAGTACATCTGGAAAAATAATCGATTATGGTGAATGCTTCTATAGAAGAGAAAGGAAAATAAAAAATGTACCTCTAGGTGATTCCCAAAGAATGAAGCTTGTTCAAGATATTATAAATTTGATTTGGGAACTCCTGATGGTACCCAACGTCCATCTAGAGACCTAATAAAATTAGAATCCATTCAAGAGTACTGACTGAAAGAGAAAAAAATAAGTCCAAACTGATTGGCAAAACAGATGAAACCATTCATCTTTGATGGCTCCATTTAAACAATAAGCCCTCCTTAGAGAAAAAACTCACTTCTCATACAAATCCCACTCCCCACTATTTTTTTTCAAATTGAAATGTGTCATGACCTAATATCTCATGTCATGATGACACCTACTAACACCCTTAAGTAGGTAAGTCAACCCCATAAACCGGAACCAAAAGCAATAGTGTATCACGTGGAAGAAAAACATAAGGGAAGCAGGGAACAAAATTCAAAATAAAAGGGAGGAGATACACCAAGGAAATAATGGAAAGAGATAGACAACAATATAAATATACAAAACAGCCCCAAGATGTGGCAACAGTCTTTAGTCGAGCTTCTAATCAAAATAGGAGTACAAGGAAATATAAATATATATAGAACCGTCTCTTAATGTAAAATAAAGACTAATCCTAGGAAAACAGAGGTAGATTGGAAACTTCAAACACTAGGAGCTCACCCTAGTGTACGAATCGAGAAGCTGCTCCACACAAGGCATACCTCAATGGAGAGAACCCATACTATGATGTGTAGGGTGTAGAAGCATAGTATGAGTACCAACAAGTGGTACTTAGTAGGCATAGGCTGACTGAGCTCCAAAGATAAATCAACAATAAATTACAAGTAAAGAAAGTTTTATCAATCTGTGTTTTAAAAAACAAGAATTACTAATTTCAATAAACTTTGCAGAAACACGAAGTATCCAAAGTTTAATAAACCAGTAAGAATAGATGAACATAAATTAATTGACAAAACTAAAATCTATAAAAACGTACCACAATCTGGAAAAAACAGAAGAAAAGATCAAGCCCACTGAATGCACAGTGTCCCCTTAAGGAAATTATTCCCCTGTACTATCCGAGGTTTGATTTGGAATATGTCCTCCCAGGATAGAATTATCTCAATTACCAGTGTATTGATACCCAAAACTCTAGTGTCAGTGAACCACTCAACAACAATAAAGTACAGGAAGAAATTTTGTGCAGAAGAAGAAGAAGAAATCAGAAAAATTCGTAAGGAATAAGTCTGAAAAATCAATGTATTTATAACCAAGAGAAACTGGTTCCGAAAGGTTGCAATCCTTTCAGAATCCACACGACCATTCATGAAAGTTTGTAATCTTTCAAACGGTCATGGCTATTTCTGAAAGTTGCAACCTTTCAGAATAGTCACTTCCAATGGCGGAAAATTCAAATAAAATAGGAAATATTAAAATAAAATGGGTCGCGCGTGGATTCGAGTCGAGTCGGATTAATTAACTAATTAATTGAAATGCTTCGGTTAATTAACTAATTAAAACGTTGGCCATTCAATTTAATTTAATTAATTAAATAAATATTTAACTAAAATAATTAAAACAAACTTTGTCCAAAAAAATGATCTCTCGATCATTTTCCAAAGCCAAAGCCAAAGCCGAGCCGAGCGAGCGACGACGACGACGGTGCGAGGGGGGTCCCTCTTTCCAACCCTTTTAACAATTAATAGGAATGTTTCTATATTTAAACTGTCCTATTTTTCTTTCCATCACCGATGAGGGACAAATGCCTTTTCAATAAAGCATAAGAGGACTTTTCAAGTTCTCAACTCTTCAAGTTCCCAACTTTTCAAGTTCCTCTCTTTTCATCTGCCCTCCATTTCCCATTACTCTTGCTACATACCCAACATAAAGTACAATACTAGTAGCTAAAGAAGATATGTAACATAATTCAAACAAAAAGTTACAAGGAAGTAGAATAAAATGATCAAGAGACAGACGCAAGGGAACATACGTGGAGGTGCTAGACCAATAACCTAACCACTACAAGGGTCCACTAAAGTAGCCAAAAAACTGGTGATACAACATTGGTTACCATTGTTACACCTCACAACAGCCAAGAGGCCAATCCATATGGCCAAAACCATAAGCACCAATATAGAGATAAGTCTAAATATTTTTTTATTGATAACTAACAAATCAACATAATATACACAATTATATACTCAAACAATAACCTAACCGAACCCTTATAATCTTGAAAGGTCCACAACAACAAACATAACCCATCCAACCCCTATACGAACAGTGGGTGCAAATAACAATCAATGATATTGGTTACCGACTTATAAGTGTGTGTAATGCAATATAAACCAACGGTGCCATACAACCAAGTATACTCACCTATTTAAGTTCACTTTACACTCCGCACATACTTTTCCAAAATAATCATCATTGGAATATAACTTCTTCAAACTCTCAAAACTCATCAATCTACAAGTCAGGGTATACATCAATGCATATTTTCTATATAAATAAGCTTCAACAATATTCACTTTGCCTTGATTATAATTAATCGCATAATGAAATGACACAATAAATTATATCCATTTTTCATTGTCACGACCCAGACCGTCGTGATTGGCACCCACACTAACAAACTTAACCAAAGTAATATACACTTAAAGCTACGGAAACATGTTTAAATGACAATAAAAATGGAGTCCCCATATACTCCAAGGTTTTAACAAACAACTAACCAAACTAATGCGGAATAAGAACCCCTAGAACCTGAAAGTCATTGTACCAAAACTCTACTAACGACAAGTCTAAGACTAAGGGGTACAACCCCGAAACTAAACAACACCTTGAAGAAATAGTCTGAGTCCGTAAAGTGTGGACTTAAACAAGAAAGATCTATGGAAGCCTGAAAGAACTAGCTCACCCTTGAATCCGGTCACACTGAATAGTCACCTAGCTGAGGTCTATCAATAGCCACCTGAAGATGCCCTGTACTCAACAAAGAAAGAGCAAGTACAATATTAGTACACAACCACAGTATACTGGTAGGATCATGCGGCTATCCCAATAATTAAAACGCATGCAAGTAACCACAACATTATAAGACAAGCATATACTGAACATATACAATATTAGTCATCTTTTCAGGATCAATGTAGCATCCCACATTCTCACTAATACACATTAGTTATCAATTTAGAGCAACATACAGTCTTTAATATGAATCATCATTAGATATGAACGTAATCATCATAAGTAGATACACAACACAATTCGATGGACCTCTCACGGAACCCAATTCAATGGTCCTCTCATGGAACCCACACCCAAACTGTTAGTATACCGAAACGTGGTACCCGATCCAATTTTTATACCAGAACGTTGCAACTGATCCCATATTTATGACGGAACGTGGCAACCTATCCCATATTTATGATGAAATGTGGCAACCGATCATAGTTAGTGTGTCGGATCGTGATACCCGCCCATTCAACAAACCACAGTCACAATCACAATGTATGTTCTCACAATGATATAACAAGAGGTGATTCATGGCATACAATTAATCAATTATCCTTATTTACGATTAGGGTGATCAATAATGCAACATTCGCATACATACATGCATTATAAAGAAGTAATTACAAACATATATCATACCAACATGAAATCACAACCATCACCTACCTTGAATCCCCTAAGTCACTTGAATATTCCCTTGCCAGATTGTTCCCACATGTTCGTTGTCTAAAAACATACAATAAATGCAGGGATCAATAAACGAGGTCTAATTACCCGAATTATAATCAAAATTATCAACCCTAGGCCAAACCCTTGATCCCCATACCTATGTTAGGGTTTATTCCACCATAAATCAGAGATCAAAACTCTCCCCCATCGATAATTACTCAAGAAACTAAGTTTTACATATCAAAAAGTAGATTCGGGGAGTGAAAACCTTACCTTTTGCCTCAAGAATGGTGGAAAACTGTCAAGAATACACCTGGGGTCATTCTTTAGCTCTCAAAGTCGAAAAATGCAGAATAAAATGATTTTGGGATTTATTTCCGACTTAAATCGCGAATGTCCCACCATAGCGGATCTCATCCCGCTACAGCGGCCTCACTCTAGCAGGAAAATCCCGCCTTAGCGGCTTACACGTAAACAGTGAGCAAAATTAAGAATTTTCAAACCCCATTTCACAACACACCTTCACCCTATGACACTCAGAAAATACCAGTTCACGCTAAGATCAATTTCGGGAGTTTTACTCGCCCTAATTCAATTCTGTAAAGTCACACGGGTTCCTTAATGTCTTCGCTATCTACTCATGTGATCAAACTCATAATTAGATCATCCAAATGTTACCAGATTTTCCTAGACCTTACTGACTCTGATTTCATCCAAATCTGGACTAGGCTAGGAAATCCCAAGTTACTACAAAAAGATTTTCTAGTCCATTTCTTTCCCCTATTGGCATTTTTCTAACGACGGAATCATATCGTTACAATAGATACCAATTTACCCATCACTCATCCCTGAGTGATCAACTAGGAAAGACTGGCTAAAGTAAAGGTAGAGTAGTTTCTGTAATGTCGAATTACTGGGGATACTTGTCTCGCATGTCCTTAGCTTTCGGACATCGATCAAGAATTCAACCGATTCTTCCTCATACCAAAGGTCTTGTTTAGCAATATTGAGTGTCACTTTATGATATAATCTCCGTCCCCAAACCAACTAATTGAACACCTACACATCCTCCCATGTAATGCCTCAATGAAGTCATCACAATACTCGAGTGATAAATATTGTTGTATGTACACTTAACTAACAACAAAGATATTCCCAATAACCACCAAAGTTTGATCGTACACATGTCTGCAACATGTTATCAAGGACTTTGACACAAACATCAGGACGAATCCTCTGTCACATAACCATGAAAAAAATCCTAAATCAAAACTCGCCACAATTAGAGGTGAGCTTCAACCAACCAACACACAGTCAGAATACCCAAACAATCATAATTCTTATCAACATCTCCATCTCACAACATAAATTCCCATAAGCTTAAGTTACAAAAATTTCAATCTTTAGACATGAGATACTCCTTAAGGGATATGTCCGAGTACACAAACCCTATAGCAACACTATCGAAATGCTAGATTTAGTAATTATAGATTACCTCTTAACAACAGTAGAATTGGATTCAATGACCCCCACATTAAACCACTCATAATCGATTCATGACCTCGACGACAAGATGAAATATTAGATTGTCGGACAACCATAAATACGCAGGGTAGCTCTTCTATAAATTCTTATAAGCAAGGTGGTATATGTAGAACCACTAAAATACCTTAACAACTCCAAGACAAAACCAATTATGTCATTCGAAATAACCAAATCTTCTCAATCTTCCCACTAAACCAAGAGAGCGTCGCAGGATTTGGTACCCCTGATCCACCACTGGGGATCCACCCACAAATGTGAAAACACACGAGAGCATAGCTCGTGAATCATACTCACAATACTAACAATCATCATAAGCACTCCGACCATTCACCTTATTATAAACCAACACTTTTAAATGAAAACCTTTCTTGGGTATTTAACAATCAACAACATTGAACTTTACAACTCAACCTAGGTGTAAGTCCTTTCAAATGTTCAATACCGGATACAACTGATCATTACTCACCTTGCCAATTCATACCTTGACAAATACATCATCACAAATGTAGACTTACAATCAAAAATCTGAATTGTAAATTCAATCGTATAACACCATCCTCTTATCTATCAACATTAGCTTGTACCTTGAAGATTTTTATGAATTCGTGGATCTTCTCTTATCATTGATCGCACCTCTATCGATCTTACAATATACTTCGCTAAAATTTCGTCGTACTCATTACTAAACTCAAAAATAAAACCAAAACACTTATCATCACACTCAAGAAAATGTATGTACACTCCTTTCTTAAGTGTTTTTCAATAGTTTATAACCAATATGATAGACTTGTGACACTATTACCATAGCCACAACAAAATGAATGAAATCACGCGTCTCTGAACCCAATTATCTACCCCTCTGAAGATATCTCTTTAGCCTTTGCAATCAAATAAAATATTCTTGCTCTCGCCTCTCTCTAGAGGATGTACTACATCTCACTATTTTTCTTCATTATGAATCTAGCTCTTTTAAATTCGGTTCAAGCGGTGTCCCACCATCTCTAAAAACTTTCCATACAACCACGCTACTCACCAAATATAAGGAAACCATAACCTTAAATACTCGCAAGTCATAACTACCATACAAAAAATCGCTTAACCAATAATATTATTACATAGTTGCATCCCGTCATAATCCATCACGAACTCTTATTACCATTACACTCAGTCAGCCTTAACAATCACTACAAAGCCAACATTTCATCATCACGACAACTCAAACTCAGGTAAACTCATCAAATTCAAAGGACTAACCCAATTTATACGTACTTTCTTACTACAGTACTTCAATTTCCTTCACCCAAGCATACTCATTGGGACCTTCCTTATCCATAAGCTTGTCATTTCGGTATCAATCTACTCCTTTATGGCTTAAGATAAAATCACTTGTTCTCACACTACCCTCCTTCTTCTTAACAAACAAGACAGGAGCACCCACGGAAAAACACTAGGACAGATGAAACCTTTATCAAGAAGCCCTTGGATTTGAGCTTTAAGCCCTCTCAATTCTGATACCACATGAATAGACTCAATAAAGGGAGATTCGACCTCAATATCCCGAATATGAGCCAATTACACAAAACAATCCTGCCCTACTAGTTTCCTAGCCCGAATGGAGGATATGATCTTAGCTAGCTTTGGCTTGTACACCCCTTCCCACTATAATCTTTCCCTACTAAGGATTTCTAGAGTTAACGACTTAGTATTACCATTATGCCCGGTGTAATAGGGGGGACAACCAAGTCATGCCTAATATTATATCAAGTCAGTCATATCCAGCATAACCAAATCAACTCAAATTTGAAACTTCATAAACACAACAGGACAATACTATATACATGGGTGACTACGACTGACTCTTCAACTAGGGTAGAAACATGGATGGGGCTTCAAGTATATCACAAACCACAACAAATCCCAAGGTAATTGAACTGACATATATGAATAAGTAGAACCCGGAGCAAACAAAACAATAGCCATCTGAGCACAGACAAGAGTAGCTCTTGTGACCACTGCATCACATCCTCAAACTCGATCTTACCCAAAAAACATAAAATTGTGCCCTACCCTCTTGATGGGCAGCCTTATTGCCTGGCTGCACTACTCCTCTACCTGCATTACCATTTTCCCAGACTCCATGGCCTCGCTGATTTCCTCCTCATATGCCCAGGTTCTCCAAATATTTCAACACACTTTATAACCTATATTCGATTGTTGACCACTGAATTAGATTGTGGGGGTTAGTTCGGGTACGATTCGTGGTCCATAATTATGACTAGGAAAATAGGAGAAGCAGGGTTGAGATTCTATCTCGCCATGTCCCGCTCTAGCAGGAGAAATCCCTCACTGGCAGCCTCGCCTTGGCAGGAAAAGTCCCGCCCCAGCGGCCAAAATGGAAACAGAACCCCTGCCAATTTTTTTTCAGAAGTTCTTCTCTTCTCTAAATTCCACAAAGGTTCCTAGCTTTACTTAGCAATTTTAGAATAATCTTCATTACTAGGATAATCATTTTCTACCACTCAATCAATCCCACGATACACCAACCAATTCATTTTTATTAATTCAGTGCCACACCCCACACATCCGTAGGATACACCTAGACACTCACACGATCCTTAGTCAAGATTTTCCTTTCACAACGAGTTTCACGATACTCAAGTATTTACAACTTGCATAACTTCAACGACCAGGACAACATATTGTACATATCAAAGTTCAGACACCCATTTATTGTGCACATAATCACCTCATCATATTCAAGCAATTACAACTTCACATTCACAGTTAATTCAGACAACCAGAAGCACACATTCAAAGTTTCCAAGATACAATTCACAGATAAGTCCAAATTCTTAATTAATTATTTCGCTTCATGGGTGACCATTCCTAATCATCCATGCATTCACTCCACCCCTAGGGCCAGATACCAATTTGAACCTTCTCAGTTTCCAATTTACTTTACTTGTGGCCCCTCAGTCGTGACCACGACATCTAGTTCACTTCGTTCAGATACCAATTGAAACCGGGAGATACCAATTGGACTCAACTCATACCAGAAGTGACAATAGTAGCTAGCAAGCCCCACAAATCTGCTAATTTCAATCATAGAACTTGGTCGAACCCAATTCTTAACCGCCTCAATATTTAACTGATGGTAACCAGACCTTAAATCAATCTTAGAGAAAATCGATGCACCGTGCAATTGGCCATAAAAGGTCATCTATCTGAGGTAATGGATACTTGTTCTTAATGGTGACCCTATTCAACTATCGGTGGACTATACACATCCTCTCTTGCTAGTGATGGTGTTACCACTTTTGTTGCTCTAGCTCGGACCATAGAGTGAAGGAGGAAAGATATCAATTTGTATCACCCAGATACCAATTGGATTCAAGTCATAGCATGAAAGAGTAGAAAGAAGTGAGTTTTTGCTAAAGTCCTATAGCATCTCAAAGAAAAGTACGGACATCTTCTTACTGTTCCGCAAGACTCTACTAGACTCGTTTCGGTACAATGAGATCACCGAACCTAGGCTCTGATACAAGCTTTGTCACGACCCAAACCGTCGTGATTGGCACCCACACTAACCTACTTAACCAAAGGAATACACATGTAAAGCTACGAAAGTAGGTTTAAATGAAAATAAAATGGAGTCCCTATAAACTTTGAGGTTTTAACAAACAACTAACCAAACTAATTCTGAATAACAACCCCTAGAACCTAAAAGTCATTGTATCAAAACTATACTAACGACAAGTCTAAGAACAAGGGGTACAACCTTGAAACTAAACAACACCTTTAAGAAATAGTCTGAGTTCGGAAAGAGTGACTTAAACAAGAAAGATCCATGGCACCCTGAAAGAACTAGCTCACCTTGAATCTGGTCACACTGAATAGTCACCTAGCTGAGGTCTATCCATAGCCAACTGAAGATGCCATGTACTCAACAAAGAAAGAGCAAGTGCAGTATCAGTACATAACCATAGTGTACTGGTAGGATCACACATCTATCCCAATAAGTGAAACACATGCAAGTAACCACAACATTATAAAACATGCATATACCGAACATATATAATATTAGTCATCTTTTCAAGATCAATGTAGCATCCCACATTCTCAATAATACACATTGGTTATCAATTTAGAGCAGCATACAGTCTTCCAATATGAATCATCATTAGATATGAACGTAATCATCACAAGTAGATACACAACACATTTCAATGGTCCTCTCACAAAGCCCAATTCAATGGTACTCTCATAGAACCCACACCAAACTGTTAGCATACCGAAATGTAGTACCCGATCCAATGTTTAAGCCGGAACGTGGCAACTAATCCCATATTTATGTCAGAATGTGGCAACCGATCCCATATTTAGTCCAAAACATGGAAATCAATCCCATATTTATCCCGTAACGTGGCAAACCGATCCCAGTTAATGTGTCAGATCGTGACACCCGCCCATTCTACAAACCACAATCACAATCACAATGTATATTTTGATAATCATACAACAAGAGGTGATTCATGGTATATAATTATTCAATTATCCTCATTTACGATTAGGGTGATCCATAATGCAACATTCGCATACATATATGCATTATAATGAAGCAATAACAAACATATATCACACCAACATGAAATCACAACCATCACCTACCTCGAATCCAAGCTTGAATCCCCTAAGACACTTGAATCTTCCATTTCCAGATTCTTTCCGCTTGTTCGTGGTCTAAAAATATACAATTAATGAAAAGATCAATAAACGAGGCCTAATTACCCGAATTATATCTAAAATTATCAACCCTAGGCCAAACCCTTAATCCCCATACTGAGGTTAGGGTTTCTTCAACCATATATCACAGATCAAAACCCTCCCCCATCGATAATTACCCAAGAAACTAAGTTTTACGGATCAAAAAATAGATTCGGGGAGTGAAAACCTTATCTTTAGCCTCAAGAATGGTGGAAAACTGTCAAGAAAACTCAGGGGTCGTTCTTTAGCTCTCAAAGTCAAAAAGTGCAGAATAAAATGATTTTAGGGTTTATTTCTGACTTAAATCGCGATTGTTCCAAGAAAGCGTACCTCATCCCGCTACAGCGACCTCGCCCTGGCGGGAAAATCCCGCCTTAGCGGCTTGCACAGAAACAATGAGCAAAATTAAGGGCTCGTTTGGCCATAGATTTCCCAAATAATTTGGGGAGAAATTTGTCAAATAGTGTTTGTCTATAAATTTGCCATTATTTGGCAAATATTTTTGGCAAATATCCCAAATTCCCAAATACTAGTTTTTTCTAGTATTTGGGCCAAATCTCATTATTTGGGATCTTTTGAAAATTAAAATTTTACACCAAACTTTTATCTTTTACGAAAACACCCTCTATGGTAGTTGTTTGCGCTGTATTACATAATTTTTTACATGAACACCAAAGTAGTGATGAAATATTCAACGAATATGAAAGTGATGATATGGTTGTTGATGAAAATGATGAACAATCAGCTCAAGGTAACAAAGTCATATGCTTTGTCTACTTCACAATGTATTGAATGATGCTTGTTGCACTCACTCCAAACTAACACATTGCTCTAGTGGCATGGAAACTACTTGTTATTTGTTGCAATGAAGATCCAATTGACTTGTAATACAAAATTATGGTTAGTTTTGATAGTTTTTAAAACTTATGGGTATAAATCATATTTTTTCTGAAAAGTGAAATATATTTCACAAATACTATGGCCAAACACATGGTGAAATTTCTCCCAAAAAATATTTGCCAAGAATATTTGGAAATCTATGGCCAAACTCTAGCTAAGAATTTGCAAACACCATTTCACAACACACCTTCATCCCATGACACTCAAAAAATACTCGTTTACGCTAACATCAATTTCGGGAGTTCTACTCGCCCGAATTCAATTATGTAAAGTCGTACGCGTTCCTTAACGTCTTAGCTATATACTCATGTGATCAAACTCAAAATTACATCACCCAATGGTTAACAGATTTTCCTAGACTTTACTGACTCAGACTTCATCCAAATCTAGACTAGGCGAGGAAATCCCAAGTTACTACAAAATGTTTTTTCGGTCTAATTCTTTCCCCATTGCCTTTTTCCTAACGATGAAATCAGGTCATTACAGTCATGCCTTTTATTAATATATTTATCATTCTAATATGCTTCATTGCCTCATGATTGGTCCTAATCATAAATTCCTTATGCCATAAATAGTGTTGCCAATTTAGTAAATCTCTCAATGGGCAGAGAGTTCCTTATTATAGGTAGAATATTACAATTTAGCTCTGCTTAACTTTTCATTAAAGTAACCTAGGGGTTATCTTTCTTCAACCATGACAGCCCAAATGCCCATTCCACTAGCATCAAACTCAATTTCAAGCGTCTTCTTAAAATTGGGGAATTGAAGTAAAAATATGGAACTAAGTTTTTCCTTTAAGATCCTAAAGTCTTCCTGTTGTTGTATATTCCAAATGAAAGGTTATTGTCACGACCCGAGAGCACCCCCAAGTCGTAACATGCGTATTCGACCTCTCGGAGGTCTCATACAAGCCCTTAGCATTCATCACATTAGATATGTAAAATAGTGCGGAATTAAAAACTCTTTAAATAAAATCCCATAAGACTCAAAGGTCACTTTTAAAAACATCATTCAAAAGTACACAAGCGGAATACTAAGTCTCTTAGCCATCTTAGACATAAACGTGAAAACATACTAGGGGCACGGCCCTTTACAATCAAAAGAAGTCTATTAAGTCTATTACAAGAAC
>NC_064282.1:81169610-81172729 GCF_019186545.1 Solanum stenotomum | reverse complement strand
ACCCACTTCATAAGCAAATTTAGGAATTTAGGGAAAACATGGGTTCTTCAAGGAATTCCATATGAAATCATCTTAAAAACATTAATCAAACATTAATTCATCAATATAATGGCTTAGAAAATGTTTTGCCAATGAACCCATGCTTAGATTAGAATTTGAGATTTTGTTCTTTGAAACACTTTTGATTGGACTCCTTGAAAGAAAGATTGATCAAGGATCAAGGGTCACCATACCTCTAAGTTGAAACCCACAAAAAATTGAAGAAGAAAGCACTCAAAACCTTCAACCCTAGCTCCAACTTCACCTTGGCCTTCAATGGTGTTCCAAAGAGAACCCTTTCTTACTCTTTTAAAATGGAACAAAATGATCCACAATCAGCTTAACACAATAATATAACCTCAAAAGAAAAGATTTGTGAAAAGACCAAAATGCCCTTAAATTTCCGGACGGACTCCTTGCCAACTGACCAACTTTCAAAGGGCATAACTCGCTCATACGAACTCGGAATAGAGCAAACTCGGTGGCGTTGGAAAGATCGTTCCAAGGGCTTTCCAAACATAACTGGAACTACTCCTGGATCATCCTGAGCTAGGAGTTATGACTGCTCAAAGTTGGCCAAAAACTCACTGATTTCCACACTTGACAGAATTTCCAGATTTTGAACTTAGCCAATTTCCAGATTCTGAACTGTTTTTTTTTTCCAAAAGTGACTACTTCCAATTTATGCTTAAACTTTAAAAATTCATACGTTAGGCTCTAGTTTCACCTATCTATTTTTAGGGTCGCTACAGTTATCATTATTGATGACCTCAATTAGGGGATCGGTTAGAGAAGGAAAACCCCTCACAAACCTTCTAATAGAACTTGCCAACACATGAAAGCTTCTAACATCACTAATGGACTTAGGGCTTGGACTCGAATTCGTTCTTTGCACCTTGGATTTGTAAGAAGTAGGATATGATTTCAAATCTTCTTTATTTATATCCAATGACAAAGAAGAAGAAGATTTCACTCTTAAGTTGTTTTCCTTTTTATTTTCCACAACCTTGAGTGTCATTTGATAAGCTTTTATAAAGTAGGAAGACGATGCAAATCTAATGGTTGCATTATATTTATAGTTAAGACCGAGATAAATCATCCACAAGACTCACCTCTCCATCATTGGCATTAGCTCAAAGCTTAACATGCTCTAGCTCCTCATAATACTCTTCCACTGTCGTGCTTTCTTGTTGAATATTGTAATACTTATTGTGTGTATTTTGTTCATAGTATTTAGCCATAAATCTTTCAATTTTCTCCCACCATGTAGAAGCAAAACCCTCAAGATGACTTGAAGCATAATTCATATTTTAAACGCCACTCAGACTGTTTAAAATATATTGCCTTTCAAGCTTTACTATATAATCAAGTCATTCATTTGGGTCACTACTTCCTTTGAAAAATGGATGTGTAACCTCGATGTTGTTGAATTTTCAATCTTCATCATCATTCCTTCTATTCAATTCTTGTAATGACCCTCGTAGTCATATCTATGTTCTTGCGTTCTTTTACTATTTTACCTCTTCCTATAGATTCCTCGAAGCTTTTGTGTGTTGCTGGATTGGGTGGGATGCTTATCGAGGTAGTTGGGAGAGTTTTGAGAAAGTTTTTCCCTTTTAAAGGCTTTTGAAGTGTGAATTGACTTCAGTCAACATCCATAGAATCGGATGTCATATAAGATTTCTGACACCTCCATCAGCTCCGAAAGGTCCATATTGGTTTAGTAGAATGGTTGGTTCTAGTTCTGAGGACCTCGATTTGAGTTTGTGCCGTTACACATTTTATTGTTAAAGTCTTGGCTAAAGTTTGACTTCAGTCAATATTCTTGGTAAACACACTCGGATGAAAATTTCATTAGTTCGGTTAGCTCTGAAATACAGAGTTTGGTCTAGAACGACCTTTGGTTTCGATCTCAAGGTGTTTGAGATGAGTTTGTTGTTATACCCCATTTTAACTCACATTAAATAGTGTACAACATATTGATGATTCCTAAATTATTTAACTTAAGGAGCTACCACCTAAATATTTTTAAGGTAAATTAGGACACCTATATATTTAACTAAGTAATGCTAAAATTAACTCCAATTAGTGGTCTACTTAACTTATGTGATAATAAATAAGGGTTCAAGTTATCCTAAAGGAAGGGATTAAGTATCATGATTTTTCTTTTCTGATTAGAGGGTCATTCATGCTAGTTCAAACAAACGTCTTGATTTCATAAAAAAATTCCAACAAATCATGCTTTATATATTTAAAGAAATGACAATTTCTAGTTAATATAAAATTTTATTGAGAGAGTAATCTAAACTAAGCCCTAAAACCATTCAAATTAGATACAGTTATGGTTAACATCCCTCCTTATGACATCTAACAAAAGAAATACATGATTTTATATACATAACTTATTACTTGTTGATAAAATGTAACTTCTGATAAAGAAAAAAATTTATGATGTTATAAGTTTAAATGCACGATTTATCAAGTTGCATTACATGGGTATATTTAATAAACAACACAAATACGCTAAGAAGACTACATATTGACGAAACAACAAAATGATTACACTGACCTTTTGTCAAGCCGAGGTTTTAGATTTACTAAAATCTAACTTTACTCTCAAACAAAACAACACGATTAATCAAAAGATAAGCCCTGCCAATGTTTTGATATTTGGAGAGCAGATGAGATTCAAAAATTTAGTGTGAACAAAGGATGAGTGGCGGCCAAATCTTTTAGGGTAAAAGAGTGGCTCAAAAACCTCAAAAACAAACGTGAAAGTAAGCATTTATAGGTGAAATTAGGGTTCTTGAATTGTTGAGTGGGAATTTGAATTTCATATTTTGAAATTGGTCAAAGATAAGCATTAAAGCTCTAACGTTGGGATTTTTGGATTTACTCGATAGTCTTCACGTGATTGACATAGCAATAACACGAAAATAGAGTGACAACCTTTGTCCATAGCTAAAGAACATTGGAGTATTCTTGAAAATGGAACGGAAGGAGTGAGAGAGGGAGGCTCCTGTGGCCTGTGAATTATGAAGGACTTTGGGGGTTGGAGGGGGGGGACGGGGGGGGGGGGG
>NC_064282.1:81054806-81169601 GCF_019186545.1 Solanum stenotomum | reverse complement strand
GGGGGGGGGGGGGGGGGGGGGGGGGGGGGGGGGGGGGGGGGGAATAAACCCTAAACAATATAAAACAAAAATGGTTTAGGTAGTTAAATAAGGATAAAATGGGTAGTACGAATTGTGAAGAGGGCTGATGGGTTGATGTTTGGACTGCTGCGTTTGGTCCCTTGATTTTTAGGGTTAATTTATAGATTTGGGTTGTTATTTGGTAGCCATATTATTGAAGTATTTCTTGGGTATTTTCATTCTTTAATTCAATTTATTTGAGCTTCTAATTAAATAACTAGTGAAATATATAATTGGTATGTAGAAGTTCTAATTTTAAAATTTTTTTCTAATGATTTATATTAATTTAGTAAGTATGAAATTTGAAATAAAATGTCGACAATCAATTTAATGAAATACAAAGTGATACAAGTGACTTTTTTTAAGAAAAAAGTGGATTTTATTAGTAATTCTAAAAATTTGACAATGATAGTATAGTAATGATATTAATAATGATGGTATGAATAACGTAAAATTTTACTTATAACTTAGAAGCCACACCAAATGTAATTTAAAGAAAGGAGGGTGAAAATTGGGTGTCAAGAGTTGTCCCTCTTTGACCAGAGACGATGTAAGTGTTTTTTGGCAAAGAAGTTGACATTGTGGCTAATTTTGTCCCGACCATCAACATTGAAATGAAGTTTATGAAAATATGGGGAAAACTCCTACATATCCCAAACTGCGGGACGCAAGTTGAGTAGAACTGAGAATAGATCATTGACCATTGGTAGTCAGTTTGACTCTCCAACAAAATTCCCCAATTAACTGCTTCGATAAAGTTCTACGTTGCATTATGTCTCTTGATTTTGCATGTAGATTATGTTTCCTGTGAAGTCTAACACACTAATTAGAAGTGTTTAGTAAAAGATACATATTTACATAACTCAACTTTTCAAGAAGGGAAAATGCATAAGTATTCCCACCCCAATCTATGTTCGAAATCTCAGAGACACACTTATACTATACTATGGTCCTGTTAACCCCCCCCCCCCGGAACTTATTTTATAAATAATTTTATACACCTTTTCGGCCTACGTTACACTATCTTCTGGGATCAGCGCGTGTTGACAATTTTTTCAAGCTATCTGGTTGATAGTGCCATGTAGGCCGAAAAGGGGTAGGAAATTATTTATAAAATAAGTTCGGGGGAGGGGGGGGAATATGACCCTAGTATAGTATAAATATGTCTTTGGGATTTCAGGAATAGGTTGGGGGGGGGGGGGTACTTATGCATTTTTTCCCTTCCAAGAAATTTAAAAGATAACATGCAATTCTCCTATATATATTTTAAAAATAAATAAATATTAAGGCATTGCGAGATGTCTCATTAATGAAAAATGTGATTTTCAAGAAATTTTGAAACAAATCATGCAACTGATATGTAAATTTTGAAATAAATAAATAATTAAGAAATTGTGAGATGTCTCATCAAAGACAGATGGTTAAAATGTGTGATTAGATGGCAGACTAACCCAATATGTCATATTTGTGGGAGGGCAAACCTAATGTGGTTTATTTTATGGTGAATAAACCCAATGAATTCTACTTTAGGGTAGATACACCCAATCCATTCTATTTTCGGTAGAATTTTACCAAGTCTAGAGCTCAAATTTCAAATTATTTTCCTGAGAAGAGCAAGTGTAACGGTCTTTAGGATTGACAAGATAAACCTGGTGGGCCCATCTGGTCTACCCATGGTGGCCTTCATTGCAAGGTTTCACATATCCTACTTATTCTAAAGAATATTTTATGGTACTCTTCTCGGGAAAAGTATTTAAAATTTGAGTTCTAGGCTTGCTTAGATTTCCTTGACTCATGGTCAACATGAATTTGGTTGTCACAACTCTTGAAGAGACAGTATTTTTCAATGGACATCCATATTTTTTGCCGCCTGATGATAGAACAAGTGCTTCTTCAATATGTGGGCCTTTTGTTTTCCCGGTTTGTACCTCATTTTCCTAGTTCATACAATGCCCACCTGGAAATTTCATACATTTCTTTGGTGGCATAGTTCTCTGACAAATCTTTGTAGAGACATGTAACTTGGATCCCTAAGAGTACTCATTTTCAAATCAACATGATGAAGAAATTACCCTCTTTCCAATATCACATTTTTAACAACACCAATCCTTTTGTGCATCTGCATACCCCAACACAGAATGCCTGAAAGGAAGAGAAAATCTGAATTCTTGAAAATAGGAAGAAGACTATGTATACATAAAAAATGTAGATTATATGTTTGAGGCTTACAAAGAGCATACAGATATGGACAAGGTGATGAAGAAAGTACCAATTAGAGAGTCATGGTTTTCAACTTTCCTAACTGATTGTCCACCCTTTTATGCTAAAATGAGAGATAAATTACTAATGCACGTCAATATTTTAACACTGATAGCATGTAATGGTTGCTTCTAGAAAATCTATATCACCGCAAAATTCACAAATTTTTTCCTGAAAGTTCGTATAGAAAACACAAGAAATTTAGAAGCTAACAGACTTTTGATCCATATTAAATAAAAATCATATTGCCCTCTAGTTTTAGCAATGAACAAGGATGTAGATGCTATCAAAGTGGTCATTCAACTTCTTTCGTTGCACTTAATTAAGATTACCAGATAAACAAAATGAAGAATGAGGGGGAAAAATATCATCAGGTACACAATACTAAATAATAATCAACAAAATCAGGTTCTCGCCTTCTATTACCTAACATGCTTATCTTTCATAATACCATACTATTGTATTATGAAAGGTGGTACAATACCAGTTTTCGACAAGCAATTCATTTTGCTTCTCTTGTTGTTAATTTGAAGACGGTTCATCTGTATACCTAATATATTTAAGTTTTTTAATTTTGTTCTTTAATCTTATATTATTAGACACAATCAATGGTGTCTTCTTCTCGAGTTTATTGTGCATCTTTAAAGGACAAATAAACTCGAGAGATTTATTTCGTCCATCAAGGATTATGCTCTTGTTACAACAAGTTATCTTTTTTGTCCTAAAAAATATCCTTTCATATCCAGAAGAAGACACCATTGATTGTGTCTAATCATATAAGATAAAAGAACAAAATAAAAAAACTTAAATATATTAGGTATACAGATGAAACGTCTTCAAATTAACAACAAGAGAAGCAAAATAAATTGCTTGTCGAAAACTAGTATTGTACCACTAGCTTTCATAATACAATAGTATGGTATTATGAAAGATAAGCATGTTAGGTAATAGAAGGCGAGAAGTTGATTTTATTGATTATGATTTAGCATTGTGTACTTGATGATATTTTACCCCCTCATTCTTCATTTTGTTTATCTGGTAATCTTAATTCAGTGCAACGAAAGAAGTTGAATGACCACTTTGATAGCATCTACATCCTTGTTCATTGCTAAAACTAGAGGGAAATATGATTTTTACTTAATATGGATCAAAAGTCTGTTAGCTTCTAAATTTGTTGTGTTTTCTATACGAACTTGCACGAAAAGATTTGTGAATTTTGCGGTGATATAGATTTTCTAGAAGCAACCCTTACATGCTATCAGTGTTGCATTAGTAAGTGCTCTCTCATTTTAGCATAAAAGGGTGGACAATTAGTTAGGAAATTTGAAAGCCATGACTCTCTGATCCGTACTTTCTTCATCACCTTGGCCATATCTATTTCTTTGTAAGCCTCAAACATATAATCTATATTTTTATGTATACATATTCCTCTTCCTATTTTCAAAAATTTTGCTTTTCTCTTCCTTTCAGGCATTCTGTGTTGGGGTATGCAATTGCACAAAAGGATTGTTGTTGTCAAAAATGTGATATTGGAAAGAGGGTAATTTCTTCATCATGTTTACTAGAAAATGAGTACTCTTAGGAATCCAAGTTACATGCCTCTACAATGATTTGTCAGAGTACTATACCACCAAAGAAATGTATGAAATTTCCAGGTGGGCATTGTATTAACTAAGAAAAGGAGGTACAAACTGGGAAAACAAGAGGCCTACATGTTGAAGAAGCACTTGTTCTATCATCAGGCGGTTAAAAATATGGATGTCCATTGAAAAAAATTGTCTCTTCAAGAGTTGTGTCAACCAAATTCATGTTGACCGTGACTCAAGGAAATATAAGCAAGCCTAGAACTCAAATTTTAAATCATTTTCCTGAGAAGAGTACCATACAATATTCTTTAGAATAAGTAGGATATGCAAAACCTCGCAATGAAGGCCACCATGGGTAGACCAGATGGGCCCACCGATTTATTCTGCAGATCCTAAATACCATTACACTTGCTCTTCATATGGAAATAATTTGAAATTTGAACTCTAGACTTGTTAAAATTCCACCAAGTCACGATTGCCATGGATATGGTTGGCACAATACTTGAGGAGACAATATCTATCAATGGATATCCATATTTCTTGATGCCCGATGACAGACCAAGGACTTCCTCAATAAGTAGATATCTCGTTTACCCAGTTTGTACCTCCTTTTTCCAAGTAAGACAATTCTCACCTGGAAACTTACCATGTTTCTTTGGTTGTACAATACACTGAGTAATCTTTGTTGAGGCATATAACTTGGATCCTCAGAATGAACATTTGCTTGTCTAGGTGATGAAGAAATTGCCTTCTTGCTATTTTACATTGTTAACTACATCAATCCACATGTGCTTGTTCACAACAACCCAACACAAAATATATAAAAATGAATTTCAAAGAAGAATTTTAAATCATGAAGAGGACTATGTATGCAAAAAAAATACATGCAGTAATTAAGAGAATTAGATGCAATAACATGCTAATGAAAGAATCAATGTATCCTTTAGTTAGAGCCCATTATCCAATACCATAAGAATCCCGTAGTGAAGAAAGCCAAAAAGATTAGACAACTCTAAGTGATCTTCACTGTCCCTAAGAGGTATATCTCTTCCTTTTATGCTTTTAGTTTTATTCCACTATTCAGTCCAGGTTAAGGTTCCAAACAAAGGGAAGTAAAGTTGATAATCTAACTAGAAGTTTGCTTCAAGAGGAGAAACCTCTTTTGTAAAAATATCAACTTCTACCTTAGAAATGGAAGGTAAATGAAAAATAGAGGGGTTTGGGATTGGGACAACGTTTGAGGTTTACAAAACACATATAGGTATAACACAAATTGATCAAGCAATTACAGATCAGATAATCATGGCTTTCAACTCGCCTAACTGCCCTTTAATGCTAAAAGTGAAGAAGGACATGCAGAACTACTCCGCACAACAACATTTTTATACTGATAACAGGTAATATTTGCTTCTTCAAAACCTATGTCACCGCAAATTTCACAATTTTTATACTGCAAATTCATAAGAATATGAATTCAAAAGGTAACCAACTGTTGATCCAGATTAAGTGAAGCTCATATTGTGTTCTGGTTTCGGAAATGAACAAGGATCTAGATGATATCAAAGTGTTTCACGTATCCTCTTTTGTCACATAGAATCAAGATTACCATATGATCAGATTGGAGAATGAGGAAACACAATGTCAAAAGTTACACAAAGGTAAATCAGAATCAACAAAATCATGTTTTCATCATCATTTCTCTCACATGCTTGTATCAGTAATAAATTCCCTTTTTACGGCAGATGCATATTCAGTGCATTCCTTGTATTATTCTAGCAAATTATTTTTAAAGAATATTATTTGGTAATATCTCATCCAGACAGAAACACTTCCAGTACTCCTCCTTAAGAAACTCTCTATGGAGGTAAATGACATAAAAATCCAGTAGCACAATACTAATTTTTTTCCTGCCATTGTAAATAAAATCGGTGTTGCTAATATAGTTGTGGGACAGTGATATACAACATAGATCACTATAGCTGATATATTGTTTGACTATCAAATCTGGAACTTAGAACCAGTGTTTAATTATAAAGGGAAAGAACAATATTTGAGTACATTATGGATGTTTTCTCTTAATGTAGCTCTTTAATGATATATCACTTGTACTAAATACATGCTTCTTATATAAGGAAAACATACTAGGGTTTGTTAATGACCACATATATAATTGATAGGGCACACAGACATTTAAGAAGTTACATGTTGATTCTACTCTTGATGATGGAACTAAGCTTAAATCAATAAGTTCCAATTTCTATTGAATTACATATGTGTGGAATGAGTAAGTGATGAGCAAGAATTGCCAGGATCAATTGATGACACCACCTATTGGGTAAAGAATGAGACTCAAGGATAAAATTGGAAGTGTAGTGACTGGCATGTTGTTACGCAGCAGACAATTTAAGAATGGATTGCGGAAAGACATAAAAATTATCTTATGCAATCTTACACTACATTTTGTAGGAGGTTGCTTCCACCACTCAAACCCCCAACCTCCTTGTCACGTTAAAGAAACTTTACTAATCACCTGAAGAATTTCATTACATTACTGGAACAAGTAATTACATAATATACACATTAATATATTTTAGTTTATTTTCATTTGTAAAGATGCAGTACCTTAATGTACTCTAATCATATTTAATAATATTAGTATCTTCTACAGATAATAAAGAATCTATATTTAGAAAGAAAAAAGGCAATAGATATGAAGGTTAGTGAATTTAAAATATATTCAAGTTAACTTTTAGGAGTATTTGTCATGACAACTACTAATCACTTTGGGTAAAACTTTCTGTAGATATTCACTAATACTCTAATGTTCTATATTATCCTTCTTTATAAGTGTTTAATACTCCTTAATTATTTTTATTATCAATGTATTTACATCCCAAAGACATCAAACGGTAGAAAAATACCATAACGACTATACAAGTAGAGTAGAAAGAAAAGAATAGAGATGGGAAAAGTTTGAGCGAAAATTCTTCCCTTAAAGCTCAACATTATTTTGTACCAAAAGTGCCACATTTGATAGATAAAAATGAATTGGAATTTCAGACGTACCTATGCAAAAAAAAGAAAGAGTACTCGGGGGTTCTTTCAAAACAACTTTTGAGTGCCATTTCCATAATGGGCATCCTAACCAACAATCAAAATTTTCTTAATTATATCCATAGTTTGTTGTATGGCACAATTGGTTTCTATTACATAAATCACATTCATATACATTTCCTGTCATAAGTAAAATTTATTGTTGTTTGCACCAACCGATCGTATGGGGGGTTGGTTGGGTTATGTTTCTTGTTGTGTACCCTTTGGACTTATGGGATCTGGTTAGGTTATTATTTCATTATATAATCATGTATCTTGTGTTGATTTGATATTTATTTATATAAATGATTTGAACTTGCCTCTATATTGGTCCTTCTGGTTTTGGCCGGGTTGGATTATTCTCAACTAATTTTTCTTTGAACTAATACTTCTAATTAAATCTATATGCTTTTTGATGTCTACCAATGCTATATGGTAATCCTCTGCTTTGCTTCAATCCATAACAGTACATCTGAAAAATAATAGATTGTGGTGAATGCTTCTACAGAAGGAAAAGTAAAATAAAAAATTTTCCTCTAGGCAATTCCCAAAGAATGAAGCCTGTTCTAGATATTATCGACATGATTTGGGAACTCCTAATGATACCCCACATCCATCCAGAGACCTGAAAAAATTAGAATCCATTGGAGAATACTGACTGAAAGATAAAAAAATAATTCCAAAGTGATTGGCAAAACAGATGAAACCAAGCATCTTTGGCTGCTCTATTTAAACAATAGGCCCTCCTTATAGAAAAACCCACTTCGCATACAAATCCCACTCCCCGCTATTTTTTTTTCAAATTGAAACGTGTCATGATCCAATATCTCGGGTCATGATGACAGCTACTAACACCCTTAAGTAGGTAAGTCAACCCCATAAACCGAAACCGAAAGCAATAGTCTATCATGCGGAAGAAAAACATAAGGGAAGCAGGGAAAAAATCAAAATAAAAGGAAGGAGATACACCAAGGAAATAAAGGAAAGAGATAGACAACAATATAAATATATAAAACATCCCCAAGATGTGGCATCAGTCGTTAGTCGAATTTCTAATCAAAATAGGAGTACAACGAAAATACCAATATATATAGAGCCGTCTCTTAATGCAAAACAAAGACTAATCCTAGGAAAATAGAAGGAGATTGGAAACTTAGAACTTCAAGAGCTCATCCTAGTTTACGAATCCAAAAGATGTTGCACACAAGGCATACCTCAATGGAGAGAACCCACACTATGATGTGTAGGGTGTAAAAACATAGTATGAGTACCAACAAGTGGTACTCTGTAGGCATAGGCAGACTGAGCTCCAAAGATAAATCAACCATAAATTACAAGTAAAGAAAGTACAGTACTAGTAGCTAAACAAGAGATATAACATAATTCAAGTAAAAAGAGACAACGGAGTAAAATAAAATGAGCAAGACACAAATACAAGGGAACTTATGTGGAGGTGCTAGACAAATAACCTAATCACTACAAGGTTCCACTACAGAAGCCAAAGCCAAAAAAACTGGTCATACAACATCGGTAACCACTGCTACACCTCACAACAGCCAAGAGGACAATCCATCTGGCCAAAACCAGAAGCACCAATATAGAGACAAGTCCAAACAAATGTTATAGATAACTATCAAATCTACATAAGATACACAATTATATACTCAAACAATAACCTAACCTAACCCCCCATAATCTTTAAAGGTACATAACAACAAACATAACCCAACCAACCCCCCAAACGACCAGTGGGTGCAAATAACAACCAATTATACTGGTTACCGACTTATGAGTGTGTGTAATGCAATAGAAACCAATGGTGCCATAAAACCAAGTATACACACCTATTTAAGCTCACTTTACACTCCCCACATACTTTTCCAAAATAATCATCATTGTAATATAACTTCTTCAAACTCTCAAAACTCATCAATCTAGAAATAAGGGTATACATCAATGCATATCTTCTATATAAATCAGCTGCCACAATAGTCACTTTGCCTAGATTATAATTTATCGCATAATGAAATGACTCAATAAATTATATCCATTTGTCATTCCTTTTATTAATATTTTATAATTCTAATTTGCTTCATAGCCTCATGATTGGTCCTAATCACACATTCCTTATGCCATAAATAATGTTTCCAATTTGCTAAAGCTCTCAATGGGAGAGAGTTCCTTATTATAGGTAGAATATTACAATTGAGCTCTGCTTAACTTTTCATTAAAGTAACCTAGGGGATTTCTTTCTTCCATCATGAGTGAACAAATGCCCACTCCCCTAGCATCAAACTCAATTTCAAACATCTTCTCAAAATTGAGAAGTTGAAGTACAAATATGGAACTAAGTTTTTTCATTAAAATCCTAAAGGATTCCTCTTTTTTTATTTTCCAAATGAACGGTTATCATTATTAATGACCTCAATTAGAGGATCGGCTAGAGAACTAAAACCCCTCACAAACCTTCTAATAGAACTTCCCAACACATGAAAGCTTCTAACATCACTAATGGACTTAGGGTTTGGACTTGAATTCGTGATTTGCACATTGGATTTGTAAGAAGTAGGAAATGATTTCCAAACTTCTTTCTTTTTATCCAATGACGAAGAAGAAAAAGAAGATGAATATTTCACTCTTAATTTGTTTTCCTTTTTATTTCCCTCAATCTTGAGTGTCATTTGATAAGCTTTTATAAAGTAGGAAGACGATGCAAATCTAATGGTTTCATTATATTTATATATAAGCCCCACATAAATCTTCCACAAGACTGACCTCTTCATCATTGACATTAGGTCAAAGCTTAACATGCTCTAGCTCCTCATAATACTCCTCCACAATCTTTCTTTCTTGTTGAATATTGTAATACTTCTTGAGTGTATTTTGTTCATAGTTTTTACCCATAAATATATCATCTTTTCATATCATTCAAACTTGTAGTAAAATTTGTATTCACCAAAGCATCTCTTTCAATTTTCTCCCACCATGTAGAAGCAAAACCCTCAAGATGAGTTATAACATAATTCATATTTTTAACATCACTCAAATTGTTTAAAATATATTGCCTTTCAAGCTTCACTATATAATCAAGTCATTCATTTGGGTCACTACTTCCTTTGAAAAATGGATGTGTAACCTTGATGTTGTTGAATTTTCAATCTCCATCATCATTCCTTCTATTTTATTCTTGTAATGACCCTCGTGGTCATATCTATGTTCTTTCATGCTTTTACTATTTTGCCTCTTCTCGTAGCTTCCTAGAAGCTTTTGTGTGTTGCTGGATTGGGTGGGACGCTTTTCGCGGTAGTCGAGAGAGTTTTGAGCAAGTTTTACCCTTTTAAAGGCTTTTGAAGTGAGAATTGAATTGGGTTAACATTTAGAGAATCGGATGCCGTATAAGATTTTTGACAGCTCCATCAACTTTGAAAGGTCCTTATTGGTCTAGTAGAATGCTTGGTTCTAGTTCTGAGGACCTCTGTTTGAGATTGTGCCGTTAGGCAATTTTATCTTTGAAGTCTTGGCCAAAGTTTGACTTCAGTCAACATTCTTGGTAAACACACTTGAATGAGAATTTCATTAGTGCGGTTAGCTCTGAAATACTCAGTTTGGTCTAGAATGACCTTTGATTTTGATCTCGAGGTGTTTGGGAGGAGTTTGTTATACCTCATTTTAACTCACATCAAATAGTGTACAACGTATTGATGATTCGTAAATTATTTAACTTAAGGAGCCACCACCTAAATATTTTAAGGTAAATTAGGACACCTAAATATTTAACTAAGTAATGCAAAAGTAACTCCAATTAATGGTCTACTTAACTTATGTGATTATAAACAAGGGTTCAAGCTATCCTAAAGGGAAGGGATTAAGCGTCATGCTTTTTTCTGATTAAAGGGTCATTCATGCTAGTTCAAATTTACATCTTGATTTTATAAAAAAATTCCAACAAACCATACTTTATTATATTTAAAGAAATGTGAGTTTGTAGTTAATATAAAATTCTTATTGAGAGAGTAATTTAACTAAGCCCTGAAACCATTCAAGTTAGATACAGATATGGTTAACATCCTTCCTTTATGCATCCAACCAAAGAAACACATGATTTTATATGCATAACTAATTAGTTGTTGATAAAATGTAACTTCTGATAAAGAAAATAATTTATGATGCTATAAGTTTAAATGCACGATTCATCAGCTTGCATTACATGGGTATATTTAATAAACCAAACAAATACTCTAAGAAGACTACGTTTTGATGAAAGAACAAAATGTTGACACTGACCTTTTGTCAAATAGTGAATCATGGAGAGGTTTCAGATCAACTAAAATTCGACTTTACTCACAAACAAAATAACATGATTAATCAAAAGAAAATCCCTGCCAATGTTTTTGAGATTTGGAGAGGAGATGCGATTCAAAAACTCAGGGTGAACAAAGGATGAGTGGCGACCAAATGTTTTAGGGTAAAGGAGTGGCTCAAAAACCTCAGAAAACAAACTTGAAAGTAAGCATTTATAGGTGAAATTAGGGTCCTTGAATTATTGAGTAGGAATTTGAATTTCATATTTTGAAATTGGTCAAAGATAACTATTAGCTCGAACGTTGGGATTTTTGTATTTACTCAACAGTCTTCACACGATTGACATAGCAATAACACGAAAATAGAGTTGTTGAAAATGGAAGGGAAGAAGTGAGAGAGGGAGGCTCCTGCGGCTTGTGAATTATGAGGGTCTATGGCGGGGTGGGGGAGGGGGGGGGGGGGAGAAAAAACCCTAAACAATATAAAACAAAAAGGGTATTTTGGGTAGTTAAATGATGATAAAACAGATAGTAGGGATTGTGAAGAGGGCTGATGGGTTGATGTTTGGACTGCTGTGTTTGGGCCGTTGTTTTTTAGGGTTGGTTTGTAGATTTGGGTTGTTATTTGGTAGCCATATTATTGAAGTATTTCTTGGGTCTTTTCATTTTAAATCAATTCATTGAGCTTCTTATTAAATAACTAGTGTAATATATAATTAGTATGTAGAAGTACTAATGTTAAAACATTTTTCAAATAATTTATTTCAAATTTAGTAAGTATCAAATTTGAAATAAAATGTCGACAATCAATTAAAATGAAATACAAAGTTATAGAAGTGGCTGTTTTAAGAAAAAAATGTATTTTATTAGTAATTCTAAAAATTTGACAACGATAGTATAATAATGTTATTAATAATGATTGTATGAATAATGTAATATTTTGTTAATAACTTAGAAGCTCAACCAAATGTAATTTGAAGAAAGGAGGGTAAAAATTCGGTGTCAAGAGTTGTCCGACGATGAAAAAGTTTTTTTGGCAAAGAAGTTGACATTATGGATAATTTTGTCCCAACCATCAGCATTGAAATGATATTTATGAAAATATGGGGAAAACTCCTACATATCCCAAAATACGGGACGTAGGTTGAGTAGAATTCGAGAGTAGATCATTGACCATTGGTAGTGAGTTTGACTCTCCTACAAAATTCCCCAATTAACTGCTTCGATAAAGTTTGTTGCATTATGTCTTGTGCTTTTGCATGCAGATTATGCTTCCTGTGAAGTCTAACACACCAATTATAAGTGTTTAGTAAAAGATACATATTTACATGACTCAATTTTTCAAGAAATTAAAAAGATAACATACAGTACTCCTATATATATATTTTTTAAACATTAATAAATGATAAGGAATTGTGAGATGTCTCATTAATGAAAAATGTGCTTTTCAAGATATTTTAAACATATCATGCAACTGATATGTAAATTTTAAAATAAATAAATAATGAAGAGATTGTGAGATGTCTCATTAAAGATAGATGGTTAAAATGTCTTATTAGAGGGCAGACTAACCCAATATGTCCTATTTGTGGGAGGACAAATCCGATATGTTCTATTTTAGGGTGAATAAACCTAGTGCATTCTACTTTAGGGTGGATAAACCCAATGCATTCTATTTTAGGGTAGACAGACTCAATGTATTCCATTTAAGAGTGTATGAACTCAATATGTCATATATTAGGGCTGACAATCCCATTATGTCCTATTTGAGGGTGGACGAACCCAATATGTCCTATATTATGGTAGACGAACCCAATATGTCCTAATTTAGGTGGATGAATCCAATATATCCTATTTTAGGGTGGAAAAACTCAATGTATCCTATTTGAGTGTTGACTTACCCGATATGTCCTAATTTATGGTGGACTTACCCGATATATCTTATTTTAGGGTGGATTAATCCAATATATCCTATTTTAGGGTGGAAGAACCTGTTATGTTGCTAACTTAGAAATATAATAATTGATGCTATGCAATGGACTTGGTGCGATTTGTTTGCAGCAGCGAACATGGATAATATAATATGGAGAGTCTGTTGTATGCCTTTGCAGTATTTTTAAAAATCCTTTGCAATATTTATATCCAAGGTACAGTGCATTTTGTAGTAGAAGACATTAATTGAGCAATATTTTGAATTAGTTCATATGGTGTCCATAATTTAGAAGATTCAACTTTGATAAACATTGGTTGCATATAAAATCTTGCGTTAAGACAAATTATGTATTTCAAAATATGATTCTTGTTGCTGTTGCACAATCTGAACCTTGCAAATTCTTGGCTTGATTTTGAGCATTGTGGTGCTATTGTTCAAGGATAACAAAAATTAGCCTCTACATTATTCATAGAAAAAAATGTTAGTATCAAAGAAAATTATTATTGCATTGAACCATGAAGCTTTTGCATTGAATCTGCATTTTTTGTTGCGATAACATTAAAGCGATTTGATGATGCAAATATTCAGTGCGATCTTAACTTCTATTTTTTACAAATAATTAAGGGCCATCTGCAAAGTTGTACTAGTCTTGCTTTTGGGGAAAATGGATTTTTTATTATAATATGTCAAGACACCATTTCTCGAATCACGATGACACCTACTATAACCCACCAGTTGGTAAAACAACCCCTAACCCAGAACAACAAGTAATAATTATAAGGGTAAAACATTGCGGAAGGAGTAAATTAACATCAAACTAATATACAATAGGAGATTATATACAATAGATCCCTCTTAGAACCTGGAAGTCACAAGTACGAAGCTATCAAAAGATTGCATGAGATTAATCCTATGCAAATCTTAGTGCAACATAAATGTTTCATCAATGAAAAGCTTGATACAAGATTATTTACTTTTTGTACCAAAAATGTTGTGAGATTATGTTTGACCGAAAGGGAAAAAATTAGCTTTTTTACTTTGGCCTTTTGAATCTCTTGATAATTATAATGGATGAGTTCAATATATTATATTAAAATTTTACCCACGAGAACTTTAGACTAATTATTTAACTATAAATATTAAAAATTAAGGTGTAAAAAGTCTTATTATTTATAGTTTGAAAATCACAATATTATGAACATAGCTACTAGTTTTTATAGAATTTATAGATTGATTGCTCTTCTTCTCTTTTTCTAAGGCTTGTTGAAGGACTTGAGAGCTTCATGTCATCCCGACGAGCCCTATTTTAATTTTATTTAAGCTTTGTTATACTTGAGAAACAAAGACTGAGACTTGTACTTATTTCTTAATTCTGCACTTTATGTATTTAATGGCTTGTACACTGACAATCATANGGGGGGGGGGGGGGGGGGGGGGGGGGTTTATAGAAAGAAAAAGTTTTTTTTCGCTATATCTTGTTCTTTCTTAACTGTTTTTCCGCATATCTTTCGTTTTTGTTGGTTTGGACCTGACTTGTCTTGGTGGGAATAGAAAAGTGCCATCATGTCCATTTTTGGGTCGTGAAGCACCAGGTTCGTAGGTCTCACATGTGTACAAGACAAGTCTAATTAGAGTCTTGAGGATCGGTATAAAGACATCTATACTTATCTTCAAGAGGCCACAAAGATTGTTAGGTAACTTCTTTTTATTCTTCTCTTCTTATCGTGCGTGGTTACCATCGCTAGTGCTGAGTTGCCACATGTTTTTTTGGCACATGCCGAGGACCAGAGCTTTTGTTTCCAGTGGTAGATGGGTGGCAGTCCCTGAGGTTGTTTTGAAGACCCCAACTAGGGGTAGAGTTAGCGCCCGAGCTAGAGGCCGTACTTGTGGATTAGAACCTGTTAGAGGTCATGCCCATAGAGCGGCACTAGACAGACGTAGGGCAGGAGAGGCTTCTCCTCAGCCAAGGTTGAGGTTGATGAGTACCAGATCCTCCTGAGTTTTGAGACTCTTTTTTCAGGAGACTTTATTAAAGACGTTAGGTGTGTTAGAGAACTTCTCTCAGGGTTGTGCGACAAGTATGCCACATGGTTCCCAGACTAGGGTAGGGGGAAGACCCTAGATCAACAACAGGTTCCAGGTATTCAGGATTAGGTGGGCCAACTGCCAGTGGTTTCGGCACCAGTTGTGGGTGTTCATATTGCTCCTAATGTTATTCTGACGTTAGCTGAGCAATAGTGTTACAAGAGGTTTCAAAAGATGAATTAAACATAATTCAAGATAGAAGAGAAAACCTTTCACTAATGTGAATCCATAAGTGAGAAATATGTTTCACAATCATGATCATACTAGCATGTGAGAAAAACTTTTACAATAACTTTAATAGTTTTCTTTCAAATCATCCCCAAACCATTTATAATAACTTCATAAAAACATTCTTATCTTCATAAATTCATAATTCATAGGTTCATGAGTTCATCATAGGTTCATTGTTGAAAATCATGCTTTAGACATGGGTCAACATAATTCAACTAAATATCATGTCTTAACATTGAATCATGCATTAGAGGAGTTAATTAACAATAATCAATCACAATTGAATGAAATCCATAAGGAGTGAATTGAAATCCTAACTTAAACAATTGAATTTGACATTGAGAAATTGGAACTTTGGGGACCCCATGGAGGAATGAACTCCATGGGTAAATACTAACATACCTTGATTCTTAAAGCCCAAAAATATTGGAGGATTGATGAACTTGAATTAACCCTATAGTCTTTTCCTTCCTTAGTCTTGAGAGAATTTTGGAAGGATGAATTTGGTTAGGTTTTGGGAAATTAGGAGAATGGGGTTGAAGTGGGTAGTTTGAGGACCTAAAATACTTTGTATAGGTCTTAGGATGAAGACCAAAATTACTTAGTTTTGATTTAAAACAATTAGGGAAAAGTCTCAAAAGCCCCTTAAAATAACTGTCGAAGCCCTTCTTTGGTTTGGACCTACTCCCGTAGAAAAGTTCAGAAACCTTTTATTTGGACCAACTTTTGACGGGGCTTGTCCATGACTCGTAGTTCTTACTACGGCCTATAGACACTATCCATAGAAACCAATCTTGGCCCTAAAAATTTCACCAAGTCTAGGACCCACCTATGATACGTACCTATGACTCATACAAATAATGACGGGTTGTCCAGGTGAACCGTAAAAATGGGTATTGGGACTTGATTTTAAAAAAAGTTATTTTTCCTCTTACTACAGTTGCCATCTATGACGGTAGAAGCTTCTACAGTCCTTAGATGGGACCCGTAGAACCAGACTTTAACCCAAAAAGGTCCTTTCTCCCTTTTCCATAATCCGAGGTGTTACAATTGAAAAAGAAAAAAAGGTGATAGATATGAAGGCTGATAAAGTGAAAAACATATTCATGTTAAAACTTAGGAGTATTTATCATGACAACGACTAATCAATGCTATTGAAACTTTCTGTCCGAATGGTATTTTCTACTACTATGATGTTCCCATAACAAGAAAAAGAATATTTAGTGGCGACTACATTCATCGCCACAAAATATAGCGATACAATGGAAACATAACTAAGTCACTACAAAATGATATATGCTTTTATGGCAACACTTAAGTCACCATAGATCAAACACTTTAGTGACAACTTTATCTACAGCGCAACCAATATGGTGCAATAGAAGTAATAAATTTTACTTTCCCGCTTACAAACTTTTTTGATCCAAAAGCTTTTGTGGCAACATACACACTGTCTCCACTATATGATAATTGGTGGAAAATATGTCGCTACTTTTTTTTAATATGTATAAATTAATTAAAATTGAAAAAAAAAAGTAATATTATGGTACTTCTTAAATTTCCATGGAAGAGCTTTGCAACCTCAAAAAGTAACTCATACAATTTTAACTCTAAATACCCATATGGAAACTCATACGATTTGTCACCCTAAATATTCTAACTATTCAAGAATCCAGAATTGGAGAGGCAAAATGGAGATCTGCACCTACTGCTTTCTTGAAGAATTCAAAAGGAGGAGTATTTATTTTTGCGCAAATTTCAATTGTTTGATAATTTCAGGAAAGGCCTTTCTTCTCCATTAGATTATGCACTATGTGTTGCTTTAATTCACTATCNTTATTTAGATTTTAGGCCTCTAATTAAGATTTCGCATTAGGCCTCCGATTACGTTGAGCCGCCCCTGGTTGGAAACACAATTTATAGTTGTGTTTCCCTCTAGTACTAGAGAGAACAGAACCTTATATTCTATTTTCAATGCTTTGAACCAGAGAAAAATCCAAAAACCAGCTTTTCTTGAAAATTACTTCAGCAACCAAAAATAGTTGACAATATTAAGGAAATAATAGAACCAGAGTCATTGCTAAATAGGATGACGTTGCCACTTATTAACTAACAAATTCAAACCTGCTTATAGTTTTACTTTTACCTATTATCCTCTCAAATTATAAAAGGTGCACACAAATTATGATACTACTCTCACATTGTCATGTTATAGCTTTATTCCATTACTAGTAAAATTATCCGCGCCTAGCACAGGAATTTAATATCATAGAATTTATAAAATAATACTTAGAACCTATCAGTCATTAATTCTAAAACACTTTATTATCTTACACATAAGATTACGTAGTAATGAACATTAATAATGTAAAGGAAAATGATAATTATAGCATCTTATAATTTATCCTTCAATCACTCATCTTTACTTTGATTTTATAATTTATCATTTTGCTTCTAGGAAGTGTTACTATTTTATACTTTTGGGAAATCAAATGAACGTCAACCTGAGATATTGAATTTTCTAATAAATAAATAATCGTTGGTGAAAGGATAAATAAATTTTAAAAGGCTGAAAAAGTGAACAAATATTCTAATTCTAACATGTAGAAAGTTCAGCCCTAGCTTCTGCTTTACGTATATCACTTTAAAGTTCCCCATATAAATGTATCATAAGTAATTGTTAAAATGGAATCTTAAAGGGAGAATGTATCATATTGAAAAACAATTGAACTTATTATTTATACTTGAAAGGGAATAATATTACACAAAACTATTCAGTTTGGTTGGGTGCTTTTTTAAAAAACAACATACCAAAATGATGGAGTTCAATTTGAAACTACACTTCTATTCCAATCGCAGCGTCAAGAAACACATTTATTACTTCAAGAAAAGTATTTACAACTTGCAGTAAACTTGAGAATATGTCCATCTTGATATTGAATATGAACAATTAATTTATTGTGTAGTTATCTATGTCATTGTGCAGAAGAAGAAGTTTAGAATTTTCGTTGTTTTAAAATGAGAGGAAATCCCTCTATTTATAGTAAACAAAGGGTAGTGTGAACAAATGTTTATTCTGCCTTATCGGAAATGACAGAGCTCTTTGGAAAAGTTACTACCCTTCGGAAACGTCACAACTTTTCAAAAAAGTCGCAACTCTTCATAAAAGTCACAACTTTTTATGAAAGTCACAACTTTTAAGGAAAGGCGAAGGCTAGTATTAGAAATAAATAAATTAAAAGGGAATCCTGGTTTGTGGTGGCGTCACATAAGAGGGCCTAGGGTTGTCTTTTATAAATATGATATTGTAACACCCCAAAAAATTTTTGAGCTAAGACTCGAACAATCCTTCGTTGTAGGTAGGATTTTACCGAGGAATTCAAGTTTTCTTAAGGGTTAAGGTCACTAGATGTAGCACCTTGAGTTCCAAAAAGAAATAAAGAGAAATTTGTTCAAGCAATTCCTAGGTTCTTTTCTAAGTTTTGGGTCAACTTCAAATGACCATAACTTTCAAGTACAAGATGAGTTAGGAGATCCATAAGATATCAATTGAAAGATCCCTGAGTCCACTTTCCAACACCACTGATTTTGCTAATTTTTTTATCTTGTATGAGGCAGTTATGCCTGTTTGAAGTTAAGTTGTCCATTTAAGGAAAGTTATCCAAAAATATGAGGGGTATTTTGGTCTTTTCCTTCCCTGATCAGCTTGAAACGAATTTTAGTAATATTTTAGGGACAAATATGATTTCGGTCAGTTTCATAAATCTAAATACAATTATGGTTTTAGCAAAGAGTTCAAGAAGAGAAAAGAGGAGAAAACAGGAGAAAAGTCAAGGTTTCGTCAAGTTCTTGAGGTTTCGTTGCAAATTTCGCCAAATGTTTGATCCCTAAGAGATATGTAAGCTTCCATAGTGTTGGGTTTGTTCACTCACACACCAATCATGTTATATTTAGCGAAGTTTCATTCTTGAAGTTGAAGAATTTGAGTTCTTGATTTATTTCTTGAAAGTATTGTTTTTGTTCTTGAATTAGGATGAGTTTGATGAGTTCTTGAGAAAAAAGTTAGTGAATTGAGGGTGGTTTTGGTGTAGATTATCATGTACATAAGTTGAGTATTTGAATCTAAGTGATGGGAAAGAAACTATTAGATTTTTGGCCAATTAGATTTGAAAAACGAGTAAGAAAAAGTAGGATAGAAACAAAGTACCAGGTCCGTGATGTGCCGCGAAATCTTGGCACATTTGATGCTTGAAAACTAAAAATTCATACTAGAATCAAGTGTATTTATGTGGATATAATGTGTTTGATAGTGTTTGTACAGGTGAAATAAGTGGAAGGGAAAAATATAGGAAAGATGAAAATCCAAGCTGAAATATGAGTGCTGACAAATCAAGTGAAGATCACGGACGCCTTTACGGGTCGTGAAGATCTAGACAGATCGTGATAGCATCCGTGGTACATTTTACAGTAGGCTAGCATTTAAGACCCTAGCTTGGGAAATTTTAAGTGAAGACCACGGACATTCAGACGGACCATGGTCTCTTTAATGGTTCGTGATGCAACTTCCAGTGTGATGGCTTTGTAGACCCAAACTTAGGGAAATCTAAGTGAAGGCCATGGACACCCAGACAGACCGTGGTCTCTTCAACGGTCCGTGGTGTTGTTAGTGATGCAATTTCCAGTGTGATGGCATTGAAGACCCAAACTTGGGGAGTTCCAAGTGAAGACCACGGATACCCATACGGACCATGGTCTCTTTAACGGTCTGTGGTGTTGTCTGTGATGTAATTTCCAGTGTGCAGGCATTGAAGACCCAAGTTGGGGAGTTCTACGTGAAGACCACGAAGGGTTGCATGGACCGTGAAGCCCTTGACAAACCGTGGTAGCATCCGTGAGGTGTCTGGTAGTTCAGTTCTATTTCGAGTAGGACTCTTTTTGAAACATTTTATTTGAATTATTTAGGTCGTTTTTCTTTTTATCTTGTCTGACCTTGAATGACGAACAAGTTTCCATTATTCTTAGTTTTGGTTTTCGATTTGAACATTGAATCAAGTTCAAAGTTTGGATTTCCGATTCTTGAAATATCAAAGTAGCTTATTGATTTACTTATTATCGTAAGTACTTTCTCAACATGTTTTCAGTTTATATTTTTGAATGCTTAGGTGAAATCGTGAGTGGCTAAATACCACAACTGGGAATGTGGGATCTATGACGTGAATGGAAGTGTAATTCCATAAAATGAGTGATAGGCGATTTATGTTAGCAACTTAGAATCTAGCTTTCATTTTTCACATATTCTGATGAGTGCATGTATTGGCGTGAGCCTGTATGTATTATTTGTTTGAGAGAAAAATAATAGTTAGGAAAAAGCTAAATTAACCGGAAGAAATAGAGTCAAAGTTTGAGTTCGAGAGAAAATAACTTTAACACCATTGTAAATGAGGGTAAAACTAGTAACACTCTAGGACCGAGAGTACTTGAGTGAACATTATCTGATTAGACTTAGAAGTATCAGATATATCTAACTTATTGTATTTTGTAGAGATAAATTTCCTGAAACTCAACTATGAGAAAACATTAGGTGTAACGTTATGGAGAGCACAATCCTAGTTTCTTTTAATCATCGAAACAACTTGAGAACTGAAAACTCTGTTAATTGTTAATATGGATTTTTATTACAAATCTTACTTACTAGAACATTACAACTAAATCCATTTTACTTTCCTTTATTGTGTCTTTAGGATATAATAACGACATTTGATTAAAACGCGACAGTGAAATCATTTTTGTAAAAAAATTGTATGTGGGATCGACCTCAACTCACTTTGAGTTCTGTAAATTGACTTTGACCGTTATATCTCTTAATTTAGGTGTAAGTTTGGACGTATCAAATTTTGACGCCGCTGCCGGGGAATTTCAATTCAGAAGTATTTTACTAGCTTTTATTCTAAGTTTAGTTAGATTTCCTAATTTTACGTCTTGTTCTTTGCCACTGTCTCTTTAAGGTGAGTACTACTGTGTATTCCAAATACTACAAGTAAGAGAGCCCCATTAGTCCCATACGATCCAGAACTCTGGAAAAGAATCTGCAAAATGGTGAATGCACAATAACTTGAGGCGCAGAGATAGAGATTTGGATTGGAAGCTGAAACCGTTGTAGGAGGTGTTCAGCCGAATGTTGCGAACAACCCACCTAGGGTAGTGGATGAAAATATAGCAGTGGATGGAATAATTCCTCCACACCGAAAACCAATAGCTCCAAGGGGTAGAGCACAACATCCAACTCATATGATGTATGAAGAGGATGACTTAGACTTGGACGGAGCTGGAGCCACTGGAGCGATAGTGTTACCTGCACTACCTTCAGGTGTTAAATTCACAATCACCAGTACTATGATTGAACTGTTGAATCTGAAAGGAATGTTCAAGGGTGCAGTTAGTGATGATGCTAATCAACATCTCAACTTTGAGGCGATATGCAAATCGCAAGAAATTCCTGGGGTTAGCCAGACAACAATAAGACTGAGATTTTTCCCATTGTCTCTTACTGGAGAGGCAAAAAATTGGTTGAATGAAATGCCTGATGACTCAATCAGGACTTGGACTGAACTGAGGGAAGCTTTCCTGGAAGGATTCTTTGCGGAATCAAAAGAGTTGTAGATGAACGATGAGCTAAGTGCCCATAAGCAGCTACGAAGAGAAGCGATGCATGACACTTGGTGGAGACTCAGCCAAAAGCTGAAGAAGTGCCCAAACCATTGTCTCACTAAGAGACATCTAAAGCAGGCTTTCTGTAGGTCTTTGAATTATGTTACTAAACCTGTTGTTGATGCAGTGTGTGGAGGATCATTTATGAAGAAGACATTCTTAGAGAGCATGCAAATATTGGACGAGATGTAAACGAATAACAGATCATGGTACACCAGGGATGCAGAAGTCCGAGATCTTGGGTACACATTTGAACTTTCAGCTGAACAACGGAAAAGAGAAGAAGAAAAGGATCAGGACATGGCACACATGAGGACCCAAATAGATCTACTTACGAAGCATATTGTCTCAAAGTTTGAAAAGGTAAATGTTGTGGGACAGCCAAACAAGTATGAAGATCAGAATATCGATCTAGACAAGGAGGCCAATTACCTGGGCAACCAAGGTGGTTTCTGGAATTATAACTCGGGAAACCAAGGTTACAATTCTGGAAATGCAGGTTAGAACTACTCAAGGGAAGGATAGTATGATAGGCCACCAAACAGAGAGCAAGGAAATTAGTAGAACAGAGATGGGTACAGAAATGATCGCAATAGTGTGTATGTGCCCCCTGGTAATAGAGATCGGGCAAGTGGTAGTTCCAGCGGGTCTAAGCTGGAAGACATGTTGGCCAAGGTGCTCAAAAAAGTTGAATCATCTGATGCAGGGGTGAAGGAATTGAAAGGTGATTTCTCTAGTATGAGTCAATGGGTAGACTCTCACACCACCTCCATCAAGCAAATTGAGTAGCAATTGGGGAAACTTTCAGCCTTATAAAATTAGAGGAAGAATGTGTCACTACCAAGTGACACGATCCAAAATCATAAGAAGGACGGGCATTGAATGGTCATCATCACCAGGAGTGGTAATATTCTTAATGACCTAATTTCTACAGGTACTAAACATGAGCAGGTGCTGGTGCAAGTTGGAAGAAAGAAGGATGAAGCTGAACAAATAGATGACTTGGAGGATGCTCAACCAATAGCGAAACTAGTAGGAGAAATAGAAAAGGAGGTTGAGGGAACTATGCCTCTTCAGCTAACACCAAGACCACCTCCTCATTTCCCCCAATGGCTTAAAAAGAAAGTCAAAGATGGGAAATTTGCGAAGTTCATCACAATGCCGCGACAACTGTCAGTAAACATAACATTGGTGGAAGCCCCTGAGCAAATGCCAGGATATGTCAAGTTCATGCAAGACATGGTTACAAAAAAGAGAGTTGTAAGTATTGATTAGACTAACCATGTTCATCACTGCAGTGCTATTGCTACCAGGTCTCTGATACAGAAGAAGGAGGATCCAGGTGCATTCATCATACGATGCACTATCAGATCAATCAAATTTGCAAAGGCCTTGTGAGACTTAAGGGCCAATATAAACTTGATACCGCTAGCCATCTACAAGCAACTTAGGTTAGGAGTTCCATAACTCACAACCATGAGGTTGATTATGGCAAATAGGTCAATTAAACGACATGTGGGCATCCTATGTGATGTGCTCATAAAGGTGGACACATTCATCTTTCCGGCAGACTTCATGATCTTGGATTATGAAGTGGATTTTGAGGTTCCCATAATTTTGTGAAGACCATTTCTAGACATAAGATGAGCATTGGTAGATGTTGAGAAAGGAGAACTGAAGTTCAGACTCAACAAAGAAGAGGCAATGTTTAATATTTGTAGGTCAATGAAACAACCACATGACATGAATGTGGTGTCTACGATAGAGGTTTTTGATGGATAAGAGATATGAGCAACAATTGAGGAGAGGATGGCTGTTGAAACATTAGCAGTCGTGTTGATGAACTTTGGAGCTGATTTTCGGTCTGATTATGTAGAGATCATGAATGCTTTGTAGGAAATGGGAGCACACTCTTATGCTCCAAAGAAATTGGACTTGGATTTAAAAAATAGGCCGAGTCCTCCAGCAAAACTATCTATTGAGGAGCCACCTATGTTGGAATTGAAACAGTTACCCAGCCACCTGAGGTATGTATTTTCGGGCACTAACAATACTTTACCTGTGATTTTGGCTGCAGATTTGAATGATAAATAGGTACACGTTGTGATAAAAGTGTTGATAAGGTACAAAAGAGCTATGGGTGGACCATTGCTGACATCATCGGGTTACCTCTGGGTATATGCACCCATAAGATCCAACTTAAGGAGGACTGCAGCCCAAGCATTGAACACCAGCGGAGGTTAAACCTACCTATGCAAGAGGTGGTTAAAAAAGAGATCATCAAGTGGTTAGATGTTGGGATGGTGTACCCCAGTGCAATGTGTTTTTAAAAATGGTAGTATGACTGTGGTTGCGAATGTAAAGAATGAGTTGGTCCAGCAGAGACCAGTCACTAGATGGCGAGTGTGCATGGACTACATGAAGTTGAACAAGTAGACCTTGAAGGATCACTTCCCGATGCCTTTCATGAACCATATGCTTGACATGTTGGCTGGAAAAGGGTGGTACTGCTTCTTAGCTTGATACTCTAGCTACACCAAGATATCAATTGCACCTGAAGATCAGGAAATGACAACCTTTACATGTCCTTATGGCACCTTTGCGTTTACACGCATGCCATTTGGACTATGTAATGCACCAACAACTTTTCAGAGGTGTATGATCTCTATTTTTTAGGACATCGTGGAAATGACAACCTTTACATGTCCTTATGGCACATTTGCGTTTACACGCATGCCATTTGGACTATGTAATGCACCAACAACTTTTCAGAGGTGTATGATCTCTATTTTTTAGGACATCGTGGAGGACACTCTTGAGGTCTTCATGATGAAATTTCAGTGGTAGGTGACACCTTTGATTACTGTTTGCTTAATCTTAGTAGGGCCCTACAGAGATGTGAGGAGGCCAACCTAGTGCTGAAATGGGAGAAGTGCCATTTCATCGTCAAGGAAGGCATAGTCCTTGGGCACAAGGTGTCACAAAAGGGGATAGAGGTCGACAAGGCCGAAATTGAGGTGATTGAAAAGTTGCCTCCACCTATTTGTGTGAAGGGTGTTCGAAGTTTCTTAGGACATGTCAGATTTTATAAGTGTTTTATTAAGGACTTCTCGAAAATTGCACACCCCATGTGCAAGCTTTTGGAGAAGGAGATGAAGTTCATTTTTTATGAGGCATGTCTTAGAGCCTTTGAATGCCTGAAGGAGAAGCCAATTTCTTCCCCAGTGATCATTGGACCAGATTGGGCTGAGCCATTTGAGGTAATGTATGGTGCTAGTGGTACTACTTTAGGAGTTGTGTTGGGACAGAAGCGCAACAAGATGTTCAATCCAATTTACTATGCCAGTAAGTAACTAAATGGAGCACAACAAAATTACACAGTTTCTTAACATGAACTATTAGTTGTGGTGTATGCTTTCGAGAAATTCAGAGCTTACTTGTTGGGTACTAGAGTGATAGTCCATACGGATCATGCAGCTCTGAGATACCTCATGGTAAAGAAAGATGCCAAGCCAAGGTTAATCAACTAGGTATTACTTCTTTAGGGGTTTGATTTTGAAGTCAAGGATACGAGAGGTTGTGAGAACTAGGTGGCTGATCACATGTCTAGGTTGGAGGCTAAAAAGAAAGAGGAATGTGAGCAAGAAATCAATGATGCATTCCCGGATGAGCAGGTATTGGCTGCAATTCTTGATCTTATTCCTTGGTTTGCTGATTTTGCTAACTTTCTTGTTAGTGATTTGATGCCCGGGGGGCTGACATTTCAGCAAAGGAAGAGGTTCCTGCATAATGTGGGTAAGTATTTCTGGGATGAACCTTACTTGTACAGGGTGTGTGCTGATAATATCATTAGGCGATACGCCCTTGAAGCTGAGATGTTGCACATTCTAGAGGCATCTCACTCCTCTCCGGTAGGTGGCCATCATAGAGGTGCTTGAACAGCACACAAGATACTTCAGTGTGGGTACTACTGGCCCACAATTCATCAGGATTCGATAGACACAGTAAGGAGTTTTGATGTGTGCCAGCGGCAAAGAGCCATCTCTTGGCGCTATGAGTTACCCATGACACCTATTTTGGAGGTGGAGCTATTTGATGTGTGGGGAGTCGATTTCATGGGCCTATTTGTGAGCTCCTATGGACAGAAGTACATATTGGTGGTAGTGGACTATGTGTCCAAATGGGTTGAAGCAGTTGTTTTGCCTGAGAATGATGGGAAGAGTGTTGCTGGTTTTCTGAAAAGGAATATATTCTCAAGGTTTGGCACACCCAGAGCTATCATTAATAATGGTGGTTCCTATTTCTGCAACAAGGTATTCAATGCACTTCTAGCCAAATATGGGGTTAAATAACACAAGGTGGCAGCTCCTTATCATCCACAGACCAATGGTCAAGTGGAGGTGTCAAATAGAGAGATTAAGGCGATTTTGGCTAAAACAGTAAATGCCAACATGATAGATTAGGCATGAAAGTTAGATGATGCTCTATGGGAATATCGGACAGCTTTCAAGATGCCTATTGGTATGTCTCCGTATTAATTGGTGTTTGGAAAGGCATGTCATTTGTCGGTTGAGCTAGAAAATAAAACACTCTAGGCTTTGAAGAAGCTGAATCTAACTTGGAGGGAAACAACAAACTTGAGACTGGACCAGATTAATGAGATGGATGAGTTCCATTTGAGAGCGTATGAAAGGTCTGCACTGTACAAAGAGAGGATAAAGTTGTATCATGATCAGCATACTGAGAAGAGAACCTTCACTCCTGGTGACTTGGTGTTACTTTTCAAATCTAGACTTCGTCTGTTTCGTAAGAAGCTGAGATCCAAATGGTCTAGGCCTTTTAAGGTAACTCAAGTGTTCCAGTCGAGTGCTATTGAGCTTGAGAATGACAAGGATGAGAGGTTCAAGGAAAATGGTCAGCGAATCAAGGCATACTTGGGTGTTCCAGAAGAAGTAAAAATTATGGAAGAATGTAAACTTGATGAAGTCTGAGTAATCAAGTAACTTGCGTCGCACCGCGACGTTAAATTGTGAGCTTCATGGGAGGCAACCCAAGATTTTATTTGTAATAGGTTGTTTACTTTTCCTTAATTTTTCCTTGTTTTTATGGTTTCATTTTGTGTTGATGTGTGCAGGAAGGACTTGGGTGAAAAATTGCAGGTACTGGGTGCAGACAGTTCTTCATGAGCAACCCCACATGCCGAGGTGTCCTTCACGGGCAACTTTACGACCCGTCAATCTCAGGACCAACCTAAGGAAGCTACTGGAAATTGCATGAAAAAGGTTCACAGAAGGGTTCACGGTCCGTTAAGGCTTGTATGGACCGTCTAGTTTCTCATTAACCCCAGGTAAGCATTTTGTCCCAAGACATTTCCATGAACCACTGTACAGACCATGGTGACCTTCACGGGCACTTTCACGGTCCGTCATCCACAACCCAGTATTGGCTGTAAACCGACCCGACCAACGCGTGCAACAAAATTGAAATTAAAACGTATATGTGCTTCCTAAGTGCCAAACGTCGGGGTTTTTCTCTTATTTTCTCTTCTCTAACGGTTCTTAAAGAGCTAAAAATGGTTCCCATCATCCATCAATCCTTATTTCATCAAAGAATCGAAGCCCTAATCCTAAGTTGTCAAGAATCTCAAGTTGAGTTCATTGATTCTTTTTTGTGAGCGAAATTTTCTTCTAAATTCCAAGTAAGTTCTCTTATCACTTTCTATAAGTTTGATCTTGTCTAAAAGTGAGCTAGAATTACTTTGACCTAGTCGAATTTAGCATGATCATGTGATGAACAAGCTACGTTAATGTGAACCGGTAGTGGGTTTTGTCTAATTTGGGTGTAATCTCATGTAGGGTGGTTAAATTTGTGTAGAAATAATGTGGATGTGTGGGTATGTGTATTTTGGATAAGTATCACGTTTTTTTGCGTTTTTGCTTGATGAATGTCCATGAAGTAGCAGTCACGTTGTGCTTTTATACTAAATGAATGGGGGTTTGGTGCTGTCGACCTGTGCTATGGTGAAATTGGGGGAGGCAATGGTTGGATGAATGGTCAAGTGTAAGATCATGAGAGGCTTCACGGACCGTTGAAGCCACCACAAGTCATGAAACCACTCGTGGACCACACTTGAATTCCATCCACCCAGTAGATAGGTTCACGAGCATCATCACAGACCATGGTTCACTCCATGGGCCATGCAACCGTTTGTGGACATTACTTGGTTACACCACTTTTGCACACTGATTTTGTGATAAATTCACGAGAGGTTTTACGGACCGTGGTATCTACCACGACCTGTGTGAGCTCCCGTATAGTTGACTGATTTTGTATAGTTTACCTTCTTTACTTTTATTCTTGTTTCGTCCTTTAATTCAGTGGACCTTCCAAATGATAGATTAGGTGATGACATTCTTAAGGCAATGAGTCACAATGTAATTACACAGGGGAAGTCTAAGTACCCGATAGTATGTCATATCACTGATTTGGTTATTAATGGGTGTTTGCATTGTTCAGGTACTATGGCACCCCGAAGAAAGAACGCAGCTCCACATTCCTCACTTACTACTTCACAATCCGAAGGCGATCATACTCAGGAATCTAGTAGTTCGGAGGTACAAATAAATGTTACACCGAAAGTTCACCCACCTCGAGGTACTAGATCCAGAACAGCGAGGGCAATTCTCCAGGACACTCTTCTCCAGTCTGAAGAGGGAGGTATTAGTTCCGGTAGCTGTGAAAAATTGGGAAGTGGATCCAATGCTGGTTCAGGTAGCCAGTCTGATGATCGTTAGGGAGGCAGTGTAGAGTCCGAAGGCGGCTCTTAGGAAGATGCTACCACATCTCCACCTGCAGTAGTATCAGAGGCTGACATGGGAGCTCAGACAAAGATATGTGCAGTAGAGGGGGATGATGAAGTGACTCCAGAAGATATAATGGTTCAGTATGTTTGCCTCTGCGAATTTGACCCAGTATTGCGACAACAACTAATTGACTATTTCAGATCCATATGGACGGTGAACAGGTCGGAAGATTTCTTCGAACATGGAATCGTGAACAAGTCGGTGGTATTTAGAAAGAGACCACTCATGCTCGAGACTAGGGTAGTGATGGGGGATATCTAGGCACTTTCAGAGATTTATAGATTGTTCCAGATTCACCAGTTTGAATAGATGACCAATGCCCCTGGGGAATACACCAGCTATGTACCTCAAGAGTTCTATGCTATCTACGCCACCACACTAATGAACACTGTTGCGGAGACTGAAACAACAAAGAGAGCACATAAGACGTTTGCAGCCACATTGGCTCTTTTAGACAGAGATTTATAGATTGCATTTGATAGTAGATTGTGTTAGCTGATAATTCACAGGCATAAGCATGATCAACTGTGAGTAATGAGGTGTCATATATTGATCCTTGCTTGTTAGATTCATCATTTTGGATGCAAATAGTACTTGAGATGGCTGCTGTGTAAGTTCAAAAGTGTTTCAATTATTTGTGGACTCAATGTATTGTTTTCTCATCAGTTGAGGACAAGAAAGGGTTCTAAGTTGAGGGTGTTGATGTGCCGCAAATCTTGGCACATTTGATGCTCGAAAACTAAGAATTGATACTAGAATCGAGTGTATTTATGTGGATCTAATGCGTTTGGTAGTGTTTGTACATGTGAAACAAGTTGAAGGGAAAGAAGATGGAAATGATGAAAATGAAAGCTGAAAACGGAGTGCTGACAAATCAAGTGAAGATTACAGATGCCTTTAAGGGTCGTGAAGATCTAGACTGATAGTGATAACTTCCGTGGTACAATTTCCAGTAGGCTAGCATAAAGACCATAACTTGGGAAATTTTAAGTGAAGATCACGGACACCCAAACGGAACGTGGTCTCTTTAAAGGTCCGTGGTGTTGTCCGTGATGCAATTTCCAGTGTGATGACATTGAAGACCCAAACTTAGGGAGTTCCAAGTGAAGACCATGGACACGCAAATGGATGGTGGTCTCTTTAACGGTCTGTGATGTAATTTCCAGTGTGCAGTCATTGAAGACCCAAGTTGGCGAGTTCTAAGTGAATACCACGAAGGGCTTCACGGACCATGAAGCCCTTGACGAACCATGGTAGCATATGTGAGGTGTCTGATAGTTAAGTTCTATTTCGAGTAGGACTCTTTTTGAAACATTTTATTTGAATTAATTAGGTCGTTTCTGTTTTTATCTTGTCTGACATTGAACGACGAACAAGTTTCCATTATTATTAGTTTTGGTTTTCAATTTGAACATTGAATTAAGTTCGAAGTTTGGATTTCCGATTCTTGAATTATCAAAGTAGCTTATTGATTTGCTTATTCTCGTAAGTACTTTCTCAACATGTTTTCATATTATATTTCTGAATGTTTATGTGAAATCATGATTGGCTAAATACCACAACTGGGATTGTGGGATATATGACGTGAATCAAAGTTTAATTCTGTAAAACAAGTGATAGGCAATTTATGTTTGGAACTTAGAATCTAGCTTACATTATTCACGTATTCTGATGAGTGCACACGTTGGAGTGAGCCTGTATATATTATTTGTTTGAGAGAAAAATAATAGTTAGGAAAAATCTAAATTAACTGGAAGAAATGGAGTAAAAGTTTGAGTTTGAGAGAAAAGATTTTAACACCATTGTGAACGAGGGTAAAACTAGTAACACTCTGGGACCGAGAGGACTTCAGCGAATATTATCTGATTAGATTGAGAAGTATCAGATATATCTAACTCGTCTGTATTTTGTAGAGATAAATTGCCTGAAACTCAACTACGGAAGAACATTAGGTGTAACATTATGGGGAACACAATCCTAGTTTCTTTTAATCATCAAAACAACTTGAAAACTGAAAACTATGTTAATTGTTAATCTAATTTTTATTTCAAATCTTAAGTACTACAACATTACAACTAAATCCATTTTACTTTCCGTAATTGTTTCTTTAGGAATTAATAACGACATTTGAGTAAAACACGACAGTGAAATTATTTACGTAAAGAAATTCTCTGTGGGATCGACCTCAACTCACGTTGAGTTTTGTAAATTGACGTCGACCATTTATATCTATTAATTGAGGTGTAAGTTTGGACGTATCAGTCCGCATCGCAGACCTGCTCCATCAGAGTGAAATTTTCCTCTCCACGTCGCGGAGAGAACGTCGACTCCACTATTTCAGAAGTTATTTCGACCTAACATTATAATTCATCTCTGCGTTGTGGAATTGCTCCCCAAATAGTGTTTTTCAACCGCTTCTCATTATTAACTATCTAATACTCATTTAATCATCACGATATCCTTCCTATCATAAATCATAACCTTGAATTCATAATTCAAATTTAAGGTAGAGTTAAGAGTCAAGTCTTGAGAGTTCTTTCGAGTCTTTTGAGAAGGTCCCTTTTTAGTCTTTTGAGGAGTCTTCTACAATTTCTAATAACTCGTTTCAACACTCGAGTAAGTGAGTATTAGAATGAGGAAAAAGTATTCATGAGTCTGCAGTATCATTGAGATCCTTCATATCATGAATCATAACTCCTTAATTTATAATTCAAATTCAAGAAGGAGTTAGGAGAGGAGTTCAAGAAAGTTTTTGAGTTCAATTATGAATCCTTTGAGGTCAACTATCGATTTGAGCTAAGCTTTGAGGAAGTAAGTATGAGAATGATAAGAGTCGTATGCATGAGTTCCATATTGTTATGTAGACCCTTGAGTTGAGTCATTCATGCCCATAAATTTCGCATGAACTCCATAAGTTGAGTATCTTTGAGAGGATTAGTATCTTCAAGTTCTAAGCCTTGAGTATTGAGTTCCTAACCCTTTGAGATTATATTCCTAATTAGGGGACCATTACAAGTTACTTATGGAAGATCCTTGAGTTGAGCTGTTCATGCCCATAATTTCACATGAACCCTATGAGTTGAGCATTCTTGAAATGAGTAGTATCATGAAGTCCTTCAGTTGAGTAGTTCATGCCCAAATTATCGCATGAACCCTATGAGTCGAGTAGGCTTGAGATGAGGAGTATCATTGAGTCCTTGAGTTGAGTAGTTCATTCCCATAATTCTGCATGAACCCAATTATATGAAGCCTTTTTTTACAAAATGTTTTAAAACATGTTTTAAAGACTAGAGTACTGAGTTGAGGAAGAGTAGAGCTGAGTTCATTTTCTTTAAAATGATATATGGGAACTAAGTATTCTCAAGACTAAATATTTTTACATTTAAGATGAGAGGAAACTAAAAATTTCCAAAGAGTTTTGAGCAGTTTGAGTACCATCTCTTTTGAGACAAATATTTTGAGTAATAATCTCAAAACACAGAGAGTGTTATGTTTTTAAATTATATGAGCTAGTATATTTTGAGAGTAGTTTTGAGCACCGATATGGGAGAGAGCTCATACAACTCACAGGCCCCATAAACCATGTAGCCAGCGTGGGTGGGAAGGGTCATACTTTTTAGACTATTCCTTAATGCTTTTTAGCATAGACTAGTGGATCCACTTAGTTAAGAGGTTCTATACCCCAACAAAGTATATGACAATTCTGGTAGCATGGGCAAGACGATGTATCATGACATAGCTCATACTGATGGTTGTCGGTTAGAGAATCTCCCACAAAATTATATTATATTTTTATATACAAATTGAGTTGTTATTGTATTCTTCAATACATTGAGTTGCTATCTACCATTTTAAAAACTTTATGTATATTGCATCTTTTATTGTTGCTTTTATCTTGAGTTGAGTATACTATTGTTTAGTTGAGCCCTATTTCATTGAGTTTAGTTGAACTATGTTTCACTGTGTTGAGTAACTTGTTTCATTGATTTGAGTTATAAAAGCCAAAAGCCAAACTCCATCACATAGAAAAACACTTCTCTTCACACTTAATAGGACAACCAGACCATCAGAAAAAGTATAAGAATAACCTTATTTGTTGGATGCTTCTACATGTTTTTTGGAGAGACTATTTTTTTGACCAAAGCAAGAAAATATGATGCATTTCATGAAGGAAGTCATCAATTTTGTAGGCTTTCTGGTAATGAATGTAAACAGTAATAACATATATATTTTTTTATAACCATCCAGATTTTATTATAAAAAGTGTTTTATACAGTTCAAAGGAAAATACAAACTTGTTCCACAATTGGACATGCTTAGTTTAGTAATTAAACCTTTCATCATCTATGAACTTCTTATAATTAAATCAAATGATAAACAACTAGTTAGCTATGGTATGTATTGAGTTGAGTGACACACAATTGTATCTTTTGATGCATTTTGTCTCCTTTTCTCTACAAACTACATTGTATATTTTGAAGACTCCTTTATCTTTTTCATAAACATAGTGTCTGAATACGCTTGGACAAGCTAAATGTCGAGTTTTGTCCATCACAGTGTATTAATCTAAATTACTTTATACATATCTTAAAGCATCTAATTAGCTAATTCTCTATCAACTAGAACACTAATTATTGACAAATGAAGGTGTGACGTCTATCCTTTTTTTTTCTCATTTCATATATTCTCTGTATATTTATTTTAAGTAAAAATAAAATTATATATATATATATATATATATATATAGAAAGAGAGAGAGACACACACACACCTCAAGAGAAACTAATTCATTATAATACACTTTGATTTGGGCATTTTGATATATAAGTTTCAACTTTGTAGGTGATGTCTATTTTTGTTGTTCATTTCATATGTATTCTTTTTCTTAATTTTAAACTCTACCACAAACAATTTCATTAATTCACAAGTATGTTCTCTTACAACCCTTTTTTAATTATTGTCATGATTAATTTATCTTGGTTTATTAAATTTATTTCTTTTGCTGGTGTGACAACTCTAATCACGTACAAAACTATCAAGAATGTGTCATTTGTTATGAAGTAGATGTTTGATTTTGAAAATAATTTATTTTATGTTAGTTTATTTTGTAGTCATTTGAATTTTTTTAAAAATATATTTTCATGATCAACCACCTAGTGAATAACCAATGACGCGTTCCTGATAATCTTGTATGTGATTAGAGTTAAAAATCAGTCAAAGTAACAAATTTAATAAATCAAGATATTTTTTTTCTGGTAACTATAAATCAAGATAAATTAATCGTGACGATAATTTATTTTTTTGAAAATTTAAATGTGTGAGAGAACATACATGTGAATTAACAAAGTTTTTTGTGGTTTTGGTTCACTTTAGTTAAAGAGAAAGAACACATGAAATGATCAACCAAAAAATATACGTCACCTTAAAAGTTGAAACTTTAGTCTCAAAATGCCAAATCAAAGTTTATTTTAATGAATTAGTTTCTCTTAAGGTATACATACATAGAATTTCACTTATAATAAATATAAAGGGAACATATAAATGAGAAACAAGAAGATAGACATTACACCTGAATTTATCAATAAATATTGTCCAAATCGATAGAGTTTTTTTTTTCAAATAAGATGCTTAAAGGGATATCTATTGAATATCTTTTATTAAGGATGAACAAATTTATCCAAGCTCATTCAGACATCAAGATTATGAATTTAATAAATGAATGTTCGAGGTTTCAACACTCTTAACATAAATAAAGGAGTGTTCAATATAGATGTTTTGAATAGGTTTCAACTTATTAACGGGACAAAAGTGACAAGAAGAGTAAATAACATCTTCTATATCATTAAGTGACTACATTAAGAGAAATCTTGACAATTTACTCAAAATATTGTCCCTTCCTTTCATCAATAGTGTTGTACTAAAGTTCTGGATTTGATCGTCAAACAATGTATCAATTTAGTTATCACACAATTATTAGCGACTTCAATTCTATCTCCATTAGGCAATAATAATTAATATACTGTTGTTTATTGGGTGCCTTTTTTAAAAAAAAAATCTTTGAGTGTAATTTCGTTCTCCCAAGTTCTAAAATATTTTACTCTATGCCTGCCACATATTAAGATATTGTGTTGCTTTTTCTCTACTTAAGATGTTTGCTTATACCTTGTTCTACTAGTAATACTTTAGTGTATCTATTAGGCTATTAACGGACAGGGATTAAAATTTTGTTAGTTTATATTAGAACATTTTACTCCAAAGTCAACTTACTGATTAGTTAAAATTTTACGTTGAAAATAATTAAACATCAATTCATATTGCACTATGGTTGGGTTTTTCTTTTTGATGCAAGGATAAAGACTCTACTATATCGTGCAGCTTTAAAAAGACAAATAAACTCGAGAGATTTATTTCATCCATCAAGGATTATGCTCTAGTTACTACAGGTTATCTTTTTTGTTCTAAACAATCTCCTTTCATGTCCAAAAGAATACACCATAGATTGTGTCTAATAATATATGATTAAAGAACAAAATAAAAAACTTAAATGTATTAGGTATACAGATGAACCATCTTCAAATTAACAATAAAAGAAGCAAAATGAATTGCTTGTCGAAATCTGGTATTGTACCACTTACTTTCATAATACAATGGTATGGTATTATGAAAGATAAGCATGTTAGCTAAAAGAAGATGAGAACTTGATTTTTGTGATTATGATTTAGCGTTGTGTACTTGATCATATTTTTCCCCCTCATTTTTCATTTTGGTTCATCTGGTAATCTTAATTCGGTGCAATAAAAGAAGATGAATGACCACTTTGATAGCATCTACATCCTTGTTCATTGCTAAAACTAGAGGACAATATGTTTTTCACTTAATATGGATCAAAAGTCTCTTACCTTCTAAATTTCTGTTTTCTATAGAAACTTGCAGAAAAACATTTGTAAAATTTGCGGTGATAAAGATTTTCTAGAAGCAACCATTACATGCTATCAGTGTTATAATGTTGACGTGCATTAGTAAGTTCTCTCTCATTTTAGCATAAAGGGTGGACAATCAGTTAGGAAAGCTGAAAGTTATGACTCTCTAATCCGTACTTTCTTCATCACCTTGTCCATATCTATATGTTCTTTGTAAACCTCAAATATATAGTATATATATTTTTATGTACACATAGTCCTTTTCCTTTTTTCAAAAAATTTGCTTTTCTCTTCCTTTCAGCCATTCTCTGTTGGTGTATGCAAATGCACAATAGGATTGTTGTTGTCAAAAATGTGATATTGGAAAGAGGGTAATTTCTTTATCATGTTGACCGGAAAATGAGTATTCTTAAGGATCCAAGTTACATGCCTCTACAAAGATTTGTAAGAGTACTATGCCATCAAATAAATGTATGAAATTTCCAGGTGGGCATTCTATTAACTTGGAAAAAGAGGTACAAACCGGTAAAACAAGAGGCCTACATGTTGAAGAAGCAATTGTTCTATCATCAGGCGGCAAAAAATATGGTTGTCCACTGAAAAAGACTATCTCTTCAAGAGTTGTGTCAACCAAATTCATTTTGACCGTGCCTCAAGGAAATCTAAGCAAGTCTCGAACTAAAATTTTAAATACTTTTCCTTAGAAGGGTACCAAACAATATTCTTTAGAATAAGTAGTACATGCAAAACCTCGCAATGAAGTACACCATGGGTAAATCAGATGGGTCCACTATGTTTATCCTGCCGATCCTAAAGATCGTTACACTTGTTCTTCTTAGGAAAATAATTTGAAATTTGAGCTCTAGACTTGCTAAAATTCCACCGATTCACAACTGCTATGGATTTGGTTGACACAACACTTGAGAAGACAATATTTATCAACGGATATCCATATTTCTTTATGCCCGATGATAGACCAAGGACTTCTTCAACGGATAGATATCTTGTTTTCTAGTTTGTACCTCCTTTTCCCAATTAAGACAATGCCCACCTGGAAACTTATTGTGCTTCTTTGGTTGCAAAATACACTGACTAATATTTGCAGAGGCATATAACTTGGATCCTTAGAATGATCGTTTGCTTGTCCACGCGATGAATAAATTACCCTCTTGCCATTTCACATTTTTCACTACACCAAACCACATGTGCTTCTTCACAACAGCCCAACACACAATATCTAAAAATAAATTTCTAAGCAGATTTAGTAAAACATGAAGAGGACTATCTATGCACAAAAGATACATGAACTAATTAAGGGAATTAAATGCAATAACATGCTAATGAAATAATCTAAGTTTTTTGGTGGTTTAGGTTCACTTAAATTAAAGAGACATAATACATATGAAATGATCAACCAAAAAATATACATCACCTTAAAAGTTGAAACTTTAGTCCCAAAACGCCCAAATCAAATTTTATTTTAACGAATTAGTTTCTCTTGAGGTATACGTACATAGAATATCACATATAATAAATATAAAGGGAACATATAAAATGAGAAACAGAAATATAGAAATCACACCTAAATTTATCAATAAATATTGTTCAATTCGATAGAGTTTTTTTTTCGAAAAAAAGATGCTTAAAGAGATATCTATTGAATATCTTTTATTAAGGATGAACAAAGCTACTCAGACATCATGATTATGAATTATTAAATAAATGAGTTTTCAATATAGATTCTTTGAATATGTTTCAATTTTCTAACAATAAAAATGTAACGAGAATAGTAATATAAATAACATCTTCTATATCATTAAATGACTAGATTAAGATAAATCTTGACAATTTACTTAAAATATTGTCCCTTCGTTTCATCAATAGTGTTATACTAAAGTTCTGGATTAGATCATCAAACAATGTATCAACTATACTTATCACACAATTATTAGCTACTTCAATTGTATATCCATTAGGCAATAATAATCAATATGTTGTTGCTTATTGGGTGCCCTTTTTTTTCTAATTACTTTGAGTTTAGTTTCGTTCTCCCAAGTTCTAAAATATTTGTACTCTATATGGTTGCCACATATTCAGATATTGTGTTGCTATTTCTCTACTAAGGATGTTTGCTTATACCTCGTTCTACTAGTAATACTTTAGTGTATGTATTAGTCTATTAACGGATAGGGATTAATATTTTTTTAGTTTTAATTAGAACATTTTACTGCAAAGTCAACTTACTTATTAGTTAAAATTTTACATTGAAAATAGTTAAACACCAATTCATATTAAACTATTGTTGGGTTTTTCTTTTTTGATGCGAGCATAAAAGTTATAATATATCGTGCAACTTTAAAAGGACAAATAAACTCGAGAGAATTATTTCGTCCATCAAGGATTATGCTCTAGTTACAACAGGCTGTCTTTTTTTGTTCTAAAAAATATCATTTCATGTCCAAAAGAAGACACCATAGATTGTGTATAATAATATAAGCCTAAAGAACAAAATAAAAAAAACTTAAATATAGTAGGTATATAGATGAACAGTCTTCAAATTAACAACAAGAGAGGCATAATTAATTACTTGTTGAAAACTGGTATTCTACCACTGACTTTCATAATACAATCGTATGGTATTACGAAAGATAAGCATGTTAGCTAAAAGAAGTCGAGAACTTGATTTTGCGGATTATAATTTAGCGTTGTGTACCTGATGATATTTTCCCCCCTCATTCTTTATTTTATTCATCCGGTAATATTAATTTGGTGCAACAAAAGAACATGAATGACCACTTTGATATCATCTAGATCCTTGTTCATTGCCAAAACTAGAGGGCAATATGATTTTCACTTAAAATTGATCAAAAGTCTATTAGCTTCTAAATTTCTTTTGTTTTCTATACGAACTTGCAGAAAAATATTTGTGAAATTTGCGGTGATATAGATTTTCTAGAGGCAACCATTGCAAGCTATCAGTGATAAAATGTTGACGTGAATTAGTAAGTTCTATCTCTTTTTAGCATAAAAGGGTGGACAATCAGTTAGGAAAGCTGATATACATGGCTCTCTAATATGTACGTTCTTAATCACCTTTTCCATATCTATATATTCTTTGTAAACCTCAAACATATAGTCCATATTTTTTATGTACAGATAATCCTCTTCTTGTTTTCAAAAATTCTGCTTTTTCTCTTCCTTTCAGGCATTCTGTGTTGGGGTATGTAGAGGCACAAAAGGATTGTTGTTGCCAAAAATGTGATATTGGGAAGAGGGTAATTTCTTCATCATGTTGTCTGGAAAATGAGTACTCTTAGGGATCCAAGTTACATGCCTATGCAAAGATTTGTCAGAGTACTATGCCACCAAAGAAATGTATGAAATTTCCAGGTGGACATTGTATTAACTCGGAAAAGGAGGTACAAACCGGGAAAACAAGAGGCCTACATGTTGAAGAAGTACTTGTTCTATCATCAGGCCGAAAAATATGGATGTCCACTGAAAAAAACTGTCACTTCAAGAGTTGTGTCAACCAAATTCATGTTGACCATGACTCAAGGAAATCCAAGCAAACCTAGAATGCAAATTTTAAATTCTTTTCATGAGAAGAGTATAATACAATATTCTTTAGAATAAGTAGGATATACGAAACCTCGCAATGAAGGCAATCATGGGTAGACTAGATGGGACCACCAGGTTTTTCCTGCCGATCCTAAAGACCATTACATTGTGCTCTTCTCAGATTTTTTTTTTTTGAAATTTGAGCTCTAGACTTGCTAAAATTCCACAGAGTCACGATTGCCATGGATTTGGTTGACACAACACTTGAGGAGACAATATTTATCATTGGATATCCATATTTATTGGTGCCGGATTACAGACCAAGGACTTTTTCAACATGTAGATATCTCGTTTTCCTAGTTTGTACCTCCTTTTCCCAATTAAGACAATGCCCACCTGGAAACTTACCATGTTTCTTTGGTTGCACAATACACTGACTAATCTTTGCAGAGACATGTAACTTGGATCTCTCAGAATGCTCATTTTCTTGTCCACGTGATAAAGAAATTACGCTCTTGCCATTCCACATTTTTCACTACACCAATCCATATGTGCTTCTTCACAACAGCCCAACACACAATATCTAAAAATGAATTTCAAAGAAGATTTTTTAAAACATGAAGAGAACTATGTATGCACATGAGATAATGCAGTAATTAAGAGAATTAAATGCAATAACATGCTAATGAAAGAATCAATGTATCCTTTAGTTAGAGCCCACATCCAATACCATTAGCATCTTATAGTGAAGAACTCTAGAAAGATTAGACAACTTGAAGAGATCTTTATTGTCCCTAAGAGGTAATATCACTTCCATTTATGCTTTTACTTTTATTCCACTATTCAGTCCTAGTTATGATTCCAAAAAAAGAAGTAAAGTTGATAATCTAACTAGTAGTTTGCTTTAAAAGGAGAAACCTCTTGTGTGCAAAATATCAACTTCTCCCTTAGAAATGGAAGGTAAATAAAAAATTGAGGGGTTTTGGATTGGGACAACGTTTGACGTTTACAAAAAACAGATTGATATAACACAAGGTGATGAAGCAGGTACAGATATGATAATCACGGCTTTCAGCTCGCTTCGCTGCCCTTTAATGCTAAAAATCAAAAGGGACATAGAGAACTACTCCGCACAACAACATTTTTATACTGATAGCAGGTAATATTTGCTTCTTGAAAACCTATGTCACCGCAAATTTAACAATTTTTATTCTGCAAATTCATAAGAACAACAATTCAAAAGTTAACCAACTTTTGATCCAGCTTAAGTGAAGCTCATATTGTGTTCTGGTTTAGCAATGAACAAGGATCTAGATGATATCAAAGTGCTTCACTTATCCTCTTTTGTCACATAGAATCAAGATTACCATATGATTATATTGGGGAACGAGGAAACACAATGTAAAAAGTTACATAAAGGTATATCATAATCAATAAAATCATGTTTTCATCATCATGTAGTTCACATGCATATATCAGTAATAAATCCCCTTTTTGCAAAAAACGCATATCCAGTACATTCCAAATATTATCCCAACAAATTATTTTCCTAGACTATTATTTGGTTATATATTATCCAGACAAAAACACCTCCAGTACTCCTCCTTAAGAAGCACTTTATGGAGATAAATGACATAAAAAGCCAATGGTACAATACTAGTTTTTTTCCTGCCATTTTTAATAAAATCAGTGTTGCTAATATAGTTGTGGGATAGTGATATAAATCATATATCACTCTAGCTGATATATTGTTTGACTATAAAATCTGGAACTTAGAACCACACTTTTTATGAAGGGAAAGAACAACATTTTGAGTAAATTATGGAAGTTTTCTCTTGATTTAGCTCTTTAATGATATATCACTTGTACTGAATTCGTGCTTCTTATATAAGGAAATCATACTAGGGTTTGTTGATGATTACGTATATAATTTGTAGGCCACACAAACATTTAAAAAGTTACCTTTAGATTCTACTCTTAATCGTGCAACTGAGCTTAAAGCAATAAGTTCCAATTCCTATTGAATTACATGTGTGGAATCAGTAAGTGATGAGCAAGAATTGCAAGGATCGATTGATGACACCACCCATTTGGTAAGGAATGAGACTCAAGGATGAAATTAGAAGTGTAGTGAGGGCAATGTTGTTAGGCAGGAGGCAATTTTATAATGGCTTGTTATAAGACTTGATTCAGGCCCATGTGGTGTATTTGGACTTCCCGCATCTTGTACAGGTCCCTCTGGCCATGGGAATTATTGTACTAAGAGAGGAAGATGCATGGGTCCTACCTCACCCTTACAACAGAGGTAGGTGTATACACTTTTATGATGATTAATGATGGTTCTACGACACATTCAAGATTCATATGCATAGTCTATCACCCATAGAGATGTTTATTAGTTGCACCTTTCGGTTTTAAGGGGGCATAGTTGGGTTATGTTTGTTGTTTGTATCTTCCAGTCTTATGGGTTTCGATTAGGTTATTGTTTTACTATATTTTGTATTCTTGTGATATTGATATACTAGTTGATAGGTTGTGGTCTAGATTAGTTGATATTAACTCTCCTGACCCTAGGTAGTTGACAATTATATCATAATTTGTTTGTGAGTCGGCATTTGTCCTGTGTTTCGAAGTACTATCTTGACTCGGTTCCTTATCCTTTAGATCTTGTTTCTTCTCCTTATTATTTTTTTTATCATACTATACTTCTTGTTTAGTTTCTTGAGTTCTATTTTGCTTATTACCTACCGCTTATACTTGCTTTATCTTTGGAGCTCAGTCAGTCAATGCCTATTGAGTACCACTTGTTGGTACTCACACCACACTTATACACCTTAGAGATCATGGTACAAGTTCTTGTTGTTGGTCTGGATCTCGTGCGGAGCAGGTTTTGGACTTCGAAGACTGGGTGAGCTCTTGCCGTTCAGAGTTGCCGGTTTCCATCTGCTTTGTCTAGTCTAATATTTATTGTTCTTTCAAAGATAGTTTGTACTTTTATTGTATTTGTAAAATCCTTGTACTCTTATTTTAATTATATGCTCTACTACTAACTGATGCCTTGGCTTGGAAGTTGTTTCTTGTATTATATTCATGTTGAATTCTCTTTCTTTTTTCTGTTAGCTTCTTGCTTCTATTTATCTTCCGCGTGTTAGCCCAGTAGTTATGGTTAAGGGCGAAGGGTTAGGATTACCTAGTTGTAGGGTGTAGTAGGTGTCATCATGACCTGAGAAATTAGGTCAACATATTTCGAGTCATAACATGTTTTAATTTTCAAAACAATAGTAACAAATGGTCTTTGTGTCAGAAGTGGATTTTTCTCTAAGGAGCACCCATTGTTTAAATGGAGACGTCAAAGATGAATGGTTTCATATATTTTTCCCATAACTTTGGATTGATTTTAGCTCTTTCAGTCAGTACTCTTCAATGGTTTCAGATTCTATTAGGTCTCCAGATGGGTTTAGGGAACCATCAGGAGTTCCATTTTACAGCTTCATTCTTTGGGGGTTCCTCAGAGGTATTATTTCATTTTCCTTTTCATTCTATATAATCACTCATAAAAATTGATTTTTTTCCGGATGTACTGTTATGGATGGTAACAAAGCAGATGATGAACATATAGCTTTGGTACATAAACAAAGTCATAAAGATTTAATTAGACCTATTAGTTCAAAGAAAAAGAAGTTAAGAATATATTGTTGGGAACTATAATTCAGTTTATTTCAATGAAGTGTCTTTAGAAGAAACTTATATTTTTGTTGGTTCTGTGATTGAGGTAATACATCATGTTTACTACTCCCTCCATTTATTTTACTTGCCCCTTGTACCAAATATATATGTTTCATTTTACTTGTCCGTTTACCAAATCAGGAGAAGTTTATTATTCTTTTTTCTCATACTACCCTTAGTATTAAAAAAATTAAATGTCAGTCAAATTTAGAGTTGTGTGATAAGTTTGACTGACTTTTAATTTGAACTATAAAGCTGACTTTTAATACTAAGGTTAGTATGATAAAAAAGTAATGAAATTTTCATGATTTACTAAATGGACAAGTGAAATGAAACATATATTTTTGGTATAGAGGCAAAGTAAAATGAAATGGAGTGAGTAGTAAACACAATTAATTACCCCAATCACAAAATCAACTGAAATATAAGTTTCTTCCGCAGAACCTTCATTGAAATATATGGAATTATACTTCTCAACAGTCACTATTCTCAACTAATATTTCTTTGAGCTAATAATTCTAATTAAATCTATATGCTTTCTTATATCTACCAATGCTATATAATCATCCTCTGCTTTGTTTCCATCCATAACAGTACATCTGGAAAAATAATTGATTGTGGTGAATGCTTCTATAGAAGGAAAAGGAAAATAAAATATGTACCTCTAGGCAATTCTCAAAGAATGAAGCCTCTTCTAGATATTATAAATATGATTTGGGAACTCCTGATAGTACCCAACCTCCATCCAGAGACCTAATAAAATCAGAATCCATTGACGATTACTGACTGAAAGAGAAAAAAAAGTCCAAAGTGATTGGCAAAAGAGATGAAATCATTCATCTTTGACAGCTCCATTTAAACAATAAGACCTCCTTAGAGAAAAACCCACTTCTCATACAAATCCCACTCCCCACTATTTTTTAAAAATTGAAATGTGTCACAACCCAATATCTCAGGTCATGATGACACCTACTAAAACCCTTAAGTAGGTAAGTCAACCTCATAAACCGGAACCGAAAGCAATAGTCTATCATGTGGAAGAAAAACATAAGGGAAGCAGGGAACAAAAATCAAAATAAAATGGAGGAGATACACCAAGGAAATAAAGGAAAGAGATGGACAACATTATAAATATACAAAAATATCCTCAAGATGTGGCGTTAGTGGTTAGTCGAGCTTCTAATCAAAATAGGAGTACAAGGAAAACTCAAATATATATAGAACCATCTCTTCATGTAAAATAAAGAATAATCCTAGGAAAACAGAGGGAGATTGGAAACATCGAACTTTAGGAGCTCACCCTAGTCTACGAATCCAAAAGCTGCTCCACTTAAGGAATACCTCAACGGAGAGAACCTATAATATGATGTGTAGGGTGTAGAAGCATAGTATGAGTACCAACAAGTGGTACTCAGTAGGCAAAGGCAGACTAAGCTCCAAATATAAATCAACCATAAATTACAAGTAAAGAAAGTATAGTAATAGTAGCTATAGAAGAGATATAACATAATTCAAGTAAAAAAAGACAAGGGTGTAGAATAAAATGGGCAAGAGACATAGACAAGGGAACTTATGTGGAGGTGCTAGACCAATAACCTAACGAATACAAGGGTCCACTAAAGTAGCTAAAAAACTGGTGATACAACATCGGTAACCACTGCTACACCTCACAACAGCCAAGAGGCCAATCTATTTGGCAAAAACCAGAAGCACCAATATGGAGACAAGTCCAATTTTTTTTATAGATAACTATCAAATCGACATAAGATACACAATTATATACTCAAACATTAACCTAACCGAACCCCCATAATCTTGGAAGGTACACAACAACAAACATAACCCAGCCAACCCCCATTCGACCAGCTGGTGCAAATAACAATCAATTATACTAGTTACCGACTTATGAGTGTGTGTAATGCAATAGAAACCAACGGTGCCATACAACCAAGTAAACTCACCTATTCAAGCTCACTTTAAACTCCCCACATAGTTTTCCAAAATAATCATCATTGGAATATAACTTCTTCAAACTCTCAAAACTCATCAATCTAGAAGTGAGGGTATACATCAATGCATATCTTCTATATAAATAAGCTTCAACAATATTCACTTTGCCTTGATTATAATTAATCGTATAATGAAATGACTCAATAAATTATATCCATTTTTCATGCCTTTTATTAATATTTTTATAATTCTAATACGCTTCATAACCTCATGATTGGTCCTAATAAGAAATTCCTTATGCCATAAATAATGTTGCCGATTTACTAAAGCTCTCAATGGGTAGAGAGTTCCTTATGATAGGTTGAATATTGCAATTGAGCTCCACTTAACTTTTCATTAAAGTAACCTAGGGGTTATCTTTCTTCAATCATGACCGCCCAAATGCCCATTCCACTAGCATCAAACTCAATTTTAAGCATCTTCTCAAAATTGGGAAATTGAAGTTAAAATATGGAACTATGTTTTTCCTTTAATATCCTAAAGGCTTCCTCTTGTTTTATATTCCAAATGAAATGTTATCATTATTGATGACCTCAATAAGAGGATCGGTTAGAGAACGAAAACCCCTCACAAACCTTCTAATAGAACTTGCCAACACATGAAAGCTTCTAACATCACTAATGGACTTAGGGCTTGAACTCGAATTTGTGCTTTGCAACTTGGATTTGTAAGAAGTAGGAAATGATTTCAAAACTTCTTTATTTTTATCCAATGACAAAGAAGAAGAAGATTTCACTCTTAATTTGTTTTCCTTTTTATTTTCCACAACCTTGAGTGTGATTTGACAAGCATTTATAAAGTAGGAAGACGATGCAAATCTAATGGTTGCATTATATTTATATTTAAGCCCGAGATAAATATTCCACAAGACTCACCTCTCCATCATTGACATTTGCTCAAAGTTTAACATGCTCTAGCTCCTCATAATACTCTTCCACTGTCTTGCTTTCTTGTTGAATATTATAATACTTCTTGTGTTTATTTTGTTCAATGTATTTACCCATAAATATTTCATCTTTTCATGTCATTCAAACTTGAATAAAATTTCTATTCACCAAAGCATCTCTTTCAATTTTCATCCACCATGTAGAAGCAAAACCCTCAAGATGGCTTGTAGAATAATTCATATTTTAAATGTCACTCAGACTATTTAAAATATATTGTCTTTCAAGCTTCACTATATAATCAAGTCATTCATTTGGGTCACTAGTTCCTTTGAAAAATGGATGTGTAACCTTGATATTGTTGAATTTGTAATCTTTATCATCAGTCCTTCTATTCAATTCTTGTAATGACCCTTGTGGTCATATCTATGTTCTTGCGTGCTTTTACTATTTTGCCTCTTCCCATAGCTTACTTGAAGCTTTTGTGTGTTGCTGGATTGGGTGGGACGCTTATCGAGGTAGTTGGGAGAGTTTTGAGCAAGTTTTTCCCTTTCAAGGGCTTTTGAAGTGAGAATTGACTTTAGTTAACATCCATAGAATCGGATGTCATTTAGAATGGTTTGTTGTAGTTCTGAGGACCTTGATATCAGTTTTTGCCGTTAGGCATATTATCTTTGAAGTCTTGGCTAAAGTCTGTCTTCAGTCAATATTCTTGGTAAACACACTCGGATGAGAATTTTATTAGTGTGGTCAGCTCTAAAATACTGAGTTTGGTCTAGAACGACCATTGGTTTTGATCTCGAGGTGTTTAGGATGAGTTTGTTGTTATACCCCATTTTAACTCACATCAAGTAGTGTACAACATATTGATGATTCCTAAATTATTTAACTTAAGAAGCCACCACCTAAATATTTTTAAGGTAAATTAGGACACCTATATATTTAACTAAGTAATGCTAAAATTAACTCCAATTAATGGTCTACTTAACCTATGTGATTATAAATAAAGGTTCAAGTTATCCTAAAGGAAGGGATTAAGCATCATGCTTTTTCTTTTTTGATTAGAGGGTCATTCATGCTAGTTCAAACATACGTCTTGATTTCATAAAAAAATTCCAACAAATCATGCTTTATTATATTTAAAGAAAAGACCCTAGTTAATATAAAATTCTTATTGAGAGAGTAATCTAAACTAAGCCCTAAAACCATTCAAGTTAGATACAGAAATGGTTAACATCTCTCCTTATGACATCCAACCAAAGAAATACATGATTTTATATACATAACTTATTAGCTGTTGATAAAATGGAACTTCTGATAAAGAAATTTTTTTTATGATGCTATAAGTTTAAATGCACGATTCATCAGCTTGCATTACATGGGCATATTTAATAAACCACACAAATACTCTAAGAAGACTACGTATTGATAAACAGAAAAGCCCTGCCAATGTTTTGAGATTTGGAGAGGAGATGAGATTCAAAAATTCAGTGTGAACAAAGGATGAGTGGCGGACAAATCTTTTAGGGTAAAAGAGTGGCTCAAATTCCTCAAAAACAAATGTGAAAGTAAGCATTTATAGGTGAAATCAGGGTTCGTGAAATGTTGAGTAGGAATTTAAATTTCATATTTTGAAATTGATCAAAGATAAGCATTAAATCTCGAACGCTGGGATTTTTGGATCTACTCGACAGTCTTCACGTGATTGGCATAGCAATAACACGAAAATAGAGTGACAACATTTGTCCATAGCCAAAGAACATTGGAGTTTTGTTGAAAATGGAAGGGAAGGAGTGAGAGAGGGAGACTCCTGCGGCATGTGAATTATGAGGCACTTTGGGGGGGAGAATAAACCCTAAAAAATATAAAACAAAAAGGGTATTTTAGGTAGTTAAATAAGGATAAAATGGGTATTAATGATTGTGAAGAGGGCTGATTGATTGATAGTTGGACTGCTGCGTTTGGGTCCCTTGTGTTTTAGGGTTGATTTGTAAATTTGGGTTGTTATTTGGTAGCCATATTATTGAAGTATTTCTTGGGTATTTTCATTCTTTAAATCAATTCATTTGAGCTTCTAATTAAATAACCAGTGTAATATATAATTGGTATGTAGAAGTACTAATTTTAAAACTTTTTTGTAATGATTTATATTAATTTAGTAAGTATGAAATTTGAAATCAAATGTCGACAATCAACTAAAATGAAATACAAAGTCATAGAAGTGACTTTTTTTAAGAAAAAAATGTATTTTATTAGTAATTTTAAAAATTTGACGACAATAGTATAGTAATGATATTAATAATGATGGTATCAATAACGTAATATTTTGCTTATAAGTTAGAATCTCAACCAAATGTAATTTAAAGAAAGAAGGGTGAAAATTGGGTGTCAAGAGGTGTCCCTCTTTGACCAGAGATGATGTAAGTGTTTTTTGGCAAAGAAGTTGACACTGTGGCTAATTTTGTCCCGACCATTAGCATTGAAATGAAGTTTATGAAAATATGGGGAAAACTCCTACATATCCCAAACTGCGGGACACAGGTTGAGTAGAACTGAGAATAGATCATTGACCATTGATAGTGAGTTTGATTCTCCAACAAAATGCCACAATTAACTGCTTCGATAAAGTTCTACGTTGTATTATGTCTCTTGCTTTTGCATGTAGATTATGCTTCCTGTGAAGTCTAACACACCAATTAGAAGTGTTTAGTAAAAGATACATATTTACATAATTCAACTTTTCATGAAGGGAAAATGCATAAGTACCTCCCCCCCCAAATCTATGTCTGAAATCTCAGAGACACACTTAAACTATACTAAGATCATGTTACCCCTACCCCCCCAAACTTATTTTATAAATAATTTTATACCCCTTTTCGGCATACGTGGCTTCTAGGCCTAGCGCGTGTTGAAATTTTTTTCAAGCTATCTGGTTTATAGTGCCACGTAGGCTGAAAAAGGGTAGAAAGTTATTTATAAAATAAGTTCGGGGGGGGGGGGGGAATAGGACCTTAGTATAGTATAAGTGTGTCTCTTGGATTTCAGGCATAGGTTGGGGGGGTACTTATGCATTTTCCCTTTCAAGAAATTTAAAAGATAACATGCAGTTCTCCTATATATATTTTTAAATTAAATAAATATTAAGGCATTGAGAGATGTCTCATTAATGAAAAATGTGATTTTCAAGAAATTTTAAACAAATCATGCAACTGAAGTAAATTTTAAAATAAATAAATAATTAAGAAATTGTAAGATGTCTCATTAAAGACAGATGGTTAAAATGTCTGATTAGAGGGCAGACTAGCCCAATAAGTCCTACTTGTGGGCGGACGAACCTAATATGGTCTATTTTAAGGTGAATAAACCCAATGCATTCTACTTTAGGGTAGATACACCCAATGCATTCTATTTTCGGTGGTATTTTAGCAAGTCTAGAGCTCAAATTTCAAATTATTTTCCTAAGAAGAGCACGTGTAACGGTCTTTAGGATCGGCAAGATATACCTGGTGGACCCATCTAGTCTACCCATGGTGGCCTTCATTGTAAGGTTTCGCATATCCTACTTATTCTAAAGAATATTTTATGGTACTCTTCTTAGGAAAAAACATTTAAAATTTGAGTTCTAGGCTTGTTTAGATTTCCTTGACTCACGGTCAACATGAATTTGGTTGACACAACTCTTGAAAAGACAATATTTTTTAGTGGACATCCATATTTTTTGCTTCCTGATGATAGAACAAGTGTGTTTTCAACATGTAGGCCTTTTTTTTCCCGGTTTGTACATCATTTTCCTAGTTAATCTAATTCCCACCTGGAAATTTCATACATTTATTTGGTGGCACAGTACTCTGACAAATCTTTGTAGAGGCATGTAACTTGGATCCATAAGAATACTCATTTTCCAATCATCATGATGAAGAAATTACCCGCTTTCCAATATCACATTTTTAACAACAACACTCCTTTTGTGCATGTGCAAGAGAAAATCAGAATTCTTGGAAACAGGAAGAGGACTATGTGTAGGGCTGCTGGAGTAAGACAATCGTACATGTGATCACTTCATCAGATGTCTCAGCCTCCGTCCTCATTGGAGCTACATAAAAGTGGAACATTCCACCCCTACCCTGTCCATCTAACCTCCCTCCCCAGAGATGTCACGACCCAAAGCATGCCTTAGGTGTAACATGAAACATAGGACCCCGAGAGGCCCTACACAAACCACTTAGCATACATCATACAAGACAATAGAAACCTTAGAGAATTAAAAGATAAATTTCAAAATATAAGATTTTATAAAATGTAGCGGAAGTCTAACATAGTCTCATAGCCATCTAGTACATCAAGAGTGATCGGGACGTAACCCGTACATCACATACAATACTGAAAGTAAAGACAATAGGAAATAAAAGCTTGATCCTCGGAACATGAGGACTCACCAATCTTCAATATCTACTAAGGTGATGCGAAATTGAAGCGTCAGACCCTACATTTTTAAAACAACGTAGGCCATGTCATGCGTTAGTACAAAAATGTACCAAGTATGATAGCAATGCATAAAAGTATGATATCATGCTAAAAGGATTTTTTCGTCACGTGCAATAACCAAGCTAACTCATGAGATAAAAGGGTTACAAAACATAAAGCATAAAACATGGTCAATGCTAGCTAATATCTTTAAAACATTCATGAGATACTTCTATAAGTAACCTTAGTTCAATCTTGTGAGAGATTTACGTTTAATTGACATTAAGACCATGTGAGCTATTAACATGGAATCTGGTGTCTACCCCACACCGAAAAAAGGTGTCCTACTTAACAAGGTAAGATCATGAACTTCTTGCTTTTGTCGGTCCACTAGCTAATGTCTATCTAAGACAGTCATGTTATGAGGGAACACATGTATGGGATAAGGAGATTGCTACTAGAAACCTGGCCTCAAGTTACGAGAGAGTTTCCATCTCAATACCCTCTTAGTGTTAAGCGTAAATCCCATTGAATAGTAATTAATCTTAACTTACCATGTCATTAAGAGGCATTGGTAATATCCACTTGCCTTATCATCCATGGAAGGCATGTCATGTAGCTAATCCAAGTTATGTTTCACTAGAAGAGCTCCTAAATCTCGATTCAAAGTTTAGTTGAGAGAATCTTTCAACTCTAAGAATACTTTATGTGAGAAAATCCTTTCACATTAATGTTATGAGTAGTTTGTGAGAAATCCTCTCACAACAACGACAATTACATTGATACTTCACTCTCAAAGTATCCTGAAATACCACTATAATAGTCTTGACCCTTGCCTAAGCCTTTAATTGGAGGAGCTAGTACAATTGGCGGGGCAGCCTGTAGAGCAGGAGCAATCCGCCAACACAAACAATAATCTCTAGACTAATAATGAATCTCCCAAAATCATAAAGACCCTGAGATGATCATTCAATAAAAGAATGGTCACCACTGTATGAAGCACCTTACTGAGACCTATCTCAACTCTAGCTAGAGATGATCTCACTCAAATTATACCGGTCACCCTCTAAAGCTTGTATTAAGATCTTAACAGCCTGGATAGACTCACCTTTCTAAAAATATTGTCAGGATCTATCATAACAGTCCATAGACCTAGAGCGGGACCCGGTGTAGTTTTACTCCTGACTAACTCTCTTGTTGCTAACCCCACGGGCCTTACAGCGAAGCTTCTCAATTGTACGGTCATGTTCAACTACATCCATAAAAGAATGGCCTGTGGAGACCATAGCTTGGGTCTCAATATGCAGCTAGAGTCTCAAAACTCTGACAAAACACTGAACTCTCTCCTTCTCAATAGGTAGGATCATAGTATCATGGAGGGAGAGATCGTGTAAGTCTAAGAAATACTTCAACCATCTTTTTCTCCTCTAATGGCATAGCTCTGGTCGTAATCATGGGTTTGGCACCCCTTGGTGGTACCTGAACCTAAGGTGCCACTTCTGCAAGCTGACCCTTCGGGGTTGGTTTTAGTGCAACTGCAGATACAACTAGGGAATGTTGCATAACCCCAAGGATGGTCAACAACTAAGTGATGGAAACCTAAAACTGGGGATCCATAGCTTGTACGTGTGGCAGTTGGGCTGGCCCTACCGGCTATAGAAGAACCTGAGCTACTGAAGGGTCCGTTGTAGTCTCTAGATCCCTCTCTCTTTATGGGGCTAATGATACAGCCCTGGCCTATAAAGAAGTAAGACCGCTACCCCTGTCCACTTCACAGAGTGTATAACCCATCCTTCGAAAAGACTGAGACAAGTGAGATTTCATGAAAGTAATAACACACGACACAAAAAGTGATAAAAATAGAAAAAATTCATAATGATACCACGTATCCTCCCAAAGATAAGATATTGAGGTCTCTGCACCGATATGTAGGACTCTAATATGTATTAGTTGTGTACAAGTAAGATCGGTGTACTTGGGGCTCAAATACTAACTTGTCAGAACTTGATTTCTTAAGTCATGATAGCACCTACTATAACCCACCAGTAGAAAAGTGAACCCGTAACTCAGAACAACAAGTAATGGATATAAGGGTAGAACATTGCTGAAGTAGTACATTAACAACATAAATAAAACAATAGGCGGAAGCAAACAAAAAGTATATACAATAGATCCCTCTTAGAACTTGGAAGTCACAAGTAAAGAGTTGACTAAACAAAAAAGTACAAGTCCCAAAAGTGAACCCCAAATACAAAGCTTATTTAAAAATTCAAAAGACAAGCTATACAAAATATAGAAGGAGACAGGTAAGTCCAGGATGCTAGGTAACCTTGCCTCTAATCAGCAACTGCAAAGTTCAAATGATCATCACTGATTACTAGTGCTAGGACATGCATCATGAAACAAATGAAGTGTGTAGCATGAGGACCAAAAAAATAAGTACTTAGTAGGAATCATAGGCTAATTGAGCAAGACAAGTAAAAACAATATAAAAATATAGAATCTAGACACAAATAGGGGTCAAAGCTGGATAAAGAAAAGAATACGAGCGTACCAGAATATAAAGAACTAAGTACTCCAGAAGGTACACTCATGCACAAGTTTAAGTAAAACCCAAACGAACCCCCATATGCCCAACGGGTACACAAAATAGCTAAAACCACTAAAATGAAGTATGGTGAGTGAAGATCCATGAAGGGTAAGTTGGGCCTCTAACCACCAGTAACCAATAAGGGCAGCCAAGCAAAAGAGTAAGCTCCCAAAGATGTGTCGACTTGGAAGAGGATAAGAACAAACCTTTAATTTGTGAATAAGGGGATGGTTATCTAAATAATACATAGTCCAGACCTATCACTGCAAATAAAACTCCTAAAGGCATGTCGACACCGATGAGGATAAGGTCAACCCTCTAATTTGAGAATAAAATGTCACCCATCAAAAGAGTGAAATCTGGGAGGTGTCAAACCATTGAAGGATCTCATATCAATCATCATCAATACCCACCATAGGACGACGTCCACTCATAAGTATTCAGTACAATACTCCAATCTAAAACCAATTCTAATCACAAGTTACCAGCAAAGCCCAAAACCTCTAATATCGCATCGAGGCAGTAAAAAGGAGAATGGATAGAAGGTCATCAAAGCTGGGTCAATGCCTAAACTAAGCCTTATTCTATTAGACTAAAGTTTGCTACACTAGTCTACAAGGGGATAAACCGTATGAATTATCATGGGAGTAGAAAGAATGCCTTAAGGCTCCAAATGTCACAGGTATATGAAAAGCACTAGTCTAAGCCCAGAACACTGACAAATATACTAAAACAGACAACAACAACAACAAACAAATCTAACCATAAGATATGGATGATTACATAATCCATAGTATTCTTCAATTCCCTAAATTATCGAATAAAGCCTAAAACATGGTTTCTAAGTAATGTAGCATGATAAACTAGGTACCAACCCCCAATTTACTCAAATCAATATGAACTTACAAATTCAAGTTCAATCTACAGGACAGAATCTCATAGCCTACCTTAAGCCCGACTGTTCGCGCTCTACATAACCTTTTTGAAGCTTTTCCTTTCTGTAAGTCCTCAAAATGCCACTTAAGTCGCCATAGATCAAACATTTTAGTGACAAGTTTAGCTAGATCGCAACAAATATCTGCAATAGTAGGAATAAATTTTACTTTCCCGCTTAAAAACTTTTTTTCTCCCAAAGGTTTTGTGGGAGACAGTCTCCACTATATGATAATTGGTGGCAAATATGTAGCTACTATTTTTTTAATATGTATAAAATTAATTAAAATTGAAAAAATAACCCCAAAAAGTAACATTATGGTACTTCTTAAATTTCCATAGAAAAGATTTGCCGCCTCAAAAAGTAACTCATACAATTTTAACTCTAAATACCATATGGAAACTCATTCGATTTTTCACCCTAAATATCCCAACTATCGAAGAATCTAAAATCGGAGAGGCAAAATTGAGATTTGCACCTACTGCTTTGTTGAAGAATTCAAAAGGAGGAGTATTTATTTTTGCTCAAATTTCAATTCAGGCAAGCCCTTTCTTCTCCATCGGATTATGCACTATGTGTTGCTTGAATTCACTATCTATTGTTGGAAACACAATTTATAGTTGTGTTTCCCTCTAGTACTAGAGAGAACAAATCCTTATATTCTATTTTCAATGCTTTGAACCAGAGAAAAGTCCAAAAACCAGCTTTTCTTGTAAACTATTTTAGCAACCAAAAAAGTTCACAGAATTAAGGACATAATAGAACCAGAGTCATTGCTAAATATGATAATGTTGCCACTTATTAACCAACAAAGTCAAACCTGCTTATAGTTTTACTTTTACCTATGATCCTCTAAAATTATAAAAGGTGCACAAAAATTGTGATACTACTTTCACATAGTCATGTTTTAGCTTTGTCCCACTATTAATAAAATTACCCGCGCCTCGCACAGGAATTTAATATCACAAAATTTATAACATAATACTTAAAACCTATCAGTCATTAATACTAAAACACTATATTCTCTTACATACAAGATTACGTAGTAACGAACATTAATAATGTAAAGAAAAATGATAATTATAGTATCTTATCATTTATCCTTCAATTAATCATCTTTAGTTTGATTTTATAATTTATCATTTTGCTTCCAAGAAGTGTTACTATTTGATATTTTTGGGGAATCACATGAAGATCAACCTTTTCTAATAAATAAATAATTATTGGTGAAGAGTTAAATAAATTTTAAAAGGCTGAAAAAACTAAACAAATATTCTAATACTAACGTGTAGAAAGTTCAGCCCTACCTTTTGCTTTACATTTATCATTTTAAAGTTCCTCAGATAAATGTATCATATGTAATTATTAAAATGGAATCTTAAAGAGAGAATGTATCATATTGGACAAAAATTGAACTTATTATTTATACTTGAAAGGGAAAATATTACACAAAACTATTCAGTTTGTTTGAATGTTTCTTTAAAATCAACATACCAGAGTGATGGAGTTCAATTTGAAACTACACTTCTATACCAATTGCAGTGTCGAGACACACATTTATTACTTCAAGAAAAGTATTTACAACTTGCAGTAAACTTGAGAATCTATTCATACTTCATATTGAATATGAGCAATTAATTTATTGTTTAGTTATCTATGTCATGGTACAAAAGAAGTTAAGAATTTTCGTTGTTTTAAACTTTTAGGAAATCCCTCTATTTATAGAAAACAAAGAGTAGTGTGAACAAATGCTTATTGTGCCTTATCGAAAATGTCATAACTCATTGAAAAACATACAACCCTTCGGAAAGGTCACAACTTTTCAAAAAAGTCGCAACTCTTCAAAAAAGTCACAACTTTTAATGAAAGGGGAAGACTAGTTTTGGAAATAAATAAATTAAAAGGGAATCCTAGTTTGTGTTGGCGCCACGTAGGCGGGCCTAGGGTTCTCTTTATATATATATATATATATATATATACTAGTTTTACGACACGTGCGTATAGTATCTATAGTATAAGATGTTGTAAAATAGAATTAATATTACTAAATTAAATATTTTTAGTAAATAATAATAATTTAAAGAAAATTGGACAAGTGCTTTTAAATGATTAATAAAGATTGTCATAGAGTTACATGTATTTTAAGATCAAAATAACCAGATATTATTGAAACATTTCAAAATACATTAAAAGTTTAAATATCAAGATAAAGCGACATTTCTTAGTAGTATTATTATTTACTTTAGTCAATTTTGTAAACAAATCTAACCAACAAATTTTTTTAAAAATATCAATACAAAAAATATCACCAATAGTCTTTCCTCTTAAGGCTATGAGCATAAATGGTGGACACCATTTAGGTATAATTTTTCTCTTAAATATTGATACTTAAAATTTAGTATGTGCATGACACTAATAAGGAATACCATAAATATTTTGATATTTTATCTTTATACGTAATCTATCTTTTACCAATTAATATTTGAGTAAGACTATCATAGAGTGGTAATTCTACAAAAAAAAAATGTACTTTACAGTTATAACGAATGATGGTTAAATTGAGCTTTGAGTGTACGTCAATTATTTATCTTGACCAATTTTGTATTTTAGATATACATATATATTTTAGATATAATTTAATTTTAATATATGAACAACATCACCTTTGGTGAAAAATATTTCATTTTTTTAAGTTTCTACCTTATCTTTGTAGAATTGTAATCTTCTTCTTTTTCCTTCCGGATACATATCATATAGTTGTTTTCTAATGAAAGTATCTAGAATCTTATAGAAGTTGTATCGTGATATAATATATTAAAGTTTTTCAATAATAAAAATTAATAGATGAATAAAATTTAAAGTATTGTTTATAGAATCTTTAATTTGATATACGACTATTTTATGGTCAATCACTATTTTCTTGTCTATTTTTATATAGCTAAAAAGGAGTGTATCTCGTGACATAAAATTTCCTCAAATTCAAATGAACACAAAATAATAGGAAAAAATATGTGGAATGATACATAGCCAATGAAGAAGGAAGACGAAAATATATTTTCATATATATTCACTATAGTGTTCCATTTGATTAAAATCTCTTGTCACCAATACTTTACTTTCTTCGTTTATTTTTACTTGCATATCTATTAAAAAATAATTATTATCATGTCTATATTATCATATTATAAATAAAAGTGAAAATCTATTTTTGAAATAGTGGATTTAACATTAAAACTAATGATTCAATAGACAACGTTGATGCCCATTGTTTTAGCAAAATCAGAAAGAAACTACTTCATTTGAGGGTAAAAATATAAAAAATAAAAATCAAAGAAGAAATATCTTACCCAAATCATGTGACTTTTTGCATATTTGTTTATTATTATTTTCTTTCCCACAACTTTTTGTCGTTGTTAACTCATGGAAATCGTAAGAAAAAATACGAGTGTGAATTTATGAATGATTTGCTACAATTTGTTCACCAACTCTTTCTTATGTGGTACCTCGAATTTCGTTGAATTTTAAACTTAATCAACTGTTGCAAATAACCCTTAGAATATTTTAAAAAGAAGAAGAGTAGAAAACTTTCAAAAATCGTAGTGTAAAAGTGAGAGGAAACCCTCTATTTATAGCTAACAAACAGTAGTATGAATAGGTGTTAATTGTTCCTTATCAAAAAAGTTACAACCTTCCAAAAAAGTAACAATTCATCGGAAAAATCACAACCTTTTGCAAAAGTCACAACTCATTTGAAAACGCACAACCCTTCAGAAAATTCACGACCCATTGAAAAATCACTACTCTTCGAAAAAGTCACAACTCATCGGAAAAGGCACAACCCTTCGAAAAAGTCACAACCCTTTGAAAACATCACAACCCTTTGGGAAAGTCACAACTCATCGAAATTGTCAAAACCCGTCAAAAAAGTTGCAACTCTTTGGAAAAGTCACATCTCTTTGAGAAAATCACAACCCTTTAATATAAAAGGGTATATACATTTAATATAATATAAATAATTAAATTAATAAATAAAATAGATTGAGTACTTTTAATTGGGGGTATTATAGTAATTCAACATTCAATTTAAGAGGTCATGCTTCTAAGGTAGTGTGTGTATATATATAATATTTATGATTCTTATGCTTTCAAGATATGTACATCTTGCTTAGACAAGTTTCTAACTTATTTCTTATTAAGTATTTCATAGACCAATTATATTTTGTTAGAATGTTACAAAAGAGAAAACCCAAACTCCATCACAAAGAAAAACACTTCTGTTCACACTTAATAGGCCAACCAGACCATCAGAAAAAAGTATTAGAATAACCTTATTTGTTGGATGCTTCTACATGTTTTTTGGAGAGAATTTTTTTTAGACCAGAGCAAGTAAATATGATGCATTTCTTGAAGGAACTCATCAATTTTGCAGGCTTTCTTGTAATGAATGTAAATAGTAATAACATATATATTTTTTATAACCATCCACATTTTATTATAACAAAGTGTTTTATACAGTTCAAAGGAAAAAACAAACTTGTTCCACAATTGGACATGCTTAGTTTAGTAATTAAACCTTTCATCATCTATGAACTTCTTCTAATTAAATCAAATGATAAACAACTAGTTAGCTCTGGTATGTATTGAGTTGAGTGACACAAAGTTGTATCTTTTGATGCATTTTGTCTCCTTTTCTCTACCCACTTCATTTTATATTTTAAACACTCCTTTATCTTTTTCATAAATATAGTGTCTGAATACGCTTGGACAAGCTAAATGTCGAGTTTTGTCCATCCTTGAAAATGGTATTCAATAGTGTATTAATATAAATTACTATACATATCTCTTAAAGCATCTAATTAGCTAATTCTCTAACAACTAGAACAATAATTATTGATAAATGAAGGTGTGATGTCTATCTTTTTGTTTCTCATTATATATATTCGTGATGTCTATTAAACAACTTCATTAATTCACGTGTATGTTCTCTTACAACTCTTTTTCAATTATTGTCATGATTAACTTATCTTGGTTTATTAAACTTGTTTCTTTTGTTGGTGTGACAACTCTAATCACGTACAAAACTCTCAAGAATGTGTCATTTGTTATGAAGTATATGTTTGATATTGAAAATAATTTATTTTATGTTAGTTTATTTGGTAGTCATTTGAATCTTTTTTAAAATATATTTTCAGGATCAACCATCTAGTGAATAACCAATGACACGTTCTTGATAATCTTGTATGTGATTAGAGCTAAAGATTAGTCAAAGAAACAAATTAATTAAATCAAGATAAATTTATTGTGGCAATAATTTATTTATTTTGAAAATTAAAGGTGTGAGGGAACATACATGTGAATTAACAAAGTCTTTTTTGTGGTTTAGGTTCACTTAAATTAAAGAGAAAGAACACATATGAGATGATCAACCAAAAAATATACATCACCTTAAAAGTTGAAACTTTAGTCTCAAAATGCCCAAATCAAAGTTTATTTTAACAAATTAATTTCTCTTGAGGTGTACATACATAGAATTTCACTAATGAAAAATATAAAGGAAACATATAAAACGAGAAACAAAAAATAGACATCACACCTGAATTTATCAATAAATATTGTTCAAATCGATAGAATTTTTTTCCAAATAAGATGCTTAAAGAGATATCTATTGAATATCTTTTTATTAAGGATGAACAAAGTTACCCAAGCTCATTCAGACATCATGATTATGAATTAAATAAATGAATGTTCGAAGTTTCAACACTTTAACATAAATAAAGGAGTGTTCAATATAGATGTTTTGAATAGGTTTCAACTTGCTAACATGATAAATGTAACAAGAAGAGCAAAAACATCTTATATATTATTAAGTGACTAGATTAAGAGAAATCTTGACAATTCACTCAAAATATTGTCCCTTCCTTTCATCAATAGTGTTGTACTAAAGTTCTGGATTTGATCGTCAAACAATGTATCAACTATAGTTATCACACAGTTATTAGCTGCTTCAATTCTATCTCCATTAGGCAATAATATTCAATAGGTTGTTGTTTATTGGGTGCCTTTTTTTTTTCTAATTACTTCGAGTGTAGTTTTGTTTTCCCAAGTTCTAAAATATTTTTACTCTATGCTTGCCTCATATTCAAATATTGTGTTGCTATTTCTCTACTAATGATGTTTGCTTATACCTCATTCTACTAGTAATAATTCAGTGTATGTATTAGGCTATTAACGAATAGGGATTAAAATTTTGTTATTTTTTATTAGAACATTTTACTCCAAAGTCTACTTACTGATTAGTTAAAATTTTACGTTGAAAATAGTCAAACATCAATTCATATTGCAATATGGTTGGGTCTTTCTTTTTTGATGCAAGGATAAAGATTTTACTATATCGTGCAACTTTAAAAGGACAAATAAACTCAAGAGATTTATTTCGTCCATCAAGGATTATGCTCTAGTTACAACAAATTATCTTTTTTGTTCTAAAAAAACCTCCTTTCATGTACAAAAGAAGATACCGTAGATTGTGTCTAATAATATATCTATATATAATAGGAGAAGAAAAAGTGTCACGTGTCAGTACCACAAAAAAGAATTTATGAATTTATTAAAATTAATCTAAAATATAAAAATCCAAATATAAAAATAAAATTCCAATCACTAAAAAAAACTGTCTTTTAACGTTTAGGACTCTTCTTCTTCTTCTTCTTCTTTTTTGGAAGTTTTCAATTTAATATTAATTATTTTTTAAAAAATAAATTTTAATTATGCTAACATATTTGAAACTATATTGTATTATATATTTTACGTTATTGAAAAAATTCTGTCTATTTAATTAAAATAATTATTTAGATAAATTAATAATTAAGTTATATATCTTTAACTAGTAAGATTACTCGCGCGGGAATTTAATATCACAAAATTTATAAATTAATACTTAAAAACCTATCATTTATCAAATATAAAACACTATATATCTTGTATACAAGACCACGTAGAATTTAATATCACAGAATTTATAAAATGATACTTAAAACCTTTTAGTCATTAAAACTAAAACACAATATTATCTTACATGCAAGACTATGTTGTAACGAACATTATTAATGTATAGGAAAATGATAATTAGAACATCTTATCATCTATCCTTCAACCAATCATCTTTAATTTGATTTTAAATTTATCCTTTTGTCTCCAGGAAGTGGTACTATTTGATATTTTTGGGAAATTAGATGAACATCAACATGAGATATAAAATTTTCTAATAAATAAATAATATTTATTTGTGCTAACAAATACTTATAATAACAACTTTGCAGAAACATAAACAACAATGTTTAAAACACGTACTGAAAAACAACAATTATTATCATAAGCATAAATTAATGAATGTAAAAAAATATACGAGGATCTATAACAATACAATGAAACATGAAGGAAAAAATTGAGTCCACTTAATGCAAAGTGTCCCCTTAAGGAAATCATTCCCGTCTAGTACCTGAGGCTTAAAGGAATAGATTCTCTCAAGATGAAACGATTCTATTCACAAGTATATTGATACAAAAATAATGATGTCAGTGAGCCACTCAACATGAGCAACGTACACGAATATTTAATTGTGCAGAAGAACAAAAGTTCAGAATTTTCGTTATTTTAAAATGATAGGAAATTTCTCTATTTATAGACAACAAAGGGTAGTGTGAACAAATACTTGTTGTGCCTTATCGGAAAAGTCACAACTCTTTGGAAAAGTTACAACCCTTCAGAAAGGTCACAACCTTTCATAAAAGTCACAATTTTTCATAAAAGTCGCAACTCTTCATAAAAGTCGCAACTCTCCATAAAAGTCACAACTTTTCATAAATTCACATCTTTTCATGAAAGGGGGAGGCTATTTTTTGAAATAAATAAACTTAAAAGGAAATTCTAGCTTGTGGTCAAGCCTCATAGGCGGGCCTAGGGTTCTCTTTTATATAAATATATGATAATCACAATATTTTTTGACTATTCACAATTTTTGTTTTGAAAAAAAAAAGGAATATTGATGTCAACACCACAGAAAATGTACATAATTATATTAATTAATACTTAAGAATTAGTTATTAAAATTTTTGTTTTAAAAATTGAAATATTGATGTTAGCACCACAATTTTTTTTTATATATTTATATTAATTAATCAATTACATCTTTATATTAATTAATTAATATTTACTATTCACAATTTATTTTTTTTAAAAAAAGAATATTGATAATTGTAATATTCATTATCACATGGGTTGTGCAATGAGATTGAGGAGGGTTTTGTATTCATTATCGTGGCTATAATTTATATTTTTGAAAACATTCGTCCTCGAATGAGATGACTCTTACTAGGCTAAGGGTGGTAACATCAAGTTCAAACATCCAACAAGAAAATGCAAACAAACAACATGCTCACTCATAATTTAAAGAGTACTAAGAAGAGAATTAGAACCTTGGTCTGCATTTTCTCCGGACTCAAAGAGATGTGGATATCTCTTCTTCATGTCCTCTTCAGCATCCCAAATAGCTTCCTCAACGAATTGATTCCTCCAAAGACTTTGATTCATGCTACCTCTTTTGTTCTCAGCTTGCGAACTTGGTGATCTAGAATCTGAACAGGAATCTCCTCATAAGATAAGCTATCCTTGATCCCAATATTTTCAGTTGGTATGATCAATGAAGGATCGCCCATGCATTTCTTCAAAATGGAGATGTGAAACACCGGATGAACCGCGACCAACTTGTGTGGTAGCTCCAACTCATAAGCTACTTTGCCAATCCTCTTGGATATTCGATAAGGTCCAATATACCGAGGACTAAGTTTCCCCTTCATGGGTGAAACTTTTAGATATACCCAATCATCTACTTCGAACTCTAACATCCTTCTCCTGACATCAGTGTAAGATTTCTGACAACTCTGTGCCGTTTTCAACCTCTCTTGAATCACTTTCACCTTCTCCATAGCTTGATGGACTAAATCTGGTCCAATCAACACTGCTTCACCACCTTCAAACCATCCAATAGGAGATCTACATCCTTTCCCATAAAGAGCTTCATATTGAGCCATCTGGATGCTAGAGTGGTAACTGTTGTTGTATGCAAATTCAATAAGGGGTAGATGATCATCCCAATTACCTTTGAAATCGATCACACAGGCCCTCAACATATCTTCTAATGTCTGAATAGCGCGCTCTGCTCGCCCATCTGTATGAGGATGAAAAGCAATACTTAAGTTCACCTTTGAACCCAAACCTTTCTGAAAAGATTTCCAGAATTGTGCACCACTATCTGAAATAATGGAGACTAGAACTCCATGAAGTGTTACCACCTCCTAAATATATAACCTAGCATAATGCTCTGCTGAATGAGTAGTCTTTATCGGCAAAAAGTGGGCTGATTTTGTCATTCTGGCGACAATCAACCAAATAGAATCATGCTGCTTGTGAGTCCTTGGTAAACTTGTGATGAAGTCCATATTAATAATCTCCCACCTCCACTCCGGAAGTTCTACATTCTGAGCCAAACTGCCGGGCCTTTGGTGTTCTACTTTAACTTGTTGGCAATTTGGGCACTTAGCAGCAAATTATGTAATTCCCTTCTTCATACTATTCCACCAATACACCTCTTTCAAATCGCGATACAACTTTGTGGAACCCGAATGAATGGAATATCTGGAGCTATGAGCCTCATATGACATCCTAACTTAGAGTCCATCCTCCATTGGTACACACAATCTATCTTGATATCTCATTACGCCATCTTCCTCTTGTTCAAAAGCTATTACTTTTTCCTTATGAATTATTTGCCTTCAATTCAAGAAAAATAGGGTCTTAGTCTTGCTTGCCTTTTACTTCTGACACTAATGATGATTCAGCACACTAATGATGATTCAGCCCCATTCATCACCACTACTCTTCCTTCTATGGAATCCATAAGTCTTACTCCCAGCCGTGCAAGTCTATGCACATGTTTTGCTCACTCTCTCTTTTCTTCCTCAACATGGGCAGTACTACCCATAGACAACCTGCTTAAAGCATCATCAACAACATTAGCCTTACCTAGGTGGTAAAGAATACTCATGTCATAATCCTTAAGTAATTCTAACCACCTCCTCTATCTGAGATTGAGCGCTTTCTGAGTGAACACATACTGAAGGCTCTTATGATCGGTGAAAAAATCCACATGAACACCATAAAGATAATAGCACCATTTTCAAAGCAAATAGTACAACAGCCAATTCTAAGTCACGGGTTGGGTAGTTCTTCTCATTAACGTTCAACTATCTGGAGGCATAAGCTATAACTTTGTTACTCTGCATTAACACACAACCCAATCTAACTCTAGATGCATCACAATACACCACAAAACCTTGCGTACCTTCTGGTAAGGTCAATACTGGGGCAGTAGTTAACCTCTTTTTAAATTCCTAAAAGCTTTTCTCACAAGCTTCAGACCATTGAAACTTAACTGTTTTCTGTGTCAATTTGGTCAAAGGGGATGAAATAGACGAGAACCCCTCTACAAACCTCCTATAATATCCCGCCAAGCCCAAAAAACTCATAATATCAGTTGGAGATGTGGGTCTAGGCCAACTCTATACTACCTCTATCTTTTGAGTATCAACTCTAATTCCATCACCGAAAACTATGTGGCCCAAGAATGCCACTAACTCAAGCCAAAACTCACATTTCGAGAAATTAGCATACAACTCCTTATCTTTCAAAGTCCGAAGAACTATTCTGAGATGGCTAATATGATGTTCTTCATTCCTTGAATAGATTAGTATATCATTAATGAAGACGATAACAAACATATCTAAATAAGTTTTGAAGACTCTATTCATAAGGTCCACGAATGCTACAAGTGCATTGGTCAAACTGAACGACATGACCAGAAACTCATAGTGACCATAACGGGTCCTGAATGCTGCCTTTGGAATATCACATTCCCTTACTTTCAACTGATGGTAGCTAGATCTAAGGTCTATTTTAAAAAAACAAGAAACACCCTGAAGCTGATCGAAAAGATCATCAATCCTTCGAAGAGGATACTTGTTCTTGATAGTAACCTTGTTTAATTAGTGGTAATCTACACACATCCTAAGGGAACCATCTTTCTTTCTCACAAACAAGATCGGAGCGCCCCAAGGTGAGACACTTGGTCGAATAAAGCCCCTATCTAATAAATCATTCAACTGCTCTTTAAGCTCTTTCAACTCTGTTGGTGCCATTCAATATGGCGGAATAGATATAGGATGAGTATTTGGAAGAAGGTCTATGCCGAAGTCTATCTCTCTCTCAGGAGGGACTCCGAGAAGATCATCTGGAAAGACTTCTGGAAACTCTCTTACTACTTAAACTGACTGAATAAGAGGTATCTCAACACTAGAGTCATTAACTTGGACTAAGTGATAGACACACTCCTTAGAAACTAACTTCATTGCCTTAAGGTACGAAATAAAATGACCCTTAGGCATTGCTGAACTACTTTTCCACTCTAAGACTATCATTTGGAAACTGAAACTTGACAACTCGAGTTCTACAATCAACTGAGGCATAAAAGGCATAAAGTCAGTCGATACCAAGAATAACATCAAAATCTACCATACCTAACTCAACTAGATCAACCATGGTACTCTTGTGATTGACGAAAATGAGACAATCACGATAGACTCTCTCTGCTAGAATACGCTCACCAACAGGTGTAGAAACACTGAATGGTTCACTAAGTTTCTCAGGAATAACATCAAAATTCATAGCAAGATAAGGAGTTATAAAAGATAAACTCGCTCTTGGGTCTAGAAAGCATAAACAGTAAACTCAAAGACTTAGATCATACCAGTGACAACACCTGGCGAATCCTCTTTCTCTTGGCGACTATGATAGCATATAAGCGGTTTGTTCCTCCGCCAGTACCGAAAGTAGCCCCTCTAGTTGTAACTCTGTCTAGTGGAGCAACTGAAGAAGATTGGGCTATATTGCCCCCATTACCATTTCCCTACCTGTTCTTTGGACACTCTCGCATGAAATGCCCCCTCTGACCACATTTGAAGCAACCAGTGAAACCCTCACGACAAATACCTGAATGGTTCCTACCGCACTTGGCGCATGCAGGAGGCTTACTACCCCCTTGTGTCACGCTACCCTGAGAATAAGTAGGTTTAGCTCTAAAATTCTGACCATTGTACTCATCTTTGTTCTTAGGTGCAGGTTCACTAGTAGATGATGAAGTAGGGCCCTTCTGTTTCTGTTGGAAGGACGACAGGTTGGCATTACTCTTCTGGTGCATGGACTCATTCCCTGTATTAGCCCTCTTGTTCTTAAATCTTCTCTATCCCTCAACTTCTCTTCCTCTACCTGCTGCACATAGACCATCAACCTTGAGATATCCATGTCACTTATCAACATTGCGGGCCTACCTTCTTTACTCGACAGACGAGCCAACCTAGCAACAAACAAACTCATTCTACCCCTTATATCTGCAACTATTTTGGGAGAATTACGAAACAATTGGGTGAATTTCAACCTATATTCATGAACTCTTAGAGAATCCTACTTAAGTGTGAGGAACTCACGCACCTTAGCCTCTTTCAGTTCTCGGGGAAAGAAACGCCCTAAGAAACCTTCTTCAAAACAGGCCTAACTCGCAGGTGGTGCATCCTCAGCTCTAACCCCTTTCCACTGGTCAAACCAAGTCCTAGCGACATTTTTCAGTTGATATGCAACTAGCTCAACCCTCTCAGTATCCGCAACATGCATCACATCAAACACCTTTTTCAATTCATTAGCAAAGTTCTCCGGATCCTCAGAAGTCTTTGAACCAATGAAACTTGGAGGATTCATCCTAAAGAACTCATGAATCCTTGAAGTGTTAGGCTCTCCTTGTCGAGCTCCCTTTTGTTGCCCAACCTGGTTAGTCACAGCTTGACTAAACATCCTAATTGCTTCTCTAAAGTCAGCATTAGTGACTTACCATTGAGGTTGCACTTCAGGTGCATTTGGTAACTCTTGTTCCTCAACATTTCTCCTAGCTGGATGACCTCTGACTGCTCTTCATGGCAGCATGCTAATCTGAAAGTTTTAGAGATCAACTCTAATGCACAAAAAGAGTGAAAGAAGTGAGAGATTTTCCTAAATGTTACAGCGTCCTAATTATAAATGTGGCGCGCTTCACACCGATAACTAGGACTCTACAGACACAACTTCATAGACTTCCTAGGACTCTTGAACTTTGTGCTATGATACCAAGTTTGTCAAGTCCCGATCCTACACCCTGGACGTGGCTAGCACTCGAAGACCATTTCTGGCCTCAAGTCAACGGAAAACTTAACTCATCACATACACATTTATGAAGTAACTAGAGTGTTATAAAGAAGCATTCAACTGGCTATTAAGGCAAACACAAGTCTTTAACATATGAAATGAAAAGCAAAGACAACTGAATTAACTAACTGCCTGTCTATGAATCCTCTAAACAACTAAAATGGATGTTGGGACAGACCCATGACATCCTAATGAACTAATACTATAACTGAAGGCAATGAAAAGGAGTCCTTTAGAATGCAAAGAGGCTCACCAACAGACTCTGAACTGTTCACTGGATCAGCGATGCGCCGGATGCTGATCCTAGTTACCTGTGTCTGCATCATAATAATTAAGATGTAAGCCAACTGGTATCAGTACATTGATTGTATGAGTATGCGAATTGGAATGCTAAACACAACTTAAGCTTGAAAAGAAACTGAAGAACTTACCTGGCTCAACTCAACTCCACGTAACTGAACTCATTTCAATATAAAGCAATTTTAAAACAAGTGCAATATAAAGAAAAGTTGTTTAAAACATGATGTCAACTCTGGGAGTATGCAAAGATGCACTAAAACTCTGAAATGTATGTAAAAATACAAATAACTGTGTATATGAGAATACAAATAACTTCTGTCGGAGTTTCTCTAACCGACAACCATCACTTAAGAGCTATAGTGATGATACAACGTGTTATCTCATGCTGCCAATGCATCCTATACCTTGCTAAGGGTATAGGACCTGAACTACTAAGTGGATCCACTAGTCTATGCTAAAAAGCACTAAGGGTTCATCTAAAAAGTATGACCCTTTTCTACCCATGATGGCTACATGGTTTTATGGGGGTTGTGGGTTCTCTGAGCGCTTCCCTATATCGGTGCTCAATACTACTCCCAAAATATAATATTAGCTCTTTATGTTTAAAACCATACTTCTTCTATGATTTGAGATTAGTGCTCAAAAATTTAGCTCAAATGCTATATTGAAAATCAAAGTTTCCCCTCTTCCTTCATTTAGAAAGCTATTAATCATTTCTGAAAACTAGCCCGAAGGCCTTTTCGAAATTGAGGTTTTCCTTTCTTGTTTAAATGTGAGAATATTTTAAACCCATTGGGAATACATAGTCCCCATATACTTTTGAAGAAATGAACTTCAAACTGTACTCTTTACTCATTACTCAACTTGAACTTTAAGTCTTAAAACATTTATAAAAGATTTTTGAAAACTTTGAAGGACTTCCCCATGACTTTGACCTTAACTTCACTTGACATGACTCTAAAATGGTTCTTGAATTGAATTATGCATTCAAGGATTATGATTTGTGTTTGGAAGGATCTCATATTGTTTAGGAATGATGTTAGATAGCTAAACATGAGAAAAGACTGAAAATTTATATCTGAGGGTGGGTCCGCGACTCGGAGAATCTTTTCAAATTTAGTTTGGAAAATGACTTTTGAGGCAGAACGCGCCGTGACAGCTCTGCGATGCGAAACAAAAATTCCCAATTCTGGGAACCAGCTCCGCGACACGCCACCACTGCTCGATTTCGTTCGAGAAAATTTCTTCTTCGTTATCCAGCCCCAATTCACCCAAACTCGGTTCTTTTTCTTGAATTACTTTTAGATATAGATACCCAGGAAGTGTACATAAGAACCTAACTCGAAACGACTCTATAATACGATGTAACGATTTCAGAAACTTCCGAACTCAGTCAAATTCAAGAACAATATATGAATTCAAGCATGTTATCAAGATAATCAATATTCAAACTCCATTAGGATGAATCCAACTGAAATAAATATGCTTGGCACCTGGGAGAACGATACCAACGTTATGGAAGCCTCACATACCTGGTAGGAATAAACCCTTGGAGAAAATCTCAACTATCTTGATCGATCTTGATGAATCTTGCACTTTCTCCTTCTTCTTTTCTCTTGTCTATAGCCCTAGCATGAAATTCCAAATTCTAAAACTGATTAAAGTCTGATTTGACCCATATTAAACTTATAAAATGGAATAAAATAATAGGGCCATGAAAAGACTAAAATACCCTTTAAAAATCCGGATTGGACATTTCCTTAATCCAACAACCCTACTTCCAAGGGCATAACTTACTGGAAAGATCATTCCAAGAGATTTCCAACCATATCTTGATCTACACCTAACTCATCCTGAGCTAGGAGTTATGGTCATTTGAAGTTGACCAAAAACTCACTTTTCCTAACTTAAACAATTTTCTAGAGTTTTCATTCTTTCCAAAAATGACTATTTCCAGTTCTTAGCTTCTTCCTAGCTATTTCAATTTGTGAGATGTTACTGTTGACACAGACCTTTTGTCAAGCAGTGAACCATGGCGAGGTTTCAGATCTACTAAAATCCGACTTTACTCACAAATAAAACAACACGATTAATCAAAAGAAACACCCTGCCAATGTTTTTGAGATTTGGAGAGGAGATGTGATTCAAAAACTTAGTGTGAACAAAGGATGAGTGCCAACCAAATGTTTTAGGGTTAAGGAGTGGCTCAAGAACCTCAGAAAACAAACTTGAAAGTAAGCATTTATAGGCGAAATTAGGGTTCTTGAATTATTGAGTAGGAATTTGAATTTCAGATTTTTTAAATTGGTCAAAGATAACCATTAAAGCTCGAACGTTGGGATTTTTGGATTTACTCGACAGTCTTCACGTGATTGACATAGAAATAACACGAAAATAGAGTTACAACCTTTGTCCATAGCTAAAGAACATTGGAGTTTTGTTGAAAATGAAAGGGAAGAAGTGAGAGAGGGAGGCTCCTGCGGCTTGTGAATTATGAAGTACTTTGGGGGGGTGGGGGGAACCCTAAACAATATAAAACAAAAAGGGTATTTTGGGTGGTTAAATGATGATAAAATGGGTAGTAGGGATTGTGAAGAGGGCTGATGGGTTGATGCTTGGACTGCTGCGTTTGGGCCCCTTTTTTTTAGGGTTGGTTTGTAGATTTGGGTTGTTATTTGGTAGCCATATTATTGAAGTATTTCTTGGGTCTTTTCATTTTTAATCAATTCATTGAGCTTCTAATTAAATAACTAGTATAATATATATTTAGTATGTAGAAGTATTAATGTTAAAACTTTTTCCTCATGATTTATATTAATTTAGTAAGTATGAAATTTGAAATAAAATATCGACAATCAATTAAAATGAAATACAAAGTGATAGAAGATACTGTTTTAAGAAAAAAATTTGTAATTTATTAGTAATTATAAAAAATTGACAACGATAGTATAATAATTATATTAATAATGATGGTATGAATAACGTAATATTTTGTTAATGACTTAGAAGCTCAACCAAATATAATTTAAAGAAAGGAGGGTGAAAATTGGGTGTCAAGAGTTGTCCCTCTTTGACCAGAAATGATGATAGAGTTTTTTGGCAAAGAAGTTGACACTATTGCTACTTTTGTCCCGACCAACAACATTGAAATGATGTTTATGAAAATATGGGGAAAACTGCTACATATCCCAAACTGTGGGACGTAGGTTGAGTAGAATTCGAGAGTAGATCATTGCCCATTGGTAGTGAGTTTGACTCTCCAACAAAATGTCCCAATTAACTGCTTCGATAAAGTTTGTTGCATTATGTCTCTTGCTTTTGCATGCAGATTATGCTTCCTGTGAAGTCTAACACACCAATTAGAAGTGTTTAGTAAAGATACATATTTACATGAATCAATTTTTCAAGAAATTTAAAAGATAACATGCAGTTCTCCTATATATATTTTAAAAATATATAAATGATAAGGCATTGCAGGATGTCTTATTAATGAAAAATGTGCTTTTCAAGAAATTTTAAACATATCATGCAACTGATATGTAAATTTTAATATAAATAAATAATTAAGAGATTGTGAGATGTCTCATTAAAGAAAGACGGTTAAAATGTTTTATTAGATGGATGAATAACACAATATGTCCTATTTGTGGGCGGACGAACCCGATATGTTCTATTTTAGGGTGAATAAACCCAATGCATTCTACTTTAGGGTGGATAAACCCAGTGCATTCTATTTTAGGGTAGACAAACTCAATGTATCCTATTTAAGAGTGGATGAACCCAACATGTCATATATTAGGGTTGACAAACCCATTATGTCCTATTTGAGGGTGGACGAACCCAATATGTCCTATATTATGGTAGACGAACCCAATATGTCCTAATTTAGGTGGATGAATCCAATATATCCTATTTTAGGGTGGAAAAACCCAATGTATATCATATTATAGGGTGGACGCACCCAAAATATCCTATTTGAGCGTTGACTTACCCGATATGTCCTAATTTATGGTGGACTTACCCGATATATCTTATTTTAGGGTGGATTAACCCAACATATCCTATTTTAGGGTGGAAGAACCTATTATGTTCCTAAATTAGAAATATAAAAATTGATGCTATGCAACAGACTTGGTGCGATTTATTTGCATGATCGAACATGGATAATCTAATATGGAGAGTCTGTTGTAGTGCCTTTGCAGTATTTATTTAAATCCTTTATAATATTTATATCCAAGGTGCGGTGCATTTTGTAGTAGAAATCATTAATTGTGCAGTATTTTCTATTAGTTCATATGGTGTCCATAATTTAGAAGCTTCAACTTCGATAAACATTTACTGAATATAAAATCTTGCACTCAAAGAAAAAATATGTATTTGAAAATTTGATTCTTGTTATTGTTGCACAATCTGAACCTTGCAAATTCTTGGCTTGATGTTGAGCTTTGTGGTGTTATTGTTCAAGGATAATACAAATTAGCCTCTACATTACTCATAGTAAAAAATGTTAGTATCAAAGAAAATTATTGCCTTACATTGAACCTTGAAGCTTTTGCATTGAATCTGCATTTTTTGTTGCGAGAACATGAAAGCGATTTGATGATGTAAATATTCATTGCGATCTTAACTTCTATTTTTTACAAATAATTAAGGGTCATCTGCAAAGCTGTACTAGTCTTGCTTTTGGTGAAAATGGATTTCATATTATAATATGTCAAGACCCCAATTCTCGAATCACGATCACACCTACTATAACCCACCAGTAGGTAAGATAACCTGTAACCCAGAAAAACAAGTAATAATTATAAGGGTAGAACATTGCGGAAGTAGTAAATTATCATCAAAACTAGAGCAATAGTTGGAAGCAAACTAAAAATATATACAATAGATCCCTCTTAGAAGCTGGAAGTCACAAGAACGAAGCTATCAAAAGATTGCATGAGATTAATCCTATGCAAATCATAGTGCAACATAAATGTTTCATCAATTAAACGCTTGATAGGAGATTATTTACTTTTTGTACCAAAAATGTTGTGAGATTAACTTTGACCGAAAGGGAAAAAATCAACTTTTTTACTTTGGCCTTTTGAATCTCCTGATAATTATAATGAATGAGTTCAATATATTATACTGAAATTTTATCCACGAGAACTTTAGACTAATTATTTAATTATAAATATTAAAAATTAAGGTGTAAAAAGTCTTATAATTTATAGTTTGAAAATCAGAATATTTATGAGCATAGCTACTAGTTTTTATAAAATTTATAGATTGAGCGATCTTCTTCTCTTTTAATGAGGCTTGTTGAAGGACTTGAGAGCTTCCTGTCATCCCGACAAGCCCTATTTTAATTTTCTTTAAGCTTTGTTATACTTGAGAAACAAAGACTGAGACTTGTACTTATTTCTTAATTCCGTACTTTATGTATTTAATGCCTTGTGAGCCTGACTTCTCTTGGTGGGAAAAGAAAAGTGCCATCACATCCATTTTTGGGTCGTGAAGCCCCAGGTTTGTAGGTCTCACGTGTGTACAAGACAAGTCTAAGTATAGTCTTAAGGATCAGTATAAAGACGTCTATACTTATCTTCAAGAGGCCACAAAGATTGTTAGGAAACTTCTTTTTATTCTTCTCTTCTTATCGTGGGTGGTTACCATCACTAGTGCTGAGTTTCCACATGTATTTTTGGCAGATGCCGAGAAGCAAAGTTGTTGTTTCCAGTCCTAGATGAGAGGCAATCCCTAAGGTTGTTTTTAAGACCCCAACTAGGGGTAGAGTTGGTGCCCGAGTTAGAGACCATACTCGTGGATTAGAACATGTTAGAGCTCATGCCCATGGAGCGGCACTAGCTAGAGGTAGGGCTGGAGAGGCTTCTCCTGAGCCAAGGCTGAGGTTGCTGAGGACCAGATTCTCCTGAGTTTTTAGCCTCATTTTTCAGGAAAATTTGTTAAAGACGTTAGGTGTGTTGGAGAACTTCTCTTAGGGTTGTGCGACAAGTATGCCACATGGTTCTCAGACTAGGGTAGGGGCAAGACCCCAGATCAACATCAGGTTCCAGGTATTTAGGATCAGGTGGGCCAGCCGCTAGCGGTTTCGGCACCGGTTGTGGGTGTTCATATTTCTCCTAAGGTTATTTTGAGCAATAGTGCTACGAGAGGTTTCAAAAGATAAATTAAACATAATTCAAGATAGATGAGAAAACCTTTCACTAATGTGAATCCATAAGTGAGAAATACATTTCACAATCATGATCATAATAGCTTGTGAGAAAACCTTTCACAATAACTTTGATACTTTTCTTTCAAAGCATCCCCAAACCATTTACAATAACTTCCTAAAAACTTGCTTATCTTCATAAATTCATAATTCATAGGTTCATTGTTGAAAATCATAATTTAGACATGGGTCAACATAATTTCAACTAACTATCATGTATTAATATTGAATCATGCATTACAGGACTTAATTAACAATAATCAATCACAATTGAATGAAATCCATAAAAACTAAATTGAAATCCTAACTTAAACAATTGAATTTGAGTTTGAGAAATTGGATCTTCAGGGACCACATGGAGTAATTGACTCCATGGGTAAATACTAACATACCTTCATTCTTAAAGCCCAAAAAGATTGGAGGATTGATGAACTTGAATTAACCCTATATTTTTTTTTCCTTCCTTAGTCTTGTGAGAATTTTGGAAGGATGAATTTGGTTAGGTTTTGGGAAATTAGGAGAATGGGGTTGAAGTTGGTAGTTTGAGGACCTAAAAGACTTTATATAGGTCTTAGGATGAAGGCCAAAATTACTTATTTTTTATTTAAAACAATTAGGGAAAAGTCTCAAAAGCCCCTTAAAATAACTGTTGAAGCACTTTTACGATTTGGACCTACGGCCTGTAGAACTTCCTACGGACACTAGATAAGTTCAGAAACATTTTATTTTGACCAACTTTTGACGTGACTTGTCCACAGCTCGTACTTCATACTACGGCCCATTGACACTAACCGTAGAAACCAATCTTGGCCCTCAAAATTTTAGTAGATCTGGGACCCACCTATGACTCATACAAATAATGACGGGTCGTCCAGGTGAACCGTAAAAAGGGGTATTGGGACTTGATTTTAAAAAATTATTTTCCCTCTTACTACGGTTTCCATCTACGGCCGATAGAAGCTTCTACAGTACTTAGATGGGACCCGTAGAACCAGACTTCTGCCCAAAAAGGTCCTTTCTCCCTTTTCCATAATTCGAGGTGTTACAATTGAGAAAGCAAAAAGGTGATAGATATGAAGGTTAATAAAGTGAAAAATATATTCATGAAAAAACTTAGGAGTATATATCATTACAACGACTAGTCAATGCTATTGAAACTTTCTATTCGAATGATATTCGCTACTACTATGATGTTCCCACAACAAGAAAAAAGATATTTAGTGGCGACTACATTCATCGCCACAAAATATAGCAATACAATGGAAACATAACTAAGTCACTACAAAATGATATATGCTTTTATAGCAACACTTAAGTCACCATAGATCAAACACTTTAGTGACAACTTTATCTACATCGCAACCAATATGGTGCAATAGAAGTAATAAATTTTACTTTCCCGCTTACAAACTTTTTGGATCAAAAGCTTTTGTTGCAACATACATACTGTCTCCACTATATGATAATTGGTGGCAAATATGTCGCTACTTTTTTTTAATATGTATAAATTAATTAAAATTGAATAAAAAACCCCAAAAGTAATATTATGGTACTTCTTAAATTTCCATGGAAGAGCTTTGCCACCTCAAAAAGGAACTCATACAATTTTAACTCTAAATACCCATATGGAAACTCATACAATTTTTCACCCTAAATATCCTAACAATTGAAGAATCCAGAATTGGAGAGGCAAAATGGAGATCTGCACCTACTGCTTCGTTGAAGAATTCAAAAGGAGGAGTATTTATTTTTTCTCAAATTTCAATTGTTTGATAATTTCAGGTAAGGCCTTTCTTCTCATTAGATTATGCACTATGTGTTGCTTGAATTCACTATCTATTGTTTAAAACACAATCTATAGTTGTGTTTCCCTCAAATACTAGAGAGAACAAAACCTTATATTCTATTTTCAATGCTTTGAACCAGAAAAAAGTCCAAAAACTAGCTTTTCTTGAAAACTATTTCGGCATCCAAAAAAAGTTGACAATATTAAGGAAATAATAGAACCAGAGTCATTGCAAAGTAGGATAACGTTGCCACTTATTAACCAACAAATTCAAACCTGCTTATAGTTTTACTTTTACCTATGATCCTCTCAAATTATAAAAGGTGCACACATATTATGGTACTACTTTCACATTGTCATGTCATAGCTTTATCCCATTACTAGTAAAATTATCCATGCCTAACACGGGAATTTAATATCACTGAATTTATAAAATAATACTTAAAACCTATCAGTCATTAATACTAAAACACTATATTATCTTACTTACAAGATTACATAGTAACGAACATTAATAATGTAAATGAAAATGATAATTATAGCATCTTATCATTTATCCTTCCATCAATCATCTTTACATTGATTTTATAATTTATCAGTTTGCTTCTAGGAAGCATTACTATTTGATACTTTTGGGTAATCAAATGAACATCAACCTAAGATATTATATTTTCTAATAAATAAATAATAGTTGGTGAAAGGATAAATTCATTTTAGAAGGTTGAAAAAGTGAACAAATATTCTAATTCTAACGTGTAGAAAGTTCAACCCTACCTTTTGCTTTACATATATCACTTTAAAGTTCCCCATATAAATGCATCATAAGTAATTGTTAAAATGGAATCTTAAAGGGAGAATGTATCATTTTGCAAAACATTTGAACTTATTATTTATACTTGAAAGGGAATAATATTACACAAAACTATTCAGTTTGTTTGGGTGCTTTTTTAAAATCAATATACCATAATGATGGAGTTCAATTTGAAACTACACTTCTATTCCAATTGCAGCATGAAGAAACACATTTATTACTTCAAGAGAAGTATTTACAACTTTCAATAAACTTCAGAATCTGTCCATGTTGATATTGAATATGAACAATTAATTTATTGTGTAATTATCTATGTCATTGTGCAGAAGAAGAAATTTAGAATTTTCGTTGTTTTAAAATGAGAGTAAATCCCTCTATTTATAGAAAACAAAGGGTAGTGTGAACGAATGCTTACTGTGCCTTATCGAAAATGTCAGAACTCTTTGGAAAAGTTACAACCATTCGAAAACGTTACAACTTTTAATGAAAGGGGAAGGCTAGTTTTAGAAATAAATAAATTAAAAGGGAATCCTATTTTGTGGTGGCATAACGTAAGCGGGCCTAGGGTTGTCTTTTATATATATGATATTGTAACACCCAGAAATTTTTTGAGCTAAGACTCGAACCATCCTTCATTGTGGGTAGGATTTTACCGAGGAATTTAATTTTTCTTAATGGTTAAGGACACTAGATGTAGCACCTTGAGTTCCAAAAAGAACTAAAGAGAAATTTATTCAAGAAATTCCTAGGTTCTTCTAAGTTTTGGGTCAACTTCAAATGACCTTAACTTTCAGTACATTATGAGTTAGGCGATCCATAGGATATCAAATGAAAGATCTTTGAGTCCTCTTTCCAACGTATGAGGGAGATATGTTCGTTTGAAGTTAGTATGTCCATTTAAGGAAATTTACCCAAAAATATGAGAGGTATTTTGGTCTTTTCCATACCCGATCAACTTGAAACAAATTTTAGTAATATTTTGATAAAAAATATGATTTGGGTCAATTTTCATAAATCCAAATACACTTAGGGTTTTAGAAAAGAGTTCAAGAAGAGAAAAGAGGAGAAAATAAGAGAAAAGTCAAGGTTTCATCAAGTTCTTGAGGTTCCATTGAGAATTTCGCCAAGGGTTTGATCCCTAAGAGGTATATAAGCTTCCATAGTGTTGGGTTTGTTCACCCACACACCAATCATGTTATTTTCAGCGAAGTTTCATTCTTGAAGTTGAAGAATTTGAGTTCTTGATTTGTTTATTGAAAGTATTGTTTTTGTTCTTGAAAGTATTGTTTTTGTTCTTGAATTAGGATGGGTTTGATGAGTTCTTGATTTGTTTCTTGAAAGTATTGTTTTCGTTCTTGAATTAGGATGGGTTTGATGAGTTCTTGAGATAAAAGTTGGTGAATTGATTGTGGTTTCAGAGTAGATTATCATGTACGTAAGTTGACTATTTGAATCTAAGTGATTGGGAAAGAAACATTCGATTCTAGGCGATTTAGAGTTGAAAAACGAGTAAGCAAAAGTAGGGTAGAAACAAAGAACCAGGTTTGTGATGTGCCACAAAATCTTGGTACATTTGATGCTGAAAAACTAAGAATTTATACTAGAATCGAGTGTATTTATGTGGATATAATGCATTTGATAGTGTATGTATAGGTGAAACAAGTGGAATGGAAGAAATATAGAAAAGATGAAAATGCAAGCTGAAATCTGAGTGCTGACAAATCAAGTGAAGATCACAGACGCCTTTATGGGTCATGAAGATCTAGACATATTGTGATACCATCCATGGTACAATTTCCAGTAGTCTAGCATTGAAGACCCTAACTTGGGAAATTTTAAGTAAAGACCACGGACATCCAGACGGACCGTGGTGATGTCCGTGATGCAATTTTGGCTTTGAAGACCCAAACTTGGAGAGTTCTAAGTGAAGACCACGGACACCGAGACGGACCGTGGTCTGTTCAATAGTCTATGGTGTTGTCCGTGATGCAATTTCCAATGTGATGACATTGAAGACCCAAACTTGGTGAGTTGGAAGTGAAGACCACAAACACCTAGATGGACTGTGGCCTCTTTAATCGTTTGTGGTGTTGTTTGTAATGTAATTTCCAGTGTGCAGGCATTGAAGACCCAAGTTGGGGAGTTCTAAGTGAAGACCACGAAGGGCTTCATGGACCGTGAAGCCCTTGACCAACTGTGGTAGCATCCGCGAGGTGTCCGATAGTTCAGTTCTATTTCGAGTAGGAATCTTTTTGAAACATTTTATTTGAATTAATTAGGTCATTTTATTTTTATCTTGTCTGACCTTGAACGATGAACAAGTTTCCACTATTCTTAGTTTTGGTTTTCGATTTGAACATTGAATCAAGTTCGATGTTTGAATTACCGGTTCTTGAATTATCAAAGTAGCATATTGATTTGCTTATTCTCGTAAGTACTTTCTCAACATGTTTTCATTAATATTTTTGAATGTTTACATGATATCATGAGTGGCTAAATACCACAACTGGAATTGTGGGATCTATGACGTGAATCGAAGTGTAATTTTGTTAAACGAGTGACAGGCGATTTATGTTTGCAACTTAGAATCTAGCTTTCATTAATCATGTATTCTGATGAGTGCACGTATTAGAGTGAGCCTGTATCTATTATTTGTTGGAGAGAAAAATAATAGTTAGGAAAAGTCTAAATTAACTAGAAGACATGGAGTCAAAGTTTGAGTTCGAGAGAAAAGAACTTTAACAACATTGTAAACGAGCGTAAAACTAGTAACACTCTGGAACCGAGAGGACTTGAGTGAACATTATCTGATTAGACTGAGAAGTATCAGATATATCTAACTCTTTTGTATTTTGGAGAGATAAATTTCTAGAAACTCAACTACAGAAGAACATTAGGTGTAATGTTTCGTTATGGGGAATACAATCCTAGTTTTTAATCGTCGAAACAACTTGAGAATTGAAAACTCTGTTATTTGTTAATTTGGATTTTTATTACAAATCTTAGTTACTAGAACATTACAACTAAACCCATGTTACTTTCCATAATTGTTTCTTTAGGAAATTATAAGGACATTTGATTAAAACGCGACAGTGAAATCATTTCTGTAAAGAAATTCTCTGTAGGATCAACCTCAACTCACGTTGAGTTTTGTAAATTGACTTTGACCATTTATATCTCTTAATTGAGCTATATGTTTGGATGTATCAAATTTTGGTGCCTTTGCCGGGGAATTTTAATTCAGAAGTGTTTTACTAGATTTTATTCTAAGTGTAGTTAGATTTCCTAATTTTACGTCTTGTTCTTTGTCTGTGTATCTTTCAGGTGAGTTCAACTATGTATGTCAAATACCAGAAGTAGTGGAGCCCCATTAGTCCCATACGATCCAAAACTCTGGAAATAATCCGCAAAATGGTGAACGCACAAGAACTTGAAATTTGAAACCGTCGTAAGTGGTATTCAACCAAATGATCTGAACAACCCACCTAAGGAAGTGGACGAAAACATAACAGTGGATGGAATCATTCCTCCCCACCTACAACTAATAGCTCCAAGGGGTAGAGAACATCATCAAGCTCACATGATGTATGAAGAGGATGACTTAGACTTGGATGGAGCAGGAGCCACTGGAGCGACATTGTTACCTGCACTACCTCCAGGTGTTATTTTCACAATCACCAGTACTATGATTCAACTATTGAATATGAAAGGTATGTTCAGGGGTGCAGCTGGTGATGATGCTATTCAACATCTGATGAACTTTGTGGCGATATGCAAATCACAAGAAAATCCTAGGGTTAGCCAGACATCAATGAGACTGAGACTGTTCCCATTGTCTCTTACTGGAGTGACAGCAAATTGGTTGAATGAGATGTCGGATGACTCAATAAGGACTTGGACTGAACTGAAGGAAGCTTTCTTGGAATGATTCTTTTCGAAATGCCCATAAGCAACTACCAGGAGAAGCGATGCATGACACTTAGTGGAGATTCAGCCAAAAGCTGAAGAAGTGCCCAAACCATGGTCTCACTGAGAGATATCTAAAATAGGATTTATGTAGATCATTGAATTATTTTACTAAACCTGTTGTTGATGCACTGTGTGGAGGATCATTTATGAAGAAGCCATTCTCAGATAGCATGCAACTAATGGATGAGGTGTCAAATAATAACATGGCATAGTACACCAGGGATGCATAAGTAGGAGATCTTGGGTACACATTTGAACTTTCAGGTGAACAACGAAAAAGTTAAGAAGAAAAGGATCAGGACATGGCACACATGAGGACCCAAATAGATCTACTTACGAAGCATATTGTCTCAAAGTATGAAAATGTAAATGATGTGGGACAACCAAACAGATATGAAGATCAGGATATCAATCTAGATGAGGAGTCTAATTACCTGGGCAACCAAGAAGGCTTTTGGAATTATAACTCGGGAATCCAAGGTTACAATTCTAGAAATGTAGGTTGGAACTACTCAAGCGAAGGAAATTATGATAGGTCAGTAAACAGAGAGTAGGGAAATTGGCAGAATAGAGATGGAAATGATCACAGTGGTGCGTGTGTGCCCCAGGTAATAAAGACCGGGAAAAGTGGTAGTTCCAGCGAGTCTAAGTTGGAAGATATGTTGTCCAAGGTGCTCCAAAAAGTTGAATCAACTAATGCAGGGGTGAAGGAGATAGAAGGTTATTTCTCCAGTATGAGTCAACTGGTAGACTCTCACACCACCTCCATCAAGCAAATTGAGCAATAGTTGGGGCAACTTTCAGCCTCATTAAATCAGAGAAAGAATGGGTCACTACCAAGGTGCTCCAAAAAGTTGAATCAACTAATGCAGGGGTGAAGGAGATAGAAGGTTATTTCTCCAGTATGAGTCAACTGGTAGACTCTCACACCACCTCCATCAAGCAAATTGAGCAATAGTTGGGGCAACTTTCAGCCTCATTAAATCAGAGGAAGAATGGGTCACTACCAAGTGACACAATCCAAAATCCTAAGAAGGACGTGCATTGCATGGCCATCACCACCAGGAGTGGTAAGATACTTAATTACCCAATTTATGCAAGTACACATGAGTAGGTGTTGGAGTAAGCTGGAAGAGAGGAGGATGAAGTTGAACAAGGAGATGACTTGGAGGATGCTCAACCAATAGCAAAACCAGCATAAGCAACAGAAAAAGAGGTTGAGGGAACTATGCCTCTTTAGCAGATACCAAGATCACCTCCTCCTTTCCCCCAACGGCTTAAAAAGAGAGCCGAAGATGGGAAATTTGCGAAGTTCATCACCATGCTGTGACAACTGTCAGTATACATACCATTGGTGGAAGCCCCTGAGCAGATGCCAGGATATGCCAAGTTCATGAAAGACTTGGTTACAAAGAATAGAGCTGTAAGTATTGATTTGACTAACCTTGTTCATAACTATAGTGCTATTGCTACCAGGTCTCTGGTAAAAAAGAAGGAGGATCTGGGTGCATTCACCATACCATGCACTATCAGATCAATCAAATTTGCAAAGGCCTTGTGTGACTTAAGGGCCAGTATAAACTTGATGCCACTTGCCATCTATAAGAAACTGAGGTTAGGAGTTCCAAAACCTACATCCATGAAGTTGATGATGGCAGATAGGTTAGTGAAACGACATGAGGGCATCATATGTGATGTGCTCGTAAAGGTGGACACGTTCATCTTTTCGGCAGACTTCATGATCTTGGATTGCGAAGTGTATTTTGAGGTTCCCATAATTTTGGGAAGACCATTTTTGGCCACTGGACAAGCATTGGTAGATGTTGAGAGAGGAGAACTAAAGTTCAGAATCAACAAAGAAGAGGTAAATTTTAATATTTGCAGGTCAATGAAACAACCACAAGACATGAATGTGGTGTCTGCGATGGAGGTTTTTGATGAAGAAAAGATACGACCAACAATTGAGGATAGGTTGGCTGTTGAAACATTAGCAGTGATGTTGATGAACTTTGAAACTGATTTCCAGTCTGATTATATAGAGACCATGAATGCTTTGCACGGAATGGGAACACACTCTTATGCTCCAAATAAATTGAACTTGGATTTAAAAAATAGGCCCAGTCCTCCAACAAAACCATCTCTTGAGGAGCCACCTGTGCTGGAACTGAAACAGTTACCCAACCACCTGAGGGATGTATTTTTTGGCACTAACAATACCTTACCTATGATTTTGGCTGCAGATTTAAATGATGAGCATGTTTAAGATATGATCAAAGTGTTGATAAGGTACAAAAGAGCTATTGGGTGGATCATTACTGACATCATCGGGATTCCTTCGGATATATACCCCCATAAGATGCAACTTGAGGGGGACTGCAACCCAAGCATTGAACACCAACGGAGGTTAAACCCATCTATGCAAGAGGTGGTCAAAAAGGTGATCATCAAGTGGTTAGATGCTGGGGTGGTGTACCCTATTTGTAACAGTCACTGGGTCAGCCCAGTGCAATGTGTTCCCAAAAAGGATGGCATGACTGTGGTTGTGAACGCAAAAAATGATTTGGACCCGTAGAGACCAGTCACTGGATGGCGAGTGTACATGGACAACAAGAGTGGACCTTGAAGGATCACTTCCATATGCCTTTCATGAACCAGATGCTTGACAGGTTGGCTGGAAAAAGGGTGGTACTGCTTCTTAGATGGATACTCTAGCTACAACAAATATCAATTGCTGCTGACGATTAGGAAAATACCACCTTTACATGTCCTTATGGCAACTTTGTGTTTAAATGCATGTCATTTCCACTATGTAATGCACCAACAACTCTTCATAGGTGTATGATTTCTATTTTCTCGGATATGGTGGAGGACACTTTAGAGGGCTTCATGGATAACTTTTCAGTGGTAGGTGACACCTTTGATGACTGTTTATTTAATCCTAGCAGGCCCTATAGAGATGCGAGGAGGCCAACCTAGTGCTGAATTAGGAAAAGTGCCATTTCATGGTCAAGTAAGGCATAGTCCTTGGGCACAAACTGTCACAAAAGGGGATAGAGGTCGACAAGGCCAAAATTGAGGTTATTGAAAAGTTGCCTCCACCTATTTGTTTGAAGGGTGTTCGAAGTTTCTTAGGACATGTCAGATTTTATAGACGTTTCATCAAGGACTTCTCAAAAATTGCACACCTCATGTGCAAGCTTTTAGAGAATGAGGTGAAATTCATTTTTGATGAGGCATGTCTTAGAGCCTTTGAATGCCTGAAGGAGAAGTTGATTTCAGCCACAGTGATCATTAGACCAGATTGGGCTGAGCCATTTTAGGTAACGTATGATGCTAATGGTACTGATTTAGGAGTCGTGTTGGGGCAGAAGCGCAACAAGATGTTCCATTTGATTTACTATGCTAGTTAGTCACTAAATGGAGCACAACGAAATTACACAGTTACTGAATAGGAACTACTGACTGTGGTGTATCATTTCAAGAAATTCAGAGCTTACATGTTGGGTACTAGAGTGATAGTCCATACGGATCATGCATCTCTGAGATACCTAATGGCAAAGAAAGATGCCAAGCCAAGGTTAATCGGATGGGTATTACTTCTTCAGGAGTTTGATTTTGAAGTCAAGGATAGGAGAGGTTGTGAGAACCAGGTGGCTGATCACCTGTCTAGGTTGGAGGCTGGAAAGAAAGAGGAATGTGAGCGAGAAATCAAAGATGCATTCCCGGATGAGCAGGTATTGGCTGCAACTCTTCATCTTATACCTAGGTTTGCTGATTTTGCTAACTGTCTTGTTAGTGATTTGATGTCTGAGGGGCTGACATTTTAGTAAAGGAAGAGGTTCTTTCATAATGTGGGTAAGTATTTCTAGGATGAACCTTACTTGTACAGGGTGTGTTCTAATAATATCATTAGGCAATGCATCCTTGAAGTTGAGATGTTGCACATTCTAGAGTCATGTCACTCCTCCCCGGTTGGTGGTCATCATGAAGGTGCTCGGACAGCCCACAAGATACTTCAATGTGGGTACTACTAGGCCACAATTCATCAGGATGCGTTAGACATAGTAAGGAGTTATGATGTGTGCCAGCGGCAAGGAGCCATCTATCGGTGGCATGAGTTACCCATGACACCTATTCTGGAGGTGGAGTTGCTTGATATGTGGGTAGTCTATTTCATGAGCCTATTTGTGAGCTCCTTTGAGCAGAGGTACATATTGGTGGCAGTGGACTATGTGTCCAAATGGGTTGAAGTAGTTGCTTTGCCAGGGAATGATGGCAAGAGTGTTGCTGGTTTTCTGAAGAAGAATATCTTCTCGAGGTTCGGCACACCCAGAGCTATCATCAATGATGGCGGTTCCCATTTTTGCAACAAGGTATTCAGTTCAGTTCTGGCCAAATATGGGGTTAAACAGCACAAGGTGACACCTCCTTATCATCCGTAGACCAGTGGTCAAGTGGAGGTGCCCAATAGAGAGATTAAGGCGATTTTGGCTAAAACAGTAAATGCCAACATGATAGATTGGGCGCGAAAGTTAGATAATGCTCCATGGGCATATCAAAGAACTTTCAAGACGCCTATTGATATGTCTCCATATGATTTGGTGTTTGAAAAGGCATGTCATTTATTGGTTAAGCTTGAGCATAAAACACTATCTGCTTTAAAGAAGCTGAATCTCAGTTGGAGCGAAACAACAAACCTAAGATTGGATCAAATTAATGAGATGGATGAGTTTCTCTTGAGAGCGTATGAGAGGTCTGCATTGTACAAGGAGAGGATGAAGTTGTATCATGATAAGCATATTGAGAAGAGAACCTTAACTCATGGTGACTTGGTGTTACTTTTCAAATCTAGACTTCGTCTGTTTCATAGGAAGCTGAAGTCCAAATCGTCTAGGCCTTTTAAGGTAACTCAGGTGTTCCAGTCAGGTGCTATTGAGCTTGAGAATGACAAGGGTGAGAGTTTCAATGCAAATGGTCAGCAAATCAAGGAATACTTGGGTGTTCCAGAAGAAGTAAAATTGTGGAAGAATGTAAAGTTGATGAAGTCTGAGTAATCAAGTAACCTGCGTTGCGCCGCAACGTTAAATTGTGTGCTTCTTGAGAGGCAACCCAAGATTGTATTTGTGATAGGTAGTTTACTTTTCCTCAATTTTTCCTTGTTTTTATAGTTTCACTGTATGTTGATATGTGCAGGACGGATTTTGGTGAAAAATTGCAGGTACTAGGTGCAGACAGTTTTTTACGAGTAGCCCCACGGGCCAAGGTGTCCTTCACGGGCAACATCACGGCCCGTCAATCTCAGCACCAACCTAAGGAAGCTACTGGAAATTGCACGAAAAGGGTTCAGGGTCCATCAAGTCTTGTACGTCCATCTAGTCTCTCGTGAACCCCAGGTAAGCATTTCGTCCTGAAACATTTCCACGGACCACTGTACGGACCATGGTGACCTTAACGGGCACCTTTACGATCCATCATCCACAACCCAGTATTGCCAGTAAACTGACCCTACCCGCGCGTGCAACAAAACTGAAATTAAAACGTATATGGGCTTCCGAAGCGCCAAAGGTCAGGGTTTTCCTCTTAATTTCTCTTGTATAATGGTTCTTAAAGAGTTAAAAAATGTTCCCATCATCCATCAATCCTTAATTCATCAATGAGTCGAAGCCCTAATCCTAAGTTGTAAAAAAACTCAAGTCGAGTTCACTGATTCTTCTTTGTGAGTGATATTTTCTTCTAAATTCCAAGTAAGTTCTCTTATCACTTGATATATTTTGATCTTGTCTAAAAGTGAGATAGAATTACTTTGACCTAGTCGAATTTCGCATGATCATGTGATGAACAAGTTGTGTTAATGTGTACCATTTGTGGGTTTTATCTAAATTGGGTTTAATTTCATGTGGGGTGGTTAAATTTGTGTAGAAATAGTGTTGATGTGTGGGTATGTGTATTTTGGATAAGTATCGCGTTTGTTTACGTTTTTTCTTGATGAATGTCCATAAAGTAGCAGTCACGTTGTACTTTTGCGCTAAAATAATGGGGTTTTTGTGATGAACCTGCGCTATGGTGAATTTGGGGGAAACAATGATTGGATAAATGGTCAACTGTAAGATCACGAGAGGCTTCACGGACCTTGGAAGCCACCACGAGCTGTGAAACAACTCGTGGACCACACTTGAATTCCATCCACCCAGTAGATAGGTTCACAAACATCATCACGGACCCTGGTTCACTACACGGGCCATGCAACCGTCCATGACAAATACTTGGTTACATAATTGTTGCACACTGATTCTGTGATAAATTCACGAGAGGTTTTATGGACTGTGGTACATACCACAACCTTTCTGAGCTCCCGTATAGTTGACTGATTTTGTATAGTTTACCTTCTGTACTTTTATTCATGTTACATCTTTTGATTCTGTGACCTTTCCCAATGATAGATTAGGTGACGACATTCTTAAGGCAAGGCGTCACGATGTAATTACACAGGGGAAGTCTGAGTACCCGATAGTGTGTCATTTCACTGATTTGGTTATTAATGGGTGTTTTCATTGTTCAGGTACTATGACACCTCGAAGAAAGAACGTAGCTCCACCTCCTCACCTACTGCTTCATAATTCGAAGGTGATCATACTCAGTAATCTAGTAGTTCGAAGGTACAGATAAAAGTTACACCAGAACATCACCCACCTCGAGCTACTAGATCTATAACATCGAGGGAAATTCTCTAGGACACTCCTCCCCAGTCAGAAGAGGGAGGTAGTATTTTCGGTAGCAGTGAAAAATTGGGAAGTGAATCCAATGCTGGTTCAGAGAAAAGGATCAAAATTGTCCTTTATCTTTGAGTTAAGTATTAAAGTAGTCGTATTTTAATATGGAACACTAATAGATAGTCCTCCATGTTTCAAGAATTGGTACACTTATAGTACTCTTCCTATCATCAGTCTATTTTTTTAAACGGACCTTTTCTTTGCACGTGAGAAAGCATATGCACGATAACTCCGATTTCACCGTTGCAAGCTAGTTTTCCCCTTCTTCTCTGATAACTCTATTTTCACCATTGCAAACCCAATTTTCTCCTTCTTCTTCGTATTATCCATCCTAATTCTTTGTTTTTATGGATGCCAAATAGTCTTCATCGAGCCTTTTTCAATGTCCTCGACATTGATTATTTAAATGCGAGGAAAAAAGCTATAAATTTCTGAGATTATGGTGATCATCGAGTGTGTTCTCGTTGTTGCTAACATACTAGTCACAAGAATTTTTAAATTAAATTTAATTTGGAGGGTATGACACATGTTTGTTTGGTTATTCATTGTGCTCTCATATTTGGGAGGGTACTACAATTGGACTCTGATTTGCTTAAACTGGAGAAAAGAATCAAAATCATCCTTTATCTTTGAGTATCAAATAAATTATCGGAGAAGAAGGGAAAAATCTAGTTTCCATCAAATTTGCATTATTTCGTAAAACATCATATTGCATTGTTTCATCATTTAATTATCTTAAACTAACATAAAATATATGTAATGTGCTTACAGGTTAGATTGGAATGTGTTGAAGTTTGGCAGAAAAATATGAAACAAGGAGAAGTAGGACGAAGAGAAGAAATGAATCCTTACGGGGGTCGGGGAAGATTCACAACAGACTCAAACAAAGTGGAGTCACATTATTAAATACATCAGTTTTTTAGTTAAAAGATAGATCACCGTATACGTTTTAAGTGTAAATTATATTTTGATATCGTTTTTCAGTTTCTTTATTTGTTTGATGTAGTTTTTGTGAGAATCTGGTACGGTTTTTGATGCAATTCTAGTGATGTTTTATTGAGAAGGTGGTGTTGCTGTTTATGTGCAATTTCGGGCTTAGTTTTGGTGCTTTTGTCGTGGAGTTTGGTGTTGTTTTCATGCTGATTTGGTGCCTTTAATGGTTTTTTTTTGTGCTATTTTGGTGTTGTTTTTGGTGCAGTTTTGATGTTTTTATACTGTTGTTTTTGGTGCAGTTTTGATGTTGTTTAAGGGTGATTCTGGTGATACTTTTTTGGTATAATGTTGGTGTCGTTTTGATACTTTGCTGGTGCAATTTTAGTGCAGTTTTGATATTTTTTTCAGCTGTTGTTTTGGCACAATCTCAGTTTTGTTTAAGTGTGAATCTAGTGCAACTGTTCTTGTGCAATTTTGCTGTTGAACACTGTTTTTCATCCATAAAAACAAATAATTATGGATGGATACTATGGGGAAAATCCGGTTTACAATGGTGAAAATAGGGTTATCGGAGAAGAACGAGGAAATCTAGTTTGCAACGTGAAAATAGAGTTATCGTTCATATGATTTCTCGCGTGCAAAGAAACGCTTCGTTAAAAAAAAATAGACATATGTTAGGAGGAGTACTATAAGTGTACCAATTCTTGAAACATGGAGGACTATTAGTGCTCCATGTTAAAAGACAAGGACTACTTTGATACTTAACTCAAAAATAAAGGACAATTTTGATCCTTTTCTCGCTGGTTTAGGTAGCCAGTCTGATGATGGTTCAGGAGGTAATACAGAGTCCAAAGGTGGCTCTCAGGAAGATGCTACCATATCTCCACCCGCAGTTGTACCAGAGGGGTCGCATACCTATTCCTTCAGAGTGAAACTTTTCTCTCCGCTTCGCGGAGAGAACGTGGACTCCACTATTTCAAATATTATTTTGACCAATCATTATAATTCATCTCCGCGTTGCGGACCTGCTCCCCAGATGGTGTTTTTCAACCGTTTCTAATTATTAACTATCTAAAACTCATTTAATCATCACGATATCCTTCCTATCATAAATCATAACCTTAAATTCATAATTCAAATTTTAGGTAGAGTTAAGAGTCAAGTCTTGAGAGTTCATTCGAGTCTTTTGAGAAGGTCCTTTTTGAGTCTTTTGAGGAGTCTTCTACAATTTCTAATAACTTGTTTCAACACTCGAGTAAGTGAGTAAGAGAATGAGGAAAATGTATTCATGAGTCTACAGTATCATCGAGATCCATCATATCATGAATCATAACTCTTGAATTTATAATACAAATTCAAGAAAGAGTTAAGAGTAGAGTTCAAGAATGTCTTTCAGTTCAATTGTGAATCCTTTGAGATCAATTATCGATTTGATCTAAGCTTTGAGGAAGTAAGTATGAGAATTATAAGAGTCGTATGCATGAGTTCCATATATTGTTATGTAGACCATTGAGTCGAGTCATTCTTGCCCACAAATTCTGCATGAACTCCATAAGTTGAGTATTGAGAGGAGTAGTATCTTCATGTTCTAAGCCTTGAGTATTAAGTTCCTAACCCTTTGAGATTATATTCCTAATTAGGGGGATATTACATGTTACTTATGGAAGATCCTTGAGTTGAGTTGTTCATCCCCATAATTCTGTATGAACCCTATGAGTTGAGCATTCTTAAAATGAGTAGTATCATGAAGTTCCTCAGTTGAGTAGTTCATGCCCAAAATTCCGCACGAACCCTATGAGTCGAGCAGTCTTGAGATGAGGAGTATTATTGAGTCCTTGAGTTGAGTAGTTTATTCCCATAATTCTGCATGAACCCTATTATATGAAGTCTTTTTTTACAAATTGTTTTAAAACATGTTTTGAAGACTTGAGTACTGGGTTGAGGAAGAGTAGAGCTGAGTTCATTTTCTTTAAAATGATATATGGGAACTAAGTATTCCCAAAGAGTAAATGTTTTTACATTTAAGATGAGAGAAAACTAAAAATTTCGAAAGAGTTTTGAGCAGTTTGAGTACCATCTCTTTTGAGAGAATTTTTTTCAATTAATAATCTCAAAACACAGAGAGAGTTATGTTTTTAAAACATATGAGCTAATATATTTTGGAAGTAGTATTGAGCATCGATATGGGGGAGAGTTCATACAACTCACAACACCTATAAACCATGTAGCCAGCGTGGGTAGGAAGGGTCATACTTTTTAGATGATTCCTTAATGTTTTTTAGCATAGACTAGTGGATCCACTTAGTTGAGAGGTTCTATATCCCGACAAAGTATATGACAATTCTAGCAGCGTGGGCGAGACGCTGTATCATCACATAGCTCATAGTGATGGTTGTCGGTTAGAGAATCTCCTACAAAGTTATATTATATTTTTATATACAAATTGAGTTGCTATTCTATTCTTCAATACATTGAGTTTCTATCTACCATTTTAAAAACTTTCTATATATTGGATCTTTTATTATTGCTTTATCTTGAGTTGAGTGTATTATTATTGAGTTGAGCCCTATTTTATTGAGTTGAGTTGAACTATGTTTCACTGCATTGAGTATCTTGTTTCATTGAGTTGAGTTGAGTTATAAAAGAGAAAAGCCAAACTCCATCACAAAGAAAAACACTTCTCTTCACACTTAATAGGCCAACCAGACCATCAGAAAAAGTATTAGAATAACCTTATTTGTTGGATGCTTCTACATGTTTTTTGGAGAGAATTTTTTTAGACCAGAGCAAGTAAATATGATGCATTTCACGAAGGAAGTCATCAATTTTGTAGGCTTTCTTGCAATGAATATAAACAGTAATAACATATATATAAATTTTTATAACCATCTAGAGATTTTATTATAGAAAGTGTTTTATGCAGTTCAAAGGAAAATACAAACTCGTTCCACAATTGGACATGCTTAGTTTAGCAATTATACCTTTCATCATCTAAGAACTTCTTCTAATTAAATCAAATGATAAACAACTAGTTAGCTCTGGTATGTATTGAGTTGAGTAACACACAATTGTATCTTTTGATGCATTTTGTCTCCTTTTCTCTACATACTTCATTTTATATTTTGGACACTCCTTTGTCTTTTTCATAAACATAGTGTATGAATACGCTTGGACAAGCTAAATGTCGAGTTTTGTCCATCCTTGAAAGTGATATTCAATAGTGTATTAATCTAAATTACTTTACATATCTCTTAAATCATCTAATTAGCTAGTTCTCTGTAAACTAGAACAATAATTAAATAAATGAAAGTGTGATGTCTATCTTTTTGTTTCTCATTACATATATTCTCTGTATCTTTATTTTAACTAAAGATAATATATTTATATATATATATATACACACACACCTCAAGATAAACTAATTCAGTATAATACACTTTGATTTGGGAATTTTGTTATTAAAGTTTCTAATTTGAATGTGATGCATCATGTCTTACGATCTGGAGATCTCCGCGGAGACGGATACGGAAACCCTCCGCAGATGGGTGGAGAATATAAGGGGGACCTTTCTCTCCTAAAGCTACTCATTAGGGAATACCGGCCTAATTAGTCTGTCTGCCGCTTTCTTTCATAACAAAGCCGTTATTCTCGGCTGGCATAGAAGTCTCTCGCGTGGGCGAAGGAGATGCATTTGTGGTACTGGTGGTATTGGACAAGCTTCATTTCGTATGTATTCTTTTTCTTAATTTTCTGTTAAACTCTACCAAAAACAACTTCATTAATTCACATGTATGTTCTCTTACAACTCTTTTTTAATTATTTTCATGATTAATTTATCTTGGTTTATTAAATTTGTTTCTTTTGCTGGAGTGACAAGTCTAATCATGTCCAAAACTATCAAGAATGAATCAATTGTTATGAAGTAGATGTTTGATATTGAAAATAATTTATTTTATGTTAGTTTATTTAGTAGTCATTTGAATTTTAAAAAATATATATTTTCATGATCAACCACCTAGTGAATAACCAATGACGCGTTCTTGATAACCTTGTATGTGATTGGAGCTAAAAATCAGTCAAAGTAACAAATTTAATAAATCAAGATAATCGTGACTATAATTTATTTTTTTGAAAATTAAATCTGTGAGGGAACATACATGTGAATTAACAAAGTTTTTTGTGGTTTAGGTTCACTTAAGTTAAAGAGAAACAATACATGAAATGATCAACCAAAAAATATACATCACCTTAAAAGTTGAAACTTTAGTCTCAAAATGCCAAATCAAAGTTTATTTTAACAAATTAGTTTCTCTTGAGGTATACATAAATATAATTTCACTTATAATAAATATAAAGAGAACATATAAAATGAGAAACACAAAGATAGACATCACTCCTGAATTTATCAATAGATATTGTTCAAATCGATAGAGTTTTTTTTTTTTCAAATAAGATGCTTAAAGAGATATCTATTGAATATCTTTTATTAAGGATGAACAAATTTACCTAAGCTTATTCAGACATCATGATTACGAATTAAATAAATGATTGTTCGAGGCTTGAATGCTCTAACATAAATAAAGGAGTGTTCAATATAGATGTTTTGAATAGGTTTCAACTTGCTAACAGAAAAAATGTGACAAGAAGAGTAAATAACATCTTCTATATCACTAAGTGACTAGATTAAGAGAAATCTTGACAATTTACTCATAATATTGTCCCTTCCTTTCATCAATAGTGTTGTACTAAAGTTCTGGATTTGATCGTCAAACAATGTATCAACTATAGTTATCACACAATTATTAGCTACTTCAATTTTATCTCCATTAGGCAATAATAATTAATATGTTGTTGTTTATTGGGTGCCTTCTTTTTTTTTCCTAATTGCTTGTGTGTAATTTCGTTCTCCCGAGTTCTAAAATATTTTTACTCTATGCTTGTCCCATATTAAGATATTGTGTTGCTATTTCTCTACTTATGATGTTTGCTTATACCTCGTTCTACTAGTAATACTTCAGTGTATGTATTAGGCTATTAACGGATAGGGATTAAAATTGTTAGTTTTTATTAAAACAATTTACTCCAAAGTCAACTTATTGATTAGTTAAAATTTTACGTTGAAAATAGGTAAACATCAATTCATATTGCACTATGGTTGGGTTTTTCTTTGTTGATGCAAGGATAAAGACTATATATGTAACGACTCGGAAAATGATAGGTTAAGCAAGAGCCTATGACTTTGTGTTGACTTTATAATGAGGTTCTATGAGGGGTTTTTATGTAATTTCATTTTAATTGTGTTACATCCGACAATTTAAAATGAATATGAAGTAGCTTGAAATTGGAAGTAGTCACTTTTGGAAAAAGTTCAGAACCTGGAAATTTGGTTAAGTGTGGGAAATCAGTGAGTTTTTGGCCAACTTTGAGCAGTCATAACTCCTAGCTCAGGATGATCCAGGAGTAGTTCCAGTTATGTTTGGAAAGCCCTTGGAACGATCTTTCCAACGCCACCGAGTTTGCTCGATTCCGAGTTCGTATGAGCGAGTTATGCCCTTTGAAAGTTGGGCAGTGAGCAAGGAGTCCGTCCGGAAATTTAAGGGCATTTTGGTCTTTTCACAAATCTTTTCTTTTGAGGTTATATTATTGTGTTAGGCTGATTGTGGATCATTTTTGTTCCATTTTAAAAGAGTAAGAGTTAGGGTTCTTGAGTGAAGAAGAGAAGAAGAGGGGAAGAAGAAGAAGAAGAAGTTGGAGCTAGGATTGAAGATTTTGAGTTCTTTCTTCTTCAATTCTCGTGGGTTTTCAACTTAGAGGTATGGGGATCCTTTATCCTTGATTATTCTTCCTTTCAAGGAGCTCAATTCAAATGATTCAAAGTTCTTCCAAAAACACAAAAATCCTAATTTCGATTCTAAGCATGGGTTCTTGCATTAAATGATTTTTTTTGATGATTTACGTTATTAATGGTGTCTATTGATGGTTTTAAGAAAGAAATTTCCATGAACCCATGTCTTGGCAAGTTTCCTAAAGTTGGCTTATGAAGTGGGTTTATTATTTATGATTGAATGATGATGGAAGTATGCTTGGATTGAGTTGAATAGTTGACTTCTATTATTATCTATGCTTATCTATTGTGAATTGTTGGAGAGTTGAGGAATGGTGATTGTGGCTTGGGAAAAAGGGTAAGTGGACCTAACTTCATTGTTAAGGTAGAATTGATATAGAATTGTGATAGATTGATGTGTGATCCACTTATGGTGGAGGTGTTTACTTATTGAATGTATTGTGTTTATGGCCTTGGAGGCATTATATGAGGAATTGAAGTGTTGACATGATATCATATATGTGAATGTGATGTGAAGGACTTGAATGAGAATCAAATGAAGTAAAGGCAATCATGTTGTGAATATAAAGGTGTTCATGTGATCTCAAGGTGATCTTGTTTAAAGTGTTATTGTATTGTGATTGAAAGTGTGTCCTCTATTATTGTTCATATGTGATGATGATGGAATGTGAAGGATCTTTATAATGTGATGTGTGTCTTGACTTGGTAGACTTAGGTGCCTCTTCTTGATACATTAGAAGCTTTGTTGAATATGAATCGATAGGATATGGCATTCCTTTCGGATGTAAGTGACGAAACCTGTTTTTGAGCTGGATAGTGTTTGGTATTTTAGGCATATCTCTTGCTCTAGAACTTAGTTTGCAGTGAATAAATATGATTTGGAAAGCTAACTCGTATACCTACAACTTTTATGTTTATGTAAAATTCTAATTTAACTGTTATGGATACGAAATATGGGACGCAACATAGGGCAAGTTCTGCCCAGATTCCGAGAATTGAAATCCTGCATGACCAGCGGCTAGTGTCTTGACTATATCTTTTTGTACAAAATATATTTTGCGGTGATCCTTGTTTGTTTGCAACCCTAAGAGATGTATCTACATCTTTCATGAAGGTTATAAAGTCTAGTTCTGCCATTTTCCTTTTCAAATCTAAGATGCAACATGAGGTACTAGGCTGGCCAGATTCACTGTTTTGGGAGCATAGTTGTATTTGTACATGCTAGGCTTACTTATGATGATGATCCTATTTTACGTCAACATTACTGAGCTAATAGAAGTTAAATAAGTTATGTAATTGTATTTCTAAGGTTGATATACTCGTGAACAAGTTGAGGTATGTGGGTTTGATTGTGGAAACCTTCCTTTCCACAAGTCCAACCATTTATCCTCTATTTCTACTTCAAGTTTATGGGTCCTTATGATTATTTATGAACTCTTGAATTATGGAATTACTACTACACATCCTATTATGGTCTATTTTGCATATTATCATGAAATGGAATTATTATGTGATGTTTATGGTTTTCATGCTTCCATGATCAAATTATGAAGGTTGATATATATGTATGTTGTTGGTGGGCTGATTTATATGGATTTTGGAATTGGTTGGACTTAGTATTCTTGAAATACAAGATTTCATTTACATGAACAATAGCCCACCTTGTGTTTGATAAAATGCCCATTTATAGAATTCTTAGGAAATGGAAGGTCCAATGTACGTCCTATGAATCGGATGGTTATATAATTACTGAAATGATGATGAAATGGACACATGTATATTGTTTTCTCTATATAAGTGTTGTGAGTCGACCAAGCCTAGTACGGGGGGTAGTAGGCCCGTATAACCATATCGAGGGGTTGGTACCTTGGTTGCCTAGTACGGGGGGTAGTAGGCCCGTATAACCATATCGAGGGGTTGGTACCTTGGTTGCCTAGTACGGGGGGTAGTAGGCCCGTATAACCATATCGAGGGGTTGGTACCTTGGTCCCTAGCTCGGGGGGTGGTAGGCCCGGGTAACCACATTGAGGGGTTTGTACCTCTTTCGCCTCTCCAAGGGGGTGGTAGGCCTTGGAAATACTATATTGATGGTCACTCACCACACATGTACTATGCCCCACTAAATATGATTTATTTTATGTAAGCATCATTATACATATCATCTCATTAATATGCTATCTATCGGGTATGATTATGCACTTTGCCTATAAAGTCCTTATCTAAGGTAATCTTGGGGAACACTTAAGTGTGCTTGAAGAGGATTGTGTGGGCGGTCACTTCTTGTCTCACTCAAGTGTGTCTTAAGGTTATATTAGGTAGAGGTCCTATGGTAATGAAATGACATGTGTCCTTCTAAAGTTAAGCATGGGTTGTATATGGATTTATGTTAAGTATATGTATGGTTGGCTATGGTCTAATATGTTAATGTTGACTTGTATTATGTCTCTTATACTTGTAAAGGAAAGGTTTTATCAAAGGACATGAAAGCATACATTTCTTGTAAATGTCCGTTGTGCATATTTTCTTGCATGGTCTCCATACTTAGTACTTAATTGTGCTAACCCCTTTCTTTCGCTTTTTGACTAAAGTGTAGGGATTTGGAGATGGTGATATGTCATGGCTACTTGATAGGTTTTTAAGAGTTGAAGATGAAGACTTGGTGAGTCCTCATAGATTCGAGGGCAATAACCAACATGTTCTTTTTATGTCTCTCTAGTATTTGCTTAAGTTTTGAGTGGGCTTAGTCCCAATGTTATATTCAAGTATTAGATGGTTTTGAGACATATTGTATAAAGTCTAGAAAGTCTTCCGCTTGCTATTTATTGAAAGTATCTTCGTGTGTGAAGAAAGTTTTTAATTCCTTATGGTTTTGGTGTCTATGCGATGAATGAATGCTAAGAGGCTTGTATTAGACCTCTTCGAGGTCGAGTACACCGGTTACGACTAGGGGGTGCTCCCGGGTCGTGACAAACTACTATATTGTGCAACTTTAAAAAATTCAAATAAACTCGAGAGATTTATTTTGTCCATCAAGGATTATGCTCTAGTTACTACAAGTTATCTTTTTTGTTCTAAAAAATCTTCTTTCATGTCCAAAAGAAGAAACCATAGATTAGTATAAGATTAAAGAAAAAAAATAAAAAACTTAAATATATTTGGTATACAGATGAACCGCCTTCAAATTAACAACAAGAGAAGCAAATTGAATTGCTTGTCGAAAGCTGGTATTGTACCACTAGCTTTCATAATACAATGGTATGGTATTATCAAAGATAAGCATGTTAGCTCAAAGAAGGCGAGAACTTGATTTTTGTTGATTATGATTTAGCGTTGTGTACTTGATGATATTTTGCCCGGTCATTCTTCATTTTGGTTCATCTGGTAATCTTAATTCAGTGCATTAAAAGAAGATTAATGACCACTTTGATAGCATCTACATCCTTGTTCATTGCTAAAACTAGAGAGAAATATGATATTCACTTAATATGGATCAAAAGTCTTTTACCTTCTAAATTTATGTTTTCTATAGAAACCTGCAGAAAAAGATTTGTGAAATTTGCGATGATATAGATTTTGTAGAAGCAACCATTACATGCTATTAGTGTTAAAATGTTGACGTGCATTAGTAAGTTCTCTCTCTCATTTTAAGCATGAAAGGGTGGACAATCAATTAGGAAAGATGAAAGCCACGACTCTCTAATCCATACTTTCTTCATCACCTTGTCCATATCTATATGTTCTTTGTAAACCTCAAACATATAGTCTATATTTTTTAGGTACACATAGTCCTCTTCTTGTTTTCAAAAATTTTGTTTTTCTCTTCCTTTCAGGTATTCTCTGTTGGGGTATGCAAATGCACAAAAGGATTGTTGTTTTCAATGATGTGATATTGGAAAGATGGTAATTTCTTCATCATGTTGATCGAAAAATGAGTACTCTTAGGGATCCAAGGTTCATGTCTCTACAAAGATTTGTCAGAGTACTATGCCACCAAAGAAATGTATGAAATTTCCAGGTGGGCATCATATTTACTAGTAAAAAGAGGTACAAACCTGGAAAATAAGAGTCCTACATGTTGAAGAAGCAGTTGTTCTATCATTAGGCGGCAAAAAAAATAGATATCCACTGAAAAAGACTGTCTCTTCAAGAGTTGTGTCAACCAAATTCATGTTGACCATGACTCAAGGAAATCTAAGCAAGCCTAGAAATCAAAATTTAAATCCTTTTCCTGAGAAGGGTACCATACAGTATTCTTTAGAATACGTAGGATATGATAAACCTCGCAATGAAGGACACCATGGGTAGACCAGATGGGTCAACTAGGTTTATCCTACCGATCCTACAGACCGTTACACTTGTTCTTCTCAGGAAAATAATTTGAAATTTAAGCTCTAGACTTGCTAAAATTCCACTGACTCACAATTGCCATGGATTTGGTTGACACAACAATTTAGGAGACAGTATTTATCAACGAATATCCATATTTCTTGATGCCCGATGACAAACCAAGGACTTTTTCAACGGATAGATATCTCATTTTCTAGTTTGTACCTCCAGTTCCCAATTAAGACAATGCCCACCTCGAAACTTACCATGTTTCTTTGGTTGCAAAATACACTGACTAATCTTTGCAGAGGTATATAACTTGGATCCTAAGAATTCTCGCTTTCTTGTCCATGCGATGAAGACATTACCCTCTTGCCATTTCACATTTTTCACTACAGCATTCCACATGTGCTTCTTTACAACAGCCCAACACACAATATCTAAAAATAAATTTCGAAGCAGATTTTTTAAAACATGTAGAGGACTATGTATGCACAAAAGATACGTAAAGTAATTAAGAGAATTAAATCCAATAACATGCTAATGAAAGAATCAAGTTTTTTTTGTGGTTTAAATTCACTTAAATTAAAGAGAAAGAACACATATGAAATGATCAACCAAAAACTATACATCACCTTAAAAGTTGAAACTTTAGTCCCAAAACGCCCAAATCAAATTTTATTTTAATGAATTAGTTTTTCTTGTGGTATACATACATAGAATTTCACTTATAATAAATATAAAGGGAATATATAAAATGAGAAACAAAAAGATAGAAATCACACCTGAATTTATCAATAAATATTGTTCAAATCGATAGAGGTTTTTTTCTTCAAATAAGATGCTAAAAGAGATATCTATTAAATATCTTTTATTAAGGATAAACAAAGCTACCCACGCTCATTCATACATCATGATTATGAATTATTAAATAAATGAGTGTTCGATGTTTCAACACTCTAACAAAAATAAAAGAGTTTTCAATATATATTCTTTGAATAGGTTTCAATTTGCTAACAATAAAAATGTAACGAGAAGAGTAATATAAATAACATCTTCTATATCCTTAAGTGACTATATTAAGAGAAATCTTGACAATTTACTCAAAATATTGTCCCTTCCTTTCATCAATAGTGTTATACTAAAGTTCTGGATTAGATCGTCAAACAATATATCAACTATAGTTATCACACAATTACTAGCTACTTCAATTGTATCTCCAATAGGCCATAATAATCAATATGTTGTTGTTTATTGTGTGCCTTTTTTTTCTAATTACTTTGAGTGTAGTTTCGTTCTCCCAAGTTCTAAAATATTTTTACTCTATATTTTTGCCGCATATTCAGATATTGTGTTGCTATTTCTCTACTAAGGATGTTTACTTATATCTCGCTATACTTGTAATACTTTAGTGTATGTATTAGGCTATTAATGGATAGGGATTAAAATTTTGTTAGTTTTAATTAGAACATTTTACTCCAAAGTCAACTTACTGATTAGTTAAAATTTTACGTTGAAAATAGTTAAACATCAATTCATATTGCACTATGGTTGGGTTTTTATTTTTTGATACAAGGATAAAAAATATACTATATCGTACAACTTTAAAAGGTCAAATAAACTCAAGAGATTTATTTCGTCCATCAAGGATTATGCTCTAGTTACAACATGTTGTCTTTTTTTGTTTTAAAAAATCTAAAAATAACAACAAGAGCAGCAGGATGAATTGTTTGTCGAAAACTGGTATTGTACCACTGACTTTAATAATACAATGGTATGGTATTATGAAAGATAAGCATGTTAGTTAAAACAAGCTGAGAACTTGATTTTGCTGATTATGATTTAGTGTTGTGTACCTGATGATATTTCCCCCCCTCATTCTTTATTTTGTTCTTCTGGTAATCTTAATTTGGTGCAACAAAAGAAGATGAATGACCACTTTGATATCATCTAGATCCTTGTTCTTTGCAAAGCTAGAGGGCAATATGATTTTCACTTAATATGGATCAAAATTTTGTTAGCTTCTAAATTTCTTGTATTTTCTATATGAACTTGCAGAAAATGATTTGTGAAATTTACGGTAATACAGATTTTCTAGAAGCAACCATTGGAAGCTGTCAATGTTAAAATGTTGACGTGCATTAGTAAGTTCTGTCTCTTTTTAGTATAAAATGGTGGACAATCAGTTAGAAAAGTTGAAGTCATGACTCTCTAATCCATACTTTCTTTATCACCTTTTCCATATCTATATGTTCTTTGTAAACCTCAAACATATAGTCTATATTTTTTATGTACACATAATCCTCTTCGTGTTTTCAAAAATTCTGGTTTTTCTCTTCCTTTCAGGCATTCTGTGCCGGGGTATGTAGATGCACAAAAGGATTGTTGTAGTCAAAAATGTGATATTAGGAAGAGGCTACTCTTAGGGATCCAAGTTACATGCCTCTGTAAAGATTTGTCAGAGTACTATGCCACCAAAGAAATGTATGAAATTTCCAGGTGGAAATTGTATTAACTATGAAAAGGAGGTACAAATCGGGAAAACAAAAAGCCTACATGTTGAAGAAGCACTTGTTCTATCATTAGGCGGAGAGAAATATGGATGTCTACTAAAAAAAACTGTCTCTTCAAGACTTGTGTCAACCAAATTCATGTTGACTGTGACTCAAGGAAATCCAAGCAAGCCTAGAATCCAATTTTTAAATTCTTTTCCTGTGAAGAGTACAATACAATATTCTTTAGAATAAGTAGGATATATGAAACCTCACAATGAAGGCTAACATGGGTAGACCAGATGGGACCACCAGGTTTATCCTCCCAATCCTAAAGACTGTTACACTGTGCTCTTTTCACGAAAAAGAATTGAAATTTGAGCTCTAGACTTTCTAAAATTCCACAGAGTCACGATTGCCATGGATTTTGGTTGACACAACACTTGAGGAGACAATATTTATCAGTGGATATCTATATTTCTTGATCCCCGATTACATACCAAGGACTTTTTCAATAGGTAGATATCTCATTTTCCTAGTTTGTTCCTCCTTTTCCCAATGAAGACAATGCCCACTAGAAACTTACCATGTTTCTTTGGTTGCACAACACACTGACTAATCTTTGCAGAGGCATGTAACTAGGATCTCTCAGAATGCTCATTTTCTTGTCCACGTGATGAAGAAATTACCGCTTCCCATTTCACATTTTTCACTACACCAATCCACATGTGATTCTTCACAACAGCCCAACACACAATATCTAAAAATGAATTTCAAAGAAGATTTTTTAAAACATGAAAAGGACTATGTATGCACAAGAGATACATGCAGTAATTAAGAGAATTAAATGTAATAACATGCTAATGAAAGAATCAATGTATCCTTTGGTTAGAGCCCACATCCAATACCATTAGGATCCTATAGTGAAGAACGGTATAAAGATTAGATAACTCGAAGAGATTTTTATTGTCCCTAAGAGGTAATATCACTTCCATTTATTTTTTTAGTTTTATTCCACTATTCAGTCCTAGTTATGATTCCAAAAAGGGAAGTAAAGTTGATAATCTAACTAGCAGTTTGCTTCAAGAGGAGAAACCTCTTGTGTGCAAAATATCAAGTTCTCCCTTAGAAATGGAAGGTAAATAAAAAATTAAGGGGTTTGGGATTGGGACAACGTTTAAGGTTTACAAAAAATAGATAGATATAACACAAGGTGATGAAGCGAGTACAGATCAGATAATCATGGCTTTCAGCTCGCCCAACTGCCCTTTAATGCTAAAAATCAAAAGGGACATAGAGAACTACCCCGCACAACAACATTTATATGTTGATAGCAGGTAATATTTGCTTCTTGAAAACCTATGTTACTGCAAATTTCACAAATTTTATTCTGCAAATTCATAAGAACAGAAATTCAAAAGTTAAACAACTGTTGATCCAGCTTAAGTGAAGTTCATATTGTGTTCTGGTTTGGCAATGAACACAGATCTAGATGATATCCAAGTGCTTCACTTATCCTCTTTTGTCACATAGAATCAAGATTTCCATATGATCAAATTGGGGAACGAGGAAACACAACGTAAAAAGTTACATAAAGGTAAATCATAATCAACAAAATCATGTTTTCATCATCATGTAGCTCACATGCATATATCAGTATAAATCCCCTTAATGCAGCACACGCATATCCACTACATTCCAAGTATTATCCCGGCAAATTATTTTCTGAGAATATTATTTGGTTATATATTATCCAGATAGAAACACCTCCAGTACTCCTCCTTAAGAAGCACTTTATGGAGGTAAATGACATAAAGGCCAATGGTACAATACTAGTTTTTTTCCTGCCATTGTTAATAAAATCAGTGTTGGTAATATAGTTTTGGGACAGTGATATACACATATATCACTATAGCTGATATATTGTTTGACTATCAAATCTGGAACTTAGAACGATACTTTTTTGGAACGGAAAGAACAACATTTTGAGTAAATTATGAAAGTTTTCTCTTAATTTAGCTCATTAATAATATATCACTTGTACTAAATTCATTCTTCTTATATAAGGAAATCATACTAGGGTTTGTTGATGACCACGTATATAATTGGTAGGCCACACAAACACTAAGAAGTTACTCGTTGATTCTACTCTTAATCGTGCCACTAAGCTTAAAGCAATAAGTTCCAATTCCTATTCAATTACATATGTGTGGAATTAGTAAGTGATGAGCAAGAATTGCAAGGATCTATTGATGACACCACCCATTTGGTAAGGAATGAGACTCAAGGATGAAATTAAAAGTGTAGTGAGGGGCATGTTGTTAGGCAGGAGGCAATTTTAGAATGGCTTGCTATAAGACCTGATTCAAGCCCAGGTGGTGTATTTGAACTTCCCGCATCTTGTATGGGTCCCTCTATACCAAGAGAGGGAGCTACATGGGTCCTACATCACCCTTACAACAAAAAGGGTAGGTGTGTACACTTTTATTAATGATTACTGATGGTTCAACGACACATGCTAGATTCATATGCATTGCCTATCACCCATAGAGATGTTTATTATTTGCGCCTTTCAATTTTAAGGGGGCTTGGTTGGGTTATGTTTATTGTTTGTATCTTTCGTGCTTATGGGTTTCGATTAGGTTATTGTTTTACAATATTTTATATTTTTGTGATATTGATCTGCTAGTTGATAGGTTGTGGTCTTGATTAGTTGATATTAACTATCCTAACCCTAGGTAGTTGACTCTTGTATCATAGTTTGTTTGTGAGTAGGTTATTGGCTTGCGTTTCGAAGTACGTTATTGACTCAGTTCCTTATCCTTTATATCTTGTTTCCTCTCCTTATTGCTTTTCTATCATACTATACCTCTTGTTTAGTTTCTTGAGTTCTATTTCCTTTATTACCTATTGCTTATACTTGTTTTTATCTTTGGAGCTCAATCGGTTGATGCCTATGGAGTACCACTTGTTGGTACTCACACCACACTTCTACACCCTAGAGATCGTGGTACGAGTTCTCACTGTTGGTTTGGATCTCGTGCGGAGAAGGTTTGGACTTTGAAGATTGGGTGAGCTCCTGGCGTTCAGAGTTAGCGGTTTCCATCTTCTTTGTCTAGTCTAGTATTTATTTTTATTTCAAAGATAGTTTGTTCTTTCATTATATTTGTGAAATCCTCGTACACTTATTTTAATTATATGCTCTACTACATTCCAGGTCTTGGAAGTGGATCTTTGTATTTTATTTATGTTGAATTCTCTTTCTCTTTTTCTGTTAGCTTCTTTCTTCTATTTATCTTCCGCGTGTTAGCCCAGTAGTTATGGTTAAGGGCGAAGGGATAGGATTACCTACTTGTGGGGTGTAGTAGGTGTCATCATAACCTGAGAAATTATGTCGTGACATTTCGAGTCATAACATGTTTTAATTGTCAAAACAATAGTAACAAATGAGCTTTGTGTCAGAAATGGATATTACTCTAAGGAGGGCCCATTGTTTAAATGGAGACGTCAAAGATGAATGGTTTTGTATGTTTTTTCCCATAACTTCGGATTGATTTTCTCTCTTTCAATTAGTATTCTTCAACGGTTTCAGATTCTATTAGATCTCTAGATGGGCTTAGGGTACCATCAGGATTTCCCAGATTATATATGGAACAAGCTTCATTCTTTCATTCTATATAATCACTCATAACAACTGATTTTTTTCCCGAATGTACTGTTATGGATGGAAACAAAGAAGAGGATGAACATATAGCTTCAGTACATACACAAAGGCATATAGATTTAATTAGACCTATTAGTTCAAAGAAAAAGAGGTTGAGAGTATATTTTTGGGAAATATAATTCTGTATATTTCAATGAAAGCTCTTTAGAAGAAACTTATATTTTTGTTGGTTCAATGATTGAGGTACTTTATCATGTTTACTACTCCCTCCATTTTATTTTACTTGCCCCTTATACCAAATATATATGTTTCATTTTGCTTGTCCCTTTAGAAAATCAGGACAAGTTTATTATATTTTTTTTCTCATAAAAAGGACAAATATACCCCCGAACTTTCAAAAATGGTATGTATATACCCTCCGTTATACTTTGAGACTGTATATACCCTTCCCATCTTATTTTTGGGTCATACATATCCTTACAACTAACGAAGAAAAACGTGGCAACATCTGAACAATTGACCCAATTTTATTTCATTTTTTTGATGAAAATTTAAAAAGGCACTCACCCAACTATCTAATAATTTATTTTACCCGACCCGTATTAAAATAAAAACCCGACCCAATCTAAAACATCTTTACAGTGCATTGCGAAGAAAATCACTTGATCCCATCATCATGTATTCCTCTTTTCCTATTCTTAATAGTCAGTACAATGTTTCCATGGTGGAAAATTCATTCGGCTGTAGAACCCATTTCAAAATTTCAATAACTTTTGGCACAAATCTAAATATTGATTACAAATAGTTTTATCTTGACACCTCTTTTATAGTGATTGAACTATTGATAACAAATTGAAATTTCTGCTTTCCTCATACCAGCCGAGTAACACTACATCCTGTAGCGGTTGTCAAAATTGGCTCTCATTACGCTGACGCGGAGACTCTACCAGAATTTCCGCATTACATTGGATTATGGAGACAATACACCATGGAGTATTGGATGTTGGCTTCGATACTGTACCAAGAAAAGGAGACAAAGCAACAGAGGTTGTTAGGGTTTTAAATTCATTTTAAGATGATGTGTTCTTTGTACCTGTATTGGGTAAGATTTCTTCATGTATTTAGGGTTTTTTTCCACAAAATTTTATCGATTAGATAAGGAGAGATCGATCAAGAAGGGATAAAATTGGATGTAGTGTATGATTGGGTGGCGGCAGCGATGGTTCTAAGAAAGTAATCGGAGTTGCTGAATGGGGACGATTTAGAAGGGATAAAATTTGATATACGGGTGGGTTTAAAGTATCTGGGTAGGTTTTTAGTTTAGTAGGTGAAAAATAAAATAATATAGAGTCAATTGTTGAGATGTTGCCATGTGTCTCTCCGTTTGTTGTAAGGATATATATGACCCAAAATTAAGACAACAAGGGTATATATAGTCTCAAAGTATAACAGAGGGTATATACATACCATTTTTGAATGTTTGGGGGTATATTTGTCATTTTTCCCTTAAAAAAATGAAAAGCCAGTCAAATTTAGAGTTGTATGATAAGTTTGACCGACTTTTAATTTGAACTATAAAGTTGGCTGACATTTAATTTATTAATACTAAAGGTAGTATGATAAAAAAGTAATAAAATCTTCATGATTTACTAAATGGACAAGTAAAATGAAACATATATTTTTGTTACAGAGGAAAAGGAAAATGAAATGGAGTTAGTAGTAAACACGATTAATTGCCCCAATCACAAAATCAACTGAAATATAAGTTTCTTCCGAAGAACCTTCATTGAAATATATGGAATCATACTTCCCAATTATCACTATTCTCAACTAATTTTTCGTTGAACTAATACTTCTAATTAAATCTATATGCTTTTTTATATCTACCAAAGTTATATCCTCATCCTCTGCTTTGTTTCCATCCATAACAGAACATCTGGAAAAATAATCAATTGTTGTGAATGCTTCTATAGAAGAAAAAGGAAAATAAAAAATGTACCTCTACGCAATTCACGAAGACTGAAGACTATTCTAGATATTATAAATATGATTTGGGTACCCAACGTCCATAAAGAGACTTAATAAAATCAAAATCCATTGAAGAGTACTGATTGAAAGAGAAAAAATAAGTCCAAAGTGATAGGCAAAACAGACGAAACCATTCATCTTTGACGGCTCCATTCAAACAATAGGCCCTCCTTAGAGAAAACCCCACTTCTCATATCTCTCTACTATTATTTTTTTCAAATTAAAATGTGTCACGATCAAAGATCTCAGGTCATGATGACACCTACTAACACCCTTAAGTAGGTAAGTCAACCCATTAACCGGAACCAAAAGCAATAGTGTATCGTACGGATGAAAAACATTAGGGAAGCAGGAAACAAAAATCAAAATAAAAGGAAGGAGATACACCAACAAAATAAAGGAAAGAGATATACAACAGTATAAATGTACAAAACAGCCCCAAGATTTGGCATCAAACGTTAGTCGAGCTTCTAATCAAAATAGGAGTACAAGGAAAATATAAATATATATAGAACTATCTCTTAATGCAAAATAAAGACTAATTGTTGAAAGTGCTGCCTCAAAACCTGGAGATTATTTCCACTTTCTGTTGTATCAATATACAACTTAAAAGTAGGATTATGTTTAGACAAATTAGGCTACAAAATTTGGCAGAATTTGATTAGTTAGTTGCTATAATTTAGGCTTTAGTTATTGGAGATAATGTTAGCTTATTTCACTCCTTTTATTTAGCTTTTTATGTTATGAATTCATGTATTTATATTGCAGTCATTATTTCAATAAACAATGAAACTTAACCTTGTTTCTTCTCTTTTCTTTCTTAGTAAACATATGTTATTCTCCAGTTAAAAACATACAAATTGGTATCAGAGCATTGCCATTTTGAGGAATCCATGAGAAGAGAGTGAACCATATAAACCCTTCTTTGAACTACTATCTTAAATAGTTTATACAAAATGAATTTTGAAACAAGCTTATTAACTCCACCAGTCTTCAATGGTGAGAATTATCAAGCTTGGGCAATTAGAATGACGGTTCATCTTGATGTGCTGGATCTCTTAGAAGCAGTAGAACAGGATTATGAAGTAACTCCTCTTGGTGATAATCCAACAGTGAATCAGATGAAACATCACAATGAGAATACAACAAGGAAAGCCAAAGCTAAAACTTGCCTTTTCTCTGCAGTATCCCCTTCAATTCTTACCAGAATTATGCAAATGAAGTTTGCTGTAGAAATTTGGGAGTATCTAAAAAAAATACCAAGGAAATGAAAGAGTGCAGAATATACAAGTGATGAATGTGATTCGAGAATTTTAAATGAAGAGAATGAAAGAATCATAAACTATAAAAGACTATGCAGACCAACTAGTCGACTTGGCATACAAGGTGAGATTGTTCGGTAATGATTTTACTGATGAAAGAATTGTTCAAAAGATTCTTGTAATACTTCCTGAGAAATGTGAAGCCACAATTTCTTCTTTAGAGAATTCTAAAGTTCTGTCAAGCGTTACCTTGGCAGAACCTGTTAAAGCTTTGTAGCATTAGAGCAAAGGCGATTAATGAGGAAAGAAGGTTCTATTGAAGGTGCTTTTCAAGCTAATTCACTGAACAACGAGTCAAACAAAGAAAGGAAAAAAAACAAGAAGCAGAGGCCAAGCATTAATTACAATAATCTAGGAAGAAGTCAGCCTCATTACCCTCATTGCAAAAAGACAAATCACTCTCAACAGAAGTATTGGTGAAAGACCAGACGACAAGTGCAACAAATGTGGTCAATTAGGCCATGTGGAGAGGGTACGCAAGTCATAACCGCAACAAGAAGAAGCTAAGGCTGCAATAAATCAATATCAAGAAGAGCAATTATTTGTAGCAACTTGTTTTGCTAGCAAAAGCACTTCTGAAAGTTGGTTAATTAATAGTGGATGCACAAATCATATGACCAGCGACCAAGAACTCTTAAAGATCTAGATAGATCCAAACTGAAAATTGGAAATGGAGAATATCTGGATGCGAGAGGCAGAAGAATTGTTGCAATTCAAAGCCTTACAGGTTTGAAACTTATAGTTGATGTTCTTTTTGTTCCTGATCTTCATCAAAACCTCTTAAGTGTTGGACAAGTACTTGAAAATGGTTTGAAAGTGTTGTTTGAAGAAAAAGTATATGTCATCACGGATGCTGATAATAAAGAGATGTTCAAGGTCAAGATGAGAGGAAAAATTTTTGCCTTGAACTTGTTGGATGAAGAACAAGCAACAATTATCAAGTTGGAAAATAACTCAGAATTATTGCACAGAAGACTCGAACATTTTCATCATGATGCTATACTCTTCATGAAATTAAATCAACTAGCAGAAGGTCTTCCAAGCCTTGAGAAGAACCTATCTGCTTGTGAAGCTTATCAGTATGGGAAGCAAACAAGGTTGCCTTTTCAAAATTCATTATGGAGGGCAAAGCAGAAGCTGCAACTTATTCACACGGATATAGGCAGACCTTAGAAAACACCATCTTTAAAGGGTAGTAAGTACTATATTGCCTTTATTGATGATTGTACCAGATATTGTTAGATTTATTTTTTGAATTATAAATCTGAGGTCGCTGATGTATTAGGGAAATTCAAGGCTTTTATGGAAAATCAAAGTGATTGCAGAATTCAGGTGATAAGAACCAATAATGGAACCGAGTGTACTTTAGAAAAATTCAACAAGTTTTGTAATGAAACAGGAATTGAGCATCAGCTAACAGCACCCTATACTCCCCAACAAAACGGAGTAGTGGAAAGAAAAAATAGGACGCTAATGGCGATGATAAGTACTTGCTCCATGAGAAAGGACTGCCAAAGAAATTTTGGGTTGAAACTGCAAATACAGTAGTATTTCTGCTAAACAGATTGCCAGCTAAGGCCTTGCAAAGGACGACACCATTTGAGGCTTGGTTTGGTTACAAACCTTTGCTAACAAATCTGAAAATATTTGGTTGTCTTTGTTTTTCTTGTGTAGCTCAGCTGAAAAGAGATAAGTTTGATAAGAAGGCTAAACCTAGAATTTTCGTAGGATACAACAGTCTCTCCAAAGCTTATAGGATATATCAACCTCAAAATGAGAAAATCATTGTTAACAGGGATGTTAAGTTCGTGGAAAATGACACCTAGAGCTGGCAAGATGATGAAAAGCAAAAACATCTAGAATCTTTAGATGTAGATGATGATGTACCTGTTAGAGGCACAAGAGCACTTTCAGATATATATCAAAGGTGTAATGTTGCAATTTTAGAACTAGGAGGATTTATAGAGGCTGCTAAAGATGAAAAATGGAGATATTCAATGCAGGAGGGGCTCAAATGATAGAAAATAACAACACATGGGAGCTGGTTGACAGACCATCGCACAAGAAGGCTATTGGAGTAAAGTGGGTTTATAGGACCAAGTTAAATCCTGATGGTTCCATAAACAAGTACAAGGTCAGGCTTGTTGCAAAAGGGTACGCACAAATGTTTGGAGTAGATTTTTCAGAAACATTTGCTCATGTCACCCGTTTGAATACGATAAGAATGTTGTTAGCTTTAGCAGCTCAACTGGGATGGAAGATACACCAACTTGATGTGAAATCAACTTTCCTATATGGCTACCTTAAAGAAGAAATCTTTGTAGAACAACCCGAAGGTTTTTCTATCAAAGTCAAAGAAGACAAAGTGTACCTTCTAAATAAGGCATTGTATGGCTTTAAACAAGCTCCTAGAGCTTGGTATAGCAGAATTGATGGTCATCTTCTGAGCTTAGTCTTTACAAAAAGTTTCAGCAAGTCTACACTCTATATTAAAAAAGAAGATTTTGACTTAACCGTTGTTTCATTGTATGTAGATGACTTGCTAGTTACAGGTAGCAATTTGAACTTGATTAATTTGTTCAACACTGAAATGATGGATGTTTTTGAGATGACAGATCTTGGTGAAATGTTCTACTTTCTTGGCATGTAAATTTAGCAAAAAGAACATGAGGTCTTCATATGCCAGCAGAAATATGCTAAAGAAATTCTCATAAAGTTCAAATGGAAGAATGCAAGTCTACAACAACTCCTATGAATCAAAAGGAGAAGTTCTGCAAAGATGATGGAGCTGAAAAGGTTGATGAAGGACTTTATAGGAGCCTGATAGGTTTCCTAATGTACTTGACTGCAACAAGACCAGATATTCCTTATGCTGTGAGTTTACTTTCAAGATATATGCATTGTGCTAGCGAAATTCATTTTCAAGCAGCTAAACGTGTGATTATACAAGTTAAAGGTATTGCGAATTTTGTCATAATGATTAAAAAAGTATCAAACTTTTAGTTTCTTGGATTTTCTGATTACAATTGGGCTGGTAGCTCAGGTGATATGCGAAGCACCTAAGGTTACTATTTTAGTTTTGGTTCTGGAATGTTCTCTTGGTGTTCAAAGAGGCAAGATATTGTGGCTCATTCTACAGATGAAGCAGAGTACATTACAACTGCATCAGCTACGAATCAAGCCCTTTGGATTAGGAAACTACTATCAGATTTGTATATGGAGCAAAAGAAGAGCACTGAAATCTTTTTTGATAAACAAGCAGCAATTTCAAGATTTCAAGATCAAGCTTTATTTCTTGAGAGAGGTGCAAAAGAATGGAGACATAGACTCGGTGCACTGCAAAATTTATTTTCAGACTGTTGATATTTTAATTAAGGCCCTACCTAGAGCAAGATGTGAATTTCTCAAAAAAAAGCTTGGGATTGCTGCTCTTGAGTCAAGGAGGAGTGTTGAAAGTGGTGCCTCAAAAGCTGGAGATTAGTTCTACTTTCTACTGTATCAATATACACCTTAAAAGTAGGATTAAGTTTCGATAAATTAGGCTGCAGAATTTGGTAGAGTTTGATTAGTTAGTTGCTATATTTAGGGCTTTAGTTATTGGAGATAATGTTAGAATATTTCACTCCTTTTCTTTAGCTTTTTAAGTTATGAATTCATGTATTTATTTTGCAGTCATTATTTCAATAAACAATGAAACTTAACCTTGTTTCTTCTCTTTTCTTTCTTAGTAAACATATGTTATTCTCCTGTTAAAAACCTACACTAATCCAGGGAAAACAGAGGGAGATTGGAAACTTCAAACTTTAGGTACTTACCCTAGTCTACGAATCCAAAAGCTGCTCCACACAAGGCATACCTCAATAGAGAGAGCCCATACTAGGATGTGTAGGGTGTAGAAGCATAGTATGAGTACCAACAAGTGGTACTCAGTAGGCATAGGCAGACTAAGCTCCAAAGATTAATCAATCATAAATTACAAGTAAAGAAAGTATAGTACTAGTAGCTAAAAAAGATATATAACATATTTCAAGTAAAAAGAGACAAGGGAGTATAATAAAATGAGCAAGAGACCGAGACAAGGGAACTAACGTGGAGGTGCTAGACCAATAACCTAATTACTACAAGGGTCCACTAATGTAGCCAAAAAATTGGTGATACAACATTGGTAACCACTGCTGCACCTCACAACAGCCAAGAGGCCAATCCATCTGGCAAAAACCAGAAGCATCAATATAGAGACAAGTCCAAACAAATTTTTATAGATAACTAACAAATTGACATAAGATACACAATTATATAGTCATACAATAACCTAACTAAACCCCCATAATTTTGAAAGGTACATAACAATAAACATAACCCAGCCAACCCCCATACGACTAGTGGGTGCAAATAACAATCAATTATACTGGTTACCGACTTATGAGTGTGTGTAATGCAATAGAAACCAACGGTGCCATACAGCCAAGTATACACACCTATTTAAGCTCACTTTACACTCCCCACATACTTTTCCAAAATAATCATCATTGGAATATAACTTCTTCAAACTCTCAAAACTTATCAATCTGGAAGTCAGGGTATACATCAATGCATATCATCTATATAAATCAGCTGCAACAATATTCACTTTGCCTTGATTACAATTAATCGCATAATGAAATGACTCTATAAATTATATCCATTTGTCATGCCTTTTATTCATATTTTTATAATTCTATTATGCTTCATAGATTGATGATTGGTCCTAATCACAAATTCCTTCTGCCATAAATAATGTTGCCAATTTGCTAAAGCTTTCAATGGGTAGAGAGTTCCTTATTATAGGTAGAATATTGTAATTGAGCTCCGCTTAAATTTTCATTAAAGTAACCTAAGAAGACGACGTATTGACGAAAGAACAAAATGATTACACTGACCTTTTGTCAAGCAGTGAACCATGCTGAGGTTTCAGATCTACTAAAATCTGACTATACTCACAAACAAAACAACACGATTAATCAAAAGAAAAGCCCTGCCAATGTTTTTGGTATTTGGAGAGGAGATGAGATTCAAAAATTCAGTGTGAACAAAGGATGTGTGGCGGCCAAATCTTTTAGGGTAAAGGAGTGGCTCAAAAACCTCAGAAAACAAACTTGAAAGTAAGCATTTATAGGTGAAATTAGGGTTCTTAAATTGTTGAGTAGGAATTTGAATTTCATATTTTGAAATTGGTCAAAGATAAGCATTAAAGCTCGAACGTTGGGATTTTTTGATTTACTCAACAGTCTTCACGTGATTGACATAGCAATAACACGAACATAGAGTGACAACCTTTGTCCATAGCTAAAGAACATTGGATGTTGCTGGAGTACCACAGGAGGACAAGAATGATGTACTCACATTGCTTGGGTTTGATGAAGGAACCCTCCCCTTCAAGTATTTGGGAGTCCCTTTGTCAACAAAGATTTTGACTATACAACAGTGTTTGCCACTAGTGGAGAAGATTAAAGCAAAACTGAGATGTTGATCAGCTACACTACTCTCATCCGTTGGTAGGCTGCAGTTAATCAAGTCTCTACTATTTCGTAGGCAAAGCTATTGGGCTCAGATTTTTGTCCTGCCAAACAGAGTAATAAAAATGATTGAAGCTACTTCTAGAACTTTTCTATGGACTGGGAAATGGGAGATGTCAAGGAGAGCACTAGTAGCATGGGAGAAGGTGTGTCGACCAGGGGCTGCCGGAGGTCTTAATATAATTGCACTTAGTACTTGGAATAAGGCAGCCATACTCAAACAATTGTGGGCTATATCTATGAAAAATGACTCTCTATGGAAACAATGGATTCACTATTATTATATAAAAAAATAGAGACCTGGAAATTTTGGATACCCCCAAGAATGCAGCTTGGGTGGTAAGGAAAATAATAGACAGTCGAGAATTATTGATCAATTCAACTAGTGCTAGTAGGGTACTTGTACAGGAAATGAAAAAGCTGATAAAACAAGGTAAATTTCAAGTCAAGGCAACTTATCAATATTTGCAGCAACAAAACCCTAGAGTTCCTTAGAAGAGCTTCACCTTGCACAAATATCTACATCCAAGACACATATTCCATCTTTGGCTAGTAGTGCAACAGAGATTGTCCACTGTGGATCGATTGCAAAAATTTAGTATCCAGGTTCCTATGGAATGTGCCTTCTGTTCTCAAGAGGATGAGACATTCACTTACCTTTTCTTCTCATGTTCCTATAGCTACCAGGTATGGACGAGATTACTTCATTGGTTACACCAGTCTCGAAATATTTGCTCATGGTACCAAAAAGCTGGAGTGGTTTTGTCACAAGGCAAAGTAGAGAAATAGCATGGCTGAGATTGTGTGTTGCACTTTTGCAATGATGGTTTTCTGCATATGGAGGGATAGGAATATCAAGAGATTTCACCATGGACGAGTGCATACAAGCCAGACATGTCGAGAGACAGTAATGCATATACACATCCAAGGGAGGAAAAATGCTGGATGGCATGATTCATTACTGCAGTTAAATTATTTTCCCTAGATATTGTATAAGTTCTTATATTAGCTAGATGTGTAGGTGATTTTCTTGGTTGTTTTGTTTAGTTTAGAGGTAGTTGGTCTGCATCTACCTGGTTATGTAATGATTCAATTTTGATTAATAAAATGGGTTGTTAATAAAAAAAAACCATGGGAGTTTTGTTGAAAATGGAAGGGAAGGAGTGAGAGAGGGAGGCTCCCGCGGCTTGTGAATTATGAGGTACTTTGGGGGAGGGGGGGGGGGGGG
>NC_064282.1:81023481-81054796 GCF_019186545.1 Solanum stenotomum | reverse complement strand
AAAAAAAAGGGGTATTTTAGGTATTTAAATAAGGATAAAATGGGTAGTAGGGATGTGAAGAGGGCTGATGGGTTGATATTTGGACTGTTGCCTTTGGGCTCTTGTTTTTTAGGGTTGATTTGTAGATTTGGGTTGTTATTCGGTAGCCATATTATTGAAGTATTTCTTGGGCATTTTCATTCTTTAAATCAATTCATTTGAACTTCTAATTAAATAACTAGTGTAATATATAATTAGTATGTAGAAGTACTCATGTTAAAACTTTTTTCTAATGATTTATATTAATTTAGTAAGTATGAAATTTGATATAAAATGTCGACAATCAATTAAAATGAAATACAAAGTGATAGAAGTTACTTTTTTAAGAAAAAAATGTATTTTATTAGTAAAACTAAAAATTTAAAAAACGATAGTATAATAATGATATTAATAATGATGGTATGAATAACATAATATTTTGTTAATAACTCAGAAGCTCAACCAAATGTAATTCTAAGAAAGGAGGGTAAAATTAGGTGTCAAGACTTGTCCCTATTTGATCAGAGACGATGAAAGAGTTTTTTGGAAAAGAAGTTAACATTGTGGCTAATTTGTCCTGACCATCAGCATTGAAATGAAGTTTATGAAATTTTGGGGAAAACTTTATGTGAAAACTCCTACATATCGCAAGCTATGGGACATAAGTTTTGTAGAATTCGAGAGTAGATCATTGACCATTGGTAGTGAGTTTGATTCTCCAAAACAATGCCCCAGTTAACTGCTTCAATAAAGTTCTACGTTGCATTATGTCTCTTGCTTTTGCATGTAGATTATGCTTTCTGTGAAGTCTAACATACCAATTAGAAGTGTTTAGTAAAAGATACACATTTACATAGTTCAATTTTTCACCAAATTTAACAGATAACATGTAGTTCTCCTATATATATTTTAAAAATAAATAAATGATAAGGCATTGCTAGATGTCTCATTAATGAAAAATGTGCTTTTCAAGAAATTTTAAACATATTATGCAACTGATATGTAGATTTTAAAATAAATAAATAATTAACAAATTGTGAGATGTCTCATTAAAGACAGATGGTTAAAATGTCTTATTAGAGGGCAGACTAACCCAATATGTCCTATTTTTGGGCGGAAAAACCAAATATGTTCTCTTTTAGGTTGAATAAACCCAATGCATTCTACTTTAGGGTGGATACATCCAATGCATTCTATTTTAGGGTAGATAGACTCAATGTATCCTATTTAAGAGTGGATGAACTCAATATGCCATATATTAGGGTTGACAAACCCATTATGTCCTATTTCAGAGTGGACGAACCCAATATGTCCTATATTATGATAGGCAAACCCAATATGTCCTATTTTAGGTGGATGAATCCAATATATCCTGTTTTAGGGTGGACGAACCCAATGTATCCTATTTTAGGGTGGATGAACCCAATATATCCTATTTGAGTGTTGACTTACCCGATATGTCCTAATTTATGGTGGACTTACCTGATATATCTTATTTTAGGGTGGATTAACCCAATATATCCTATATTAGGGTGAAAGAATCTGTTATCTTGCTGACGTAGAAATATAAAAATTGATGCTACGCAGTGGATTTCGTGCGATTTCTTTGCAGTAGAAAACATGGATAATCTAATATGGAGAGTCTGTTGTAGTGCCGTAGCAGTATTTTTAAAAATCCTTTGCAATATTTATATCCATGGTGCGGTGCATTTTGTAGTAGAAAACATTAATTTGCAGTATTTTGTATTAGTTCATATATTGTCCATAATTTAGGAGCTTCAACTTCGATAAACATTTGCTGCATATAAAATCTTGCGCTCAAAGAAAAATTATGTATTTCAAATTTGATTCTTGTTGCTGTTGCACAATCTTGACCCTGCAAATTCTTAGCTTGATGTTGAACTTTGCGGTGTTATTGTTCAAGGATAAAAAGAATTAGCCTCTACATTACTCTTAGAACAAAATGTTAGTATCAAAGAAAATCACTACCTTGCATTGAACCATGAAGCTTTTGCATTGAATCTGCATTTTTTGTTGCTATATCATTAAAGCAATTTAATTATGCAAATATTCATTGCGATCTTAACTTCTATTTTTTTAAAAATAATTAAGGGTCATCTGCAAAGCTGTACTAGTCTTGCTTTTTGGGAAAATGGATTTTTTTATTATATGATGTCAAGACCCCATTTCTCGAATCATGATAACACATACTATAACCCACCAGTAGGTAAGATAACCCATAACCCAGAACAACAAATAATAATTATAAGGGTAGAACATTGCGGAAGCAGTAAATGAACATCAAAACAAGAACAATAGGTGGAAGCAAACTAAATATTTATACAATAGATCCATCCTAGAACCTGGAAGTCACAACTACGAAGCTATCTAAACAAAATAGTACAAGTCCAAAAAGTGGAAATACAAAGCTTATCTCAAAATGCAAAAGACTAGCTACACAAAATACAGAAGGAGACAGATAAGTCCCAGACGCCATGTGCCCACCATAGCTTCCGATCAATAGCTGCAACAAGCCCGAATGATTACCACTGATAAAATGTTCTCAGACCTGCATCAAGAAACGAATGCATAGTGTAGCATGAGTACTAGTTCAACACGTACTCAGGAGGCATCATAGGATGAAGGAGCAAGAAAGGTAAAAATAATATAAAAAGATATAATCTAGAAATAAACAGAGATCAGAGAGGGATAAAATAAAAGCACCCGAGGGGACAAGAATATAAATAACTATACAACTAAACTAAACCTAACTCGACCCCATAAGCCTAGAAGGTACACACCTACGCATGTTTTGGTTAGACCGGAATGGACCCCATAAGCCCAATAGATACACAAAAAGCCAAAACTACTAAGAATTAACTACACTAAGTACATATTCAGGAACCGTAAGCCAGGACTCTAACAACAAGTAACCAATAAGGGTTGCCAAATGAAAAAGTATAATCACAGGGGCGTGTCAACTCCGAAGGGGATAAGACAAGGCATTTAATATGCGAAAAAACGGCTGAGCTAAATAGTATATATCATGGACCTCTCACCACGAATAGAACTCCCAAGAGCGTGTAGACATAGAAAAGATTAAGACAAGACCTCTAATCACAGCCAAAGAGTAAATTCTTGAGTGTGTCACACAATCAAAGGATCTCATATCAACAATCATCCCTACCACAATTGAATGATGTCGACACTGAAGTAATCAATACAACAATCCAAGCTCGAATTAATTCCAATCTCAAGTCCCCTATTAAAGCCTAAAACCTCGAATATTAAACCCGAGGTCGTAAAGTAAGGGAAAATGTATAAAAGATCATCAAAGCTTGGTGAACGCCTAAACTGAGGCTCATTCTATCACACTCAAGTATGCTACACAAGTGTACAACGAACTAAGCTATCCAGATTGGTGTCGAAGTGAAAACAAGGCCTAAAGGATCAAAATATTGTGAGTCTATTTCAAGCACTAGTTTAAACCTAGACTAAGGCCAAATATGCTCAACCATACAACAACAATAACAAAGAAGTCCAACCATAAGATGAGGATGATCACATATACCAACTAGCTTTTTATTAACCTCTAGACTTACACAATCAAGCCTAAAACATGGTTTCTTAGTACTGTGGAATGATTAACTACGTACCCACCCCAAATTCACTCAAATCAACATGAACTTAAACACTCAAGCCTAATCTAGTGGAATGAAAGTCATAGTATATAAGACCGACCGAGTGCGCACCAAACCACCTTTTTGGAGTTTTTACTTTCCGTACAACTTCAGACCATTGCAATACTATCAAAAATATAATCACAATGTTAATACAGTAGTTACACCAAAATAATTAAAATAAAAACGAACCAATTTTGGAGTCAAAATGGGAATTCTAGGTCCTGCACTGGAATATCTCGAAGTGACTTTATGAAAAGGTCAATTAGTACCCCCAAACCTTTGTTCCAAAATAGAACACAATTCGAGGATCATAACAACAAAAATCAGATCATGCAATAAAATTCACCACTAAGGAAAAATGGTTAAGCTAAAGCAGCACAGAAAAAAGGTAATTTACCTCCAACGATGCTTCCCCGACACTCCTGCGACCGCTCGACCACGTAGCCTCAAGATTCACAAACACAATTGACTTTGAATCACAGAATTTGGAGCTCTATCAGAGGAGATATTGCAATTTGAAGTTATGAACCCCTTGTTGATCGGGTCTGGCCTTTTAAATAAAGACTAGACCAATTTAATCTTTTCGAACATAGACAGAGGGGCCTGAAAACAAGAAGGATCGACAAGATTTCCTTTCATGAATGCAGAAAAGATCCCATGAATGTGAAGGCAAGAGAAAAAGGGTGCCCTCAAACATGACATGGTCCTAAAAAAATTCTAAGAGAGGGGTCCAACCCTTCGTGAACGCGACATGCGCCTTATGAACACCATGACCAGATCCTCTGGTCTGCACGAACGTGACCCAGTGCTCATAAACGCAAAGGCCAATTTTGTCCTGCACTAGCTGAGTCATATCTACTGGTTTTGGGAAATTTAAAAATGTTGTTGGGGTGTTTAAAATTCATTTGGAAGTAATGCATGCAAACGAGGTATGCAACCTAATTAAATTCGATATTCTGGACTCAACCGAGACGTCAAAACTTTCATTTGAGGTCATGTGTACAAAAATGGGTCCCACACCCAAACTTTATTTTATTCGAAATCCATAAGGAGGCTTTGAATTGGCTTATAAACCTCGAGATTCGCACGAAGCGTTGTTATAGATAAAACACAATATTTTAGAGCTAACTAGTAGAATTCTCATCTAGGCACATTTACCAAGAATGTAGATCAGGTTCAAACTTTGGCCAAAACATAAAAGCAAAAAGTCTAACTACACAAACACACACCGAAAGCTTTTGGAGCCTTGCTGACCATGGCACATTATTAAAATGACCCTTTCATAGCTGATGGAACTTCTAAAGTTAGATTCTGAGGTTCTCTTCCTAAACCCTTGAAAAAAATGATCGTTTAAGTTTCAAAAGCTCAAAAACATAGAAATTCCCATAAAAACCAAATAAATGACCATGTAACTTCGCAGTTCCAGTGCTATAAGAATGCTCTAAACAATGAACATATGGTATTAACATAGAAGTGACATGGAGGGTCATTACAACATACACTACGAAAAGTACTTTTATCCACAAAAGTAAGAGTCACAAAGTACCTGAAGGATTAAACAAGTTGAGAAACTGCTCTTGCACCTCATGCTCTGTGTCCTAGGTAGCCTTCTCGATAGGAATATACCTTTAATGGACCTTCACCACATGAATGACTCTTTAACTCAACTGTCACATATCTATGGTTAGAATATAAATTAGCTCCCCCACAAAAGTCAAACGATCATCCAACTCAACCGCATCATACTAGAGAACATAAGTATCATCATGAACATACTAGCACAACATCAAAACATGGAGACTAGGTGAATAGTTGAAAATACTGGAGGTAGAGCCAACTCAAAAGCAACCTCACCAATTGTCCAAAAGATCTAAAAAGGACTAATATATATAGGGCTAATATTTCCCTACCTACCTAGTCTCATCACGTGTAACACCCTGGAACTTGGAAAGGAAAAATTTCACTTCAAATGGAGCCAAGTGTCAAAAAAAGTTAACGGAAGCCTCGATGGGACTTCAGACCTGTGACGGACCATCAGCTGGCCTATCACACATGCAAAAATTTCTAGCGTTTCCAGTGTTTAGATGATGACATGTAATGAGCAGTCAACCTCTTGACATGTAGCCAACAGTAGTGTCATGCCAACAAGAGTTGGGCAAATGATTCAGATCTTGATGACGGCCTAACTGTAGTGGACCATCACACTCGCAACGGGCCGTTATGACCTCTGTTAAACACACCTGGGGTTTTTGTTTTTTTGTTAATTAATAATATTTCAGACATTTCCCACCCCTTCTGAGCCTAAATCCCGATCCTTGTACACTTATTTAGGGGTCTTAGTAGTGTTTAAGATCCTCTTTATGTTCTTTAACACTTCAAATCAATAGTGCAAAGTTACAGTAGGAGGAAAAAAAGCTAGGGTTTCGAGCATTCTTCAAGTTTCCATCAATTTTGCCAAGATTTTTATTCTTCCCAAGTATATAAGTCTAGTGTTGGACTAGTTCGTTCTCATGCCCTACAACTACTTTCAAATCAGTACAAGAGTAATCTATGGTTTTTATCCTTGACTTTGAGTATTCTTGATATGTGTAGTATTGTTAAATTCCGAATTCTTATTCGTAATTGTTGAGTTGTTGTATATCATGCATAAGATTTTAGATTTGATAGTTCATGTCTATTTTCCAGCACGAACCTTATTATTGAGTTATTTATTAAGAAATCCTTTTAACCAATCATTGTATTGAATTGATTTTTGTGAAAACTAAACAAGAGTTTTGAGTTGATTCTGAAGAGATCTTTTGAGAGAAAGTATAAGGGAACTAAGTATTTCCCAAAGATATCATTTTTAAACTGAGAAAAGAGAAACTTTGATTTCTAAATGAGTTTATGAATTCTGAGATACTTTAGAGAATTACCTCTTTTAAGAGGGTATTTTGAGTAATTTCCTGAAAACAGAGAGAGAGTATGTTTTATATATTTGAGCATGAGAATAGATTTATTGGGATTTGTATTGAGAACCGATATGGGATGTGTTCATACAACGCAATATCCCCATAAACCATGTCTACAAACATTGGTAAAGAATCATACTTTTTAGATAAATCCTTATTGCTTAGTGGATCCACTTAGTTGAAATGCTTTATACCCTAGCACCGCATAGGATGTTCTAGCAACGTGGGTGAGATGTTGTATCATCATGTAACTCATATTGATAGTTTTCGGTTAGAAAATCTCCCAATAGAGTTAAAGTGTATTTTAATATATCACTCATTATGTTGAGTTCAGAGATGAGTAAGTATTTTGTAAAGCTTTAAATGATCTAACTCATTTATTTCTTTACCTCCCGCTTGAGTATATTTTATATAGTGCATTCCTTTAATTCAATTATTCCACTTCAGTTATATAACATACTCATTCATTCAATGTACTGATGTCATTTGTCCTGCATAGTTTTATGATACAGACTCAGGATCATAAATAAACGTTTCGTTGAGATCACTCTACACTCCAGTTATCTTTTGTGGAGCCTCTTTACATTCCGAAGGACTTCATATTTACTTTCTAGTTAGTACTTTTGAGATGTTGTGGGTCTTTTCCCAACATCCTTCTTTAATAAGAGAGGCTTCATGGATAGATAGAGTGGAGATGTCTTTCAATATTTACTCTCTTTGATTTTTTTTCACATACTATAAGTATTTTTGTTGAGTATTTCGCTAATTTAATGAAATGAGTATTTCAATTTAACTGATTTAATTCTGTTGAGCCTATTATAGCTTGTGTAAGTCTTCGACTAAGTAGTAAGCTAGTCTAAGGGTTCACTTTGGGAGAAATTATGGTTTTCAAGTGTTAGGCACATCTAGGGTGTAGGCTCAGCGCCTGAAAAACTTTGTATCAGAGCATTGAGTTCAAGAGTTCAAGGGTGTCAATGAAGCAGTGTCTAGTAGAGTCCTTCTTATTAGTGTGAAGCCCACCACATCTATAATGAGGAAGCTAGGACATTTAGAAATTTTTCACTTTCTTCTTGCTCCTATTTGTGTGATAGAGTTCAACTCCATAAAAGTCTCTTCTAACTCACGCTTATTCGTGTCTTTCAGATCTTGCCTCCACGAAATGCTATTTGAGGACATACTGTTAGGAGGAATGCCAATTATAAAGGTCAAGAAGATCCCTATGTACAACAAGTTCAACCCCCTTAGGGAGATGTCACATATGTTGAGTTCAGGAATGTTATTCTTATGCTAACTCAGGTTTTGAAAAATTATGCTGGTCAATAAGGAGTGGGTCATGAAGATGTGGTTGATATGTCCAGAATTCGTGAGTTATTGAAGATGAATGTTAGAGTTCACAGGGTCGAAGATCATTGGTGATCCGGAGAATTTTATGGAAGAACTTTAGAAAGTATTTGAGGTCATATGTGTTGATAAATGCAACATGTGTGGAGTTAGCACCATATCAGCTCAAAGGTATATCTAGGATATGGTATTATCACCGAAAGCTGAAGGGGGTAAAGGAAGCACTGCTTTTGAGCTGTGATTTATTTGAGAATGTTTTCTTCAGGCGTTTCTTTCCCCGGGAGCCAAGGGAAGCTAAGGTAAGGGTGTTCTTAAATCTAAAATAGGAAGCTTCTGCAGGAGTAAAACCTCAAGTTTACTCAGCTATCCCACTATGCTCTAGAGATGGTGGCAGATATGAGGAGCAGGATGTGTTTGTTCGTGTTCGGACTTTACCGTCATACGTGTAAGGAGGGGGAGACTATGTTTATAGGGGAGATGGATATAGCTAGACTTATAATTCACGTGCAACAGGTGGAAGAGGATAAACTGAAAGACAGGGAAGAGTACCGAAGTAAGAGGGCTAGGACAGAAAACCATGTATCTGGCCAGTAGAAGACTAAAAATGGGAATCGACCATCCTTTCAGTAGAGGTTATCTGGATCTACTCCATCATCAACTAGTGCGCCTGCACCCTGAAACTGGAATGATCACCGAAACATGAATCTCAAAATTTTCGATCTTAGAGCTCTGTCACGAGAAAGTATGGCCCAAAGGTTGTTAAGACCACCTTGTGCTAAGTGTGGGAGGACCTATCCAGTTGAGTGTCGTGATAGCACAAATTGTTTTTTTAAGTGTGGTAAAATGGGTAACTTTCAGAGAGATTTCCCAAAAGGGAGAAACAGTAATGGCCCTAATAGAGCCCAATCTTTTTCAGTGGCTTGAGTAGACAGACCTGCTGCAAGAAGAGCTACTTAAGGGACAACCGGAGGAGCAAACCATCTGTATGCTATGGCTAGTCGTCAGGATCAGGAGAACTTGCCAGATGTTGTTATTAGTTTGCATAAAGTGTTTTCTACTGATGTTTATGCTATAATTGATCTAGTGTGAGTTTGTCTTTTATGACTCCTTATGTAGCCATGAGTTTTGACATTTCTCCTGAACAACTTCTTGAGCCCTTTAGTGTATCCACACATGTCGGTAAATCTATGTTAGTAGAAAGACTCTATAATGAGTGTACAATCTCTGTCTATCACAAAGACACCATGGGTGATTTAGTTAAGTTAGACATGGTGGATTTTGATTTTATTCAATGAATGGATTGGCTTGATGTTTGTTATGCCTCAATCAATGGTAAAACTCGAGTACTAAAGTTTCAGTTTCCTAATGGGCCAGTTTTAGAGTGGAGGAGTAGTTCATCAGTTCCAAAGTGTCATTTTATTACATACCTTAAGGCTAGAAAGTTAGTTTATAAGAGGTATATCTGTCACCTATTCCAAGTTAATGACTAGTGTTGAGACATCATATCTTTAGTTAGTCTAAATCGTGAGTGAGTTCTTAGAGGTCTTTCCAGACGATCTTCCTAAAGTCCCTCTTTAAAGAGAGATGCACTTCATAATATATATTCTTCCTAATACTCAACCCATATCTACTTTTCCATATATAATAGCTCCAGTTGAGTTAAAAGAGTAGTTGGGAGATCTTCTTGATAAGGGTTTCATCTGACCAAGTGTCTCTTATTGGGGCGCTCCAGTCTTATTCGCGAGAAAGAAATATGGTTCTCTTAGGATGTGTTTCAATTATAGCGAGATAAACAAGGTCACCATAAAGAATAAGTATTGCCTTACGAGAATTGATGATCTTTTCGACCAATGTCAGGGTTCCACTCATTTCTCTATAATAGACCTCATATCTAGCTATCATTAGTTGAAGTGACATCCCAAAGACAGCTTTCAGGCAGCACTATGATCATTACGAGTTCCTTGTTATGTCCTTTGGTTTGACTAACACTCCTAGTACATTCATAGATCATATGTACATAGTATTTAAGTCGTATCTAGAATTGTTTGTTATCATGTTCGTTGATGACATATTGATTTATGTAATGACTGTGGAGGACTATGCTAGTTATATTAGAATAGTCCTCCAAACTCTCAAAGATGAAGAATTCTATGCCATGTTTTCTAACTGCAAGTTCTGGCCTGAATCTGTGGCGTTCTTTGTCCACATTGTGTTTAGTGAAGGAATTCGAGTCGACACTCAAAAGATTGAGGCAATGCAAAATTTTCCCAGACCCACATCCCCAACCGATATAAGGACTTTCTTGGGGTTGGCTGGTTACTACAAAAGATTTTATGAGCGGTTTTCATCTATCTCATCCTTATTGACTAAGTTGACTCAGAAGACAACTAAGTTTCAATGGTCTAAAGCTTCTGACCAAAGCTTTCAGGATTGAAAACTCGGTTAACTACTACTACAGTGTTGACTCTACTAGAGGGTACAAAGGTTTTTTGTTTATTGTTATGCGTCCATAGTTGGGATTTGTTTTGTACTGATGTAGAATGATAAGTCTATAGCCTACGCCTCCATACATCTTAAGATTCACGAGAAGAACTACCCGACTCATGATCTCGAGTTTCGAGCAGTGTTTTTTGCTCCCAAAATATAGTATCACTATCTCTACAAAATTCATGTGGATGTGTTCACGGACCACAAGAGCCTTCAGCACGGTTCACTTAGAAAAAGCTAAATCTTCGACAACGGAGGCGATTAGAGCTGCTCAAGGATAATGATATAACTATCCTCTATCATCCAACTAAAGCGAATGTTGTTGGTGATGCCTTGAGCAGGTTCTCAATGGGGAGTTCTGATCATGTTAAGGAAGGAAAGAAATAGTTAGCTAAGGAAGTGCACCAACTTCCACGTTTGGGTGTTCGATTATGTAACACCCCCTATCCAAAAAAGGAGATGAAACCAATTCCTAGATGTTACAGGTGTAACCCACGCTGGCCACCCACGGCCTGCCTGCAGCTGGTCTGAGGGCCCAGAACGACAACCTGACCAATGGACCGTTGGTCAGACCATGGTCCATGGTTGGGGGACTGTGGTTCGAAAGCCCCAAAAACTAGATTTCTAACAACCATCGATGGCCGTGCAGGATGGCGCGTCGTCCTGATGACATTCTGTCAGTGGGATCTCGTGGGTTACAACTAGCAGTTAAGTTCAGGGGTAGTTGGGTCTTTTCCTAATTAGTTAGTTCCTATACTATGTCATTTTGCCTATGTTCAGGACCCCAATATAAGTCTTTTTTACCACCAAATTCCCAATAGAAATTGTTCTCTCTAAACTCACCCAAAAAAAAGAACTATCAAATAATTCTCTATCTAGAACTTGAAGAAGAAGAAGAAGGATTCATCTAGGGTTTCAAGCTAAGGTCTCCATTCCTCCGTTGAAGGCTAGCATTTGGATTCAAGGTATGATAGTTTTCATCCATGGAGTTCCCAAATCTATCTATATATAATAGAAGTAAAAAATGTCATGTGTCAGCACCACAAATATTCAACAATTTTAAAATCTATCTATATATAATATCTATCTATATCTAATTGACAAAAAAAATTCTATTAAAATATTATTTTTTTCAAAATTAAAAATTTACAGTTTCTAAAATCAATTAAAGATTTATTTAAATTTGAAATTAACGTGCAAACAAAAAATGAATCGTCACTTGGTATTAGTTATCTTTTTTAAAATTAAAATTTACAGTTATTTTTTAAGATAAGAACAGATTTCAATAGTTGCCAAGTGGCAAATTAATAAGGCGCCAACCTATGAAATTTTAATAAGTACTTAGATTTTTTTTAAGGTGTACATGGTCCCTTTTCATTAAACATTTTGCAAAGTATCAGTTTCCCTTTTGGACTTTGGTATTATCCATTGATCAGATCAATTTCATATATTTTTTAAGCAAAAGTCCATCTACATTTTGCAGGAAATTGGAGTTGAAAGAGACGGCAATTGCAATTTGGCAACATAATTTAAAGGTGAAAGTTCTACGATCGACCTTATTTATTTTAGCACAAAAGATTTCGTAGTGAATTCTAAAAAAATGTGTTCTTACGAATGGAAACTTACTGGCTCATCTCTATTTATGATTCAATTGTGATGATAAACTATTCAAATTAATTTATTTCACTGAATTATAAGGTTGGTAGCCAGCAATGCTATGTTCTTTTCAAGGCTTGATGATTTTTATGAGCATAAAAGAAAGTTAGTTTTTCCATATGTTATCATTATAACAAAAATAGCGTTTAACTATATTAAATATGCACATTAACAAAAAGTGGTAAAGTTCTATCAATATTAGTTAATTGTCATAAAATTCAATTTTTTATATTTTTATAGGCTTTAGAAACATATACCAGTTGTCTCTAAATAAAAAGAATATATTTAATAGTCATTAATTAAGTGTCGCTATAGATCACTATTGGTTTAATGTACTTGATGGTATATATATTTATGTTTTTAAGGCTTTATTTATTTGGTATTTTTTATTTTAAGATAGACCATCATTTTGAATACTTTAATGTACCGAGTTTGGATACCCAAGGTTAAATGCTTATTTACTCCAATATTGATTTATTGTTCTTCAGTCGGAGTTGCAATGCATTCTCTTTTGATATGACACGCTAAAATATCATTCATAGTTAATATTTTTTTTATGTATTCATTGATCATGATTTCATTCTTATTATATTTTTGCTTCTTCTGAAACAGGATTGTACCAAATTGAGTAGAAAGAATATCGGATGATGAAGATATGAATGCTTGGTTATTTGAACGTTTGTATTGGTTATCATATTCTAAATAATCAAATATGTTATATTATATTCAATAAAGTTTAAACTACTCCGCTTGCACTTTTTAAACTACTAATCTAATTTTTACTATTATTTTAACTTTTTATCGTTTGTTAAAATTCAATTTTAAAACAGTACTAATAAATAGGGTGTGTGATTCCTTTTTTTTGGGAAGTTATCATATTTTTAATTCAAATAATAATAATAATAATAATAATAATAATAATAATAATAATAATCTTAATCTTCTTTTACAATTATTTTTAAAGTATTTTATAGAATTAATTAAATTTTGAATTTAGATGTTAATTAGTTTTAAAATATAAAGATGTAAAATTTAAATTTCAACAAAAACAACAACAACAACAAAAATGAAACTCTATCTATAATTAAAAGGTGTTACGAATATACATACCAAAAAAAATACACTTGACAATTAATAAGTATCATCAATTATTCATTTTTGTGATATATTTTATCCTTAAATTTTTTGCCTTAAAATATGAACACATTATGACAATATACTTTATTCTTATAAAATCAAGTATTTTTATAAAATTTAAGTTTTAGAGTTATATTTTTATAAAATCAAAATGATGTAATGTATTTGAACAATTAAGTATTTTTTATTAGTATCCGTACAACACGCGGGAACGTATACTAGTATGGGACAAAGGGAGTATTTATTAAATCACTCATATAGATATTTACGACTTGACACTTAGACTTGTGTAAAGATTTTTTATTTTTTTTTGGAACTTCAAGATAACTTGTCGCCGCTACAATCTCTAACACAACCTAGTGCATTAACCGTACACAAAATGTAAAATCACACTAGGAAAACCCTATGTGATAGACTCGACTCAGCAGACATTGAGAGGAAATCGATTCAGAATGACTACCCTCCAAATCAACAGAGTCATCATGGAAGAACAACTTGTATAAAATTGAACAAATAGACAAATGTGTCCTACAAAGCGTTCTATGTGGCAATTTGCATCATAAACGGCGTCTTACATGTATTATACTGCATAGAATATGTGATCTAAATATTCAACTTTATATAAATTTATATGTCTACTCGTGTACATAAAAAATTAAAGAATATAAATAAAAATTGAGGTTAAATTAAACAACATTTTTTGCATTGCGTCAATTACAAACTTCAACCCAAATGGGTTTGGTTTCATGAGACCAACAGATGAAATAACTAGATATGTCTCGTTAACTATAAGATTATTTATTGCACTTTTCTTCAAATAATATTTTTAAAAATATAAATTAAAGAGATAGAAATTCAAGAAGGAATTAAAGAAATAACACCCAAGTAGGATAATTGAAACTAAATTAATTAACGAACGAAAATAAAGATATAGAAATTCAAGAAGGAATTAAAGAAATAACACCCAAGTAGGATAATTGAAACTAAATTAATTAACGAACGAAAATAAAGAGATAGAAATTCAAGAAGGAATTAAAAAATAGCAATAGTTTGATGTATGAAATCAATTACCCCACAAAGAAATGAAAGTAAGAATCAAGGATATAGAGATTTATACAAAAACAATTGTTTCTGTGGCAATAGTTTGATGAAGTATTGAGAGCTAATAGGATCTCAAGTCCAATTTCAGCAGAAATAAAAAATACTAGGTGATTTATTTTTTAATTATAAAAAAAAAATGAAACACGAAAAAAGATAATTTAAGACTAAAGAGTATCTTGGTTCCAATCTTGTTTCTTTATTAAAAAGGTAGAATTCCCCAATTAAGGTAGGATTTTCTTAAATTACCATGGGTTCTTTTCATTATTTATTTGAATGATTGAATTATGATCTTCTATGCATGAATTGATGAAATATTATGGTTTTATTATATTTTCCCCTATGCACCCATGTAATCCCCATGTTTTCTAGTTATGAGCATATGATGTGGGATTTTGATCTTAAGGGAAGAATTTTATGAAATTAAGAATGTATTGCAGGGTTTACATAAAATTATGATGAATCCATATCTAACCTATGCTTTATAAGTATTGAAGATTGAAAGTAGGTTTTGAACTTCAAGAGGTAAATTATGAAATTATACATTTTCTTATGAAGTCTATGCAAATGATGTAAGGGTTCTTTGAGAGTAAATTACCAATGATGATGTTGTTGTGTTGTTGAAAGGATATTCTCACAAACAAATACTAGCATGATGTGAAAGGTTTTCTCTCATAGTAAGGATTCTTAGGCTGAAAGTCTTTCTCACCTAATGGAAGAAAAAAGTAAGAGCTATCCTAATGAAACAAGCTTGGATTGGATATCCTAGGATACCTTTCCATGGATAATGAGAATAAGTAATAAAATACTATTCCATGAGATTTATGCTTAGCACCAAGAGGATATTGACAGTGAGATGGAAGCTCTCCCGTTAGTGTAGGCAGGGTTTGTAGTAGAAATTTACTTATCCCTTAAACTATGTGCCCTCACATGATGATTACCTAGTGGATCCACTTAAGCTAGAAGTTCATGGTCCCTACCTTGGCAAGTAGGATAACCCTTTTTGGTGTGGGAGACACTGGAGATCATGTTATAGTGCACATGGTCTCTATGTCGGTTAAGGCTAATTTCCCACATTAATAATGAACTAACGTTACTTCAAGAAGTATCACATATGCATTCAAAGGTTTAAAGATGATTAGCTTGCATTGACCTTGTTTTATGAAGTATGTTTTCTAACCTTCTTATATCATGTTTTAACTTGGTCAATTGCATGTAATTAAATGAAATGTCCCTTTTATCATATTTTAAATGTTTTATGCATGACTATCATACTTGGTACATGTTATATACTAACGCATACTCTTGCATATATTTCTCCCAAATGCAGGGTCTGATATTTAAGGTTCTCATTTTTGTGGCTAGGAGTTGACTTGAGATATTTTCCGAGCTTTGGTGGGCCGTCATGCTTCGAGGAAGGAGGTTTATTGATTCACTTATTTTCATGTATTTCTCTTTTGAACATGATGCATGGGCTAGGCCCAATTTCTTTCTATTGTATTAGATGGCTATGATGAGACAACTGATTTAGACTTCCGATTTTCTTTTATAAAACGATTGGACTTGGACTATTGTTTTACTCTTATTGTTCTATTTCTTATGTTATGAGAACTAATTGGCTTGTATGGAGTCCTTCGGGGTTCTATATGACATGTTACATCTAGGTGTACGCATGGGTCGTGAAAAACTTGGTATCAGAGCAAAAGGTTTAGAATGGTCCTAGGATGTCTCATAAGCCACGTCTAGTAGAGTGTTGTGCATGTGTGTGAAGCGCACCACATTTATGAATGAGAGGCTACAAGATATTTAGGAAACTCCACTTCTTTCATTACTATTAAGTCGTGCGATAGAGTTTAACTTTGTAAAGTCTCTCTCCTAATCCTTATCCGATGATATACAGGATATGTCTACTCGTAGGGCTTATACTAGAAGGAATGTGAGGGAGAATGTGGAAAAATAAACTCCTCCTCAAGATCCTCAAGCTTCGGTTTGTTCTTTGGCCGAACAAGCAGTAACGAATATGGAGTTTAGGGATGCTTTTCAAGAGTTGGCTCAATCCATGACGGCTCAAGCAAATAGGGAGGTTGTAGTTTCCGTGAACCCAAATGTGGGTTCGATGGCTTCAAGAGTGAGGGACTTTATAAAAGTCGCAACTTTTCGTAAAAGTCACAACTCTTCATAAACGTCACAACTTTTCATAAAAGTCGCAACTCTTTAGTAAAGTCACAACTCCTCATTAAAGTTGAAAATTTTCATAAACTTCACAACTTTTCATAAAGGGAAAAGCTAGTTTTGTAAATAAATAAATTAAAAAGAAATTTTGGTTTGTGGTGGCGCCATGTAGGCGGGCCTAAGGTTCTCTTTATATATATATATATATATATATATATATATGATTCTTATGCAACATACTTTATAATGTTTGTAATCTTTCAAGATATGTACAGCTTGTTTAGACAAGTTTCTATCTTATTTCTTGTAAGTATTTCTTAGACCTATTATATTTTGTTAGAATGTTATAAAAGAAAAAATCCCAACTCCATCACAAAGAAAAACACTTCTCTTCACACTTAATAGGCCAACCAAACCATCACAAAAAAGTATCTGAATAACCTTACTTGTTTTCTGGAGAGAATTTTGTTTAGACCAATGCAAGTAAAGATGATGCATTTCTTGAAGGAAGTCATCAATTTTGTAGGCTTTCTTGTAATGAATGTAAACAATAATAATACACACACACACTCACATATATATATATATATTGATAACCATCCACATTTTATTATAACAAAGTGTTTTATATAGTTCAAAGGAAAATACAAACTCGTTACACAAATGAACATGCTTAGTTTAGTAATTAAACCTTTCATCATCTATGAATTTCTTTTAATTAAATCAAATGATAAACAACTAGCTAGCACAAGTATGTATTGAGTTGAGTGACACACAATTGTATCATGATGCAATTTGTCTCCTTTTCTCTACACACTTTATCTTATATTTTGAACACTCCTTTATCTTTTTCATAAACATAGTCTCTGAATACGCTTGGACAAGCTAAATGTCGAGTTTTGTCCATCCTTGAAAATGGTATTCAATAGTGTATTAATCTAAATTACTTTACATATCTCATATAACATCTAATTAGTTAATTCTATATCAACTAGAACAATAATTATTGATAAATGAAGGTGTGATGTCTATCTTGTTGTTTCTCATTTCATACAGTCTCTGTATCTTTATTTTAAGTTAAATTAATTAATTTTATATATATATATATATATATATATATATGCACACGCCTGAAGAGAAACTAATTCATTATAATACACTTTGATTTGGGCATTTTGAGATTAAAGTTTCAACTTTGAAGGTGATGTCTATTTTTTGTTGTTAATTTCATATGTGTTCTTTTTCTTAATTTTAAGTGAAACTCTAGCAAAAACAACTTCATGAATTCACATGTATGTTCTCTTACAACTCTTTTTTAATTATTGTCATGATTAATTTATCTTGTTTTATTAAATTTGTTTCTTTTGCTTGTGTGACAATTCTAATCACGTACAAAACTATCAAGAATGTGTCATTTGTTATGCAGTAGATGTTTGATATTGAAAATAATTTATTTTATGTTAGTTTATTTGGTAGTCATTTGAAATTTTTTTAAAATATATTTTCAAGATCAACCACGTAGTTAATAACCAATGACACGTTCTTGATAATCTTGCATGTGATTAGAGCTATAAATCAGTCAAAGAAACAAATTTTAAAAATCAAGATGAATTAATCGTGACTATAATTTTTTTTTTTAAAAAATTAAATGTGTGAGGGAACATACACTGTGAATTAACAAAGTTTATTTTGTTGTTTAGGTTCACTTAAATTAAAGAGCAAGAATACATGAAATGATCAACCAAAAATTATACATCACCTTAAAAGTTGAAATTTAGTCTAAAAATGCCCAAATCAATTTTTTTTAACGAATTAGTATCTCTTGAAGTATGCATACATAGAATTTCACTTATAATAAATATAAACGGAACATATAAAATGAGAAACAAAAATATAGACATCACACCTGAATTTATCAATAAATATTGTTCAAATCGATAGAGTTTTTTTTCCAAATAAGATGCTTCAAGAGATATCTATTGAATATCTTTCATTAAGGATGAACAAAGTTACCCAAGCTCATTCAGACATCACGATTATGAATTAAATAAATGAATGTTCGAGTGTTCAACACTCTAACATAAATAAAGGAGTGTTCAATATAGATGTTTTGAATAGGTTTCAACTTGCTATAAGGAAAAATGTAACAAAAAGTGTAAATAACATCATCTATATCATTAAGTGACTAGATTAAGAGAAATCTTGACAATTTACTCAAAATAGTATCCCTTCTTTTCATCAATAGTGTTGTACTAAAGTTCTGGATTTGATTGTCAAATAATATATCAACTATAATTATCACAGAATTATTAGCTACTTCAATTTTATCTCCATTAGGCAATAATAATCAATATGTTGTTGTTTATTGGGTGCCTTTTTTTTCTAATTACTTTTAGTGTAGTTTCGTTCTCCCAAGTTCTAAACTATTTTTACTCTATGCTTGCCCTATATTTAGATATTGTGTTGCTATTTCTCTACTAATGATGTTTGCTTATACCTCATTCTACTAGTAATACTTCATTGTATGTATTAGGCTATTAACGGATAGGGATTAAAATTTTGTTAGTTTTTATTAGAATATTTTACTCCAAAGTCAACTTACCGATTAGTTAAAATTTTACGTTGAAAATAGTTAAACATCAATTCATATTGCACTATGGTTGGGTTTTTCTTTTTTGATGCAAGGATAAATACTATAATATATCGTGCAATTTTAAAAGGATAAATAAACTCGAGAGATTTATTTCGTCTATCAAGGATTATGTCTAGTTACAACAGGTTATCTTTTTGGTTCTGAAAAATCTTCTTTCATGTCAAAAAGAAGACACCATAGATTCTGTCTAATAATATAAGGTTAAAGAACAAAATAAAAAACATAAATATATTAGGTATACAGATGAACCGTCTTCAGATTAACAACAAGAGAAGCAAAAGGAATTGCTTGTTGAAAATTGGTATTTTGTACCACTGGCTTTCATATTAAAATGGTATGGTATTATGAAAGATAAGCATGTTAGCTAAAACAAGGTGAGTACTTGATTTTGTTGATTATGATTTATTGTTGTGTACCAGATGATATTTTACCCCCTCCTCCCATTCTTCATTTTTTTCATCTGGTAATCTTAATTCGGTGCAACAAAAGAAGATGAATGACCACTTTGATAGCATCTACATCCTTATTCATTGCTAAAACTAAAGGGCAATATGATTTTCACTTAATATGGATCAAAAGTCTGTTAGCTTCTAAATTTCTTGTGTTTTCTATACAAACTTATGAAATTTGCGGTGATGTAGATTTTCTAGAAGCATCCATTACATGCTATCAATGTTAAAATGTTGACGTAAGTTCTCTCTCATTTTAGTATAAAAGGGTGGACAATCTGTTAGGAAAGGTGAAAGACATGACTCTCTAATCCGTAATTTCTTCATCACCCTGTCCATATCTATACATATGTTCTTTGTAAACCTCAAACATATAGTCTATATTTTTTATGTACACATAGTCCTCTTCCTGTTTTCAAAAATTTTGCTTTTCTGTACCGTTTAGGCATTTTGTGCTAGGGTATGCAGATGCACAAAAGGGTTGTTGTTGTAAAAAATGTGATATTGGAAAGAGGGTAATTTCTTCATCATGTTGACTAGAAAATGAGTACTCTTAGGGATCCAAGTTACATGCCTCTACAAAGATTTATCAGAGTACTATGCCACCAAAGAAATGTATGAAATTTCCAGGTGGGCATTGTATTGATGAGGAAAAGGAGGTACAAACCGGCAAAACAAGAGGCCTATATGTTGAAGAAGCACTCGTTCTGTCATCAGGCGGCAAAAATATGGATGTTCACTGAAAAAGACTATCTCTGCAAGAGTAGTGTCAACCAAATTAATGTTGACCGTGAGTCAAGGAAATATAAGCAAGCCTACAACTCAAATTTTAAATTCTTTTCCTGAGAAGAGTAGCATACAATATTCTTTAGAATAAGTACGATATGCGAAACCTCGCAATGAAAGCCACCATGGGTAGAGTAGATGGCCCACCAGGTTTATCCTCCCGATTCTAAAGACCGTTACACTTGCTCTTCTTAGGAAATTAATTTGAAATTTTAGCTCTAGAGTTGCTAAAATTCCACCGAGTCACGATTGCCATGGATTTGGTGACACAACACTTGAGGAAACAATATTTATTAATGGATATCCATATTTCTTGATGCTCGATGACAGAACAGGGGCTTCTTCAACAAGTAGATATCTCATTTTCCCAGTTTGTACCTCCTTCTCCCAATTAAGACAATGCCCACTTAGAAACTTAGCATATTTCTTTGGTTGCACAATACATTGACTAATCTTTGCCGAGGCGTATAACCTGTATCCTTAGAATGCTCATTTTCTTGTCCATGTTATGCAGAAATTATCCTCTTGCCATTTCACATTTTTCACTAAACCAATCCACATGTGCTTCTTCACAACAACCCAACACACAGAATCTAAAAGTGGATTTCAAAGAAAATTTTTTAAAACATGAAGAGGACTATGTATGCACAAAAGAAACATGTAGTAATTAAGATAATTAAATGAAATAACATGATAATGAAAGAATCAATGTATCCTTTAGTTAGAGCCCAATATCCAATACCATTAGGATCCCGGAGTGAAGAGCACCAGAAATATTGGAAAACTCGAAGAGATCTTTATCATCCCTAAGAGGTATATCACTTCCATTTATACTTTTTATTTTATTCCACTATTCAGTCCCAGTTAAGATTCCAAAAAAGGGAAGTAAAGTTGATAATCTAACTAGAAGTTTGCTTCATGAGGAAAAACCTCTTGTGTGAAAATATCAACTTCTCCCATAGAAATGGAAGGTAAATTAAATATGGAGGGGTTTGGGATTGGGACAACATTTTAGGTTTACAAAAAACATATAGATATAACAGAAGGTGATTAAGCAAGTACAGATCAGATAATCATGGCTTTCAGCTCGCCTGACTGCCCTTTAAAGCTAAAAATCAAGAGGGACATAAAGAACTACTCCACAGGACAACATTTTTATACTGATAGCAGGTAATATTTGCTTCTTGAAAACCTATGTCACCGCAAAATTTCACAATTTTTATTCTGCAAATTCATAAGAACATAAATTCAAAAGCTAATGAACTGTTGATCCAGCTTAATTGAAGCTCATATTGTGTTCTGGTTTTTGCAATGAACAAGGATCTAGATGATATCAAAGTGCTTCACGTATCCTCTTTTCTCACATAGAATCAAGATTAGAAAATGATCATATTGGAGAATGAGGAAACACAATGTCAAAAGTTACACAAAGGTAAATCATAATCAACAAAATCCTATTTTCTTCATCATTTAGCTCACATGCTTGTATCAGTAATGAATCCCCTTTTTGCAGCAGATGCATATCCAGTGCAATCCAAGTATTATTCTAGCAAATATTTTTCCAAGAATATTATTTGGTTATATCTCATCCAGATAGAAACACCTCCAGTACTCCTCCTTAAGAAGAACTTTATGGAGGTAAATGACATAAAACTCCAGTGGCACAATACTAGTTTCTTTCCTGCCATTGTAAAAATAATCAGTGTTGCTAATATAGTTGTTGGATAGCGATATACATCATAGATCACTATAGCTGATATATTGTTTCACTATCAAATCTGGAAATCAGAACCACACTGTTTATGAAGGGAAAGAAAAATATTTCAGTAAATTATGAAGGGTTTTTGTTAATTGAGCTCTTTAATGATATATCACTTTTACTAAATTCATGCTTCTTATATAAGGAAAACATACTAGGGTTTGTTGATGACCACACATATAATTGATAGGCCACACAAACATTTAAGAAGTTACGTGTTGATTCTACTCTTGATCGTGCAACTAAGCTTAAAGCAATAAGGTCCAATTCCTATTGAATTACATATGTGTGGAATGAGTAAGTTATGAGCAAGAATTTTCAGGATCGATTAATGACGCCACCTTTTGGATAAAGAATGAGACTCAAGGATGAAATTGGAAGTGTAATGAGGGGCATGTTGTTATGCAGGAGACAATTTTAGAATGGATTGCTGAAAGAGATACAAATTGTCTTATGCAGTCTTTCACTATATTTCTATAGGAGGTTACTTCCACCACTCAAACCCCCAACCTCCTTGTCACGTTGCAGAAACTTTACTAATCACGTGAAGAATTTCATCACATTACTAGAACAAGTAATTACATAATATACACATTAATGTATCTTATTTTATTTTCATTTATAATGATGTAGTACCATCATGTACTCTAATCATATTTAATAATATTAGTATGTTCTACAGATAATAATGATTCTATATTTAGAAAGAAAAAAGGCAATAAATATGAAGGTTAGTGAATTTAAAACATATTTTAAGTTAACTCTAAGGAGTATTTATCATGACAACTGCTAATCAATGCGGGTTAAACTTTCTATCATTCTAGATATTCACTAATACTCTGATGTTCCATATGTTGGGATATATACTATTAACCATGTGTTTAGATATAGTACTTATTATAGAATAATTATTTATTTATTTTAATAGATCATATATTCGTTTATGGTGCTTGTTTACTTATATAGTAGATGATTTAGTGTATAGAGTTTAAGCTTATACACAGAGGATTAAATCATCGGTTGTTATAAGTAAAGGTTTTTTTGTTCACAATCTAAGATGGAAATTAGACATGCCATCGGGATGATTGTAGCACAAGATTATATGTAGTTTATCTTGATTATGGGAATGGTATAGTTCCAACTTCTTGTGCTAGTGCATTTTGTATGTATTGAACGGGATCGAGTAGAGATAGTTGCTTTAGACTGACTGACAAAAGCATATTCTCTAAACTATTAAATGTACTTATATTCTTAATCCTGATATAACTATTATGATCTGTGTATGTTAATCATCGTTTTGATTTATTAAGCGGTGAGATTCTAAGATGGGTCAATATTCCTGGTAGATTGGATGATGATACTATATATTGATGAAATAATAAGTTACTTGATGGAATCCATGTCTCGGTATAGAGATTGATGATATGCCTTTTTGAGAAGCTTAAAAGTTTTCATCGTGTCAAACCTTGCAAGTGGATTTAAGAATACGACACATGAAATAAGTTAAGCAATGCTCTAAGGGAAATTGATCATTGAATTAAGTTCGTCAGTAATTTAATTTATTGATTAGTATCTGTAATCTTATCATGGGGAATTTCAAAATATAAATATAGGAGTGCAATTATGAATTTCTAGTGGAATGATTTGTAATTTATTATGGTAAGAATAATTCAAATTAATTATTTGGAATTATTTTCATAATAGGGAGCCTCGGTAATTAATTCTATGGTCCCTACCGTGACCATATTTATCTAGAACTCAGAAATTATTGTAAAGGGAAAAAGGAGAAGTATGTGTCTTTCTCTATTCTAATGAAAGGGAGAAGTATGTATCTTTCTATGTTCTAAGGCAAGGGAGAAGTATATCACTTTTTCTATTCTAAGGAAAGGAAGAAGGACATGACTTTTTCTTTTCTAAGGAAAGGGAGATGTACATATCTTTCTATTCTAAGGAAAAACATGGTATTCCTTTTACTTGGACTAAGAAGAAATCTCTATAAATAGGGATTCTTCTAACCCTTGAAAAATAATTTTTTCCATAAAATACTTGTCCACCCAAGTATTGAGAGGGTGCGGAAGTGAACTTGGGATCACTGTAGAAAACCGTAGAAGTGTGGTCTAGTTTGTGGACTAACTTATGAATTTGCTTGAAGTTTCTAGCTTGTCGACTAGCTTGTGGATTCACTTGAAGGTATCGGCTTACGCTTCAAGAGGTAATTCTGAAATTAAATTCAGAAAGTTTATATGCCCTAACATGATTGTACTTGTTTTAGTATAAGCAATGTGTTGTCTATTATTCATGTAAGTTGTATGATTATGGTATGCTTCCGCTATGCATATAGTTTTCCAACACCATATTACCCTTCTTCATAAGTGTTTAACACTCCTTAATTATTTTTACAATCAACGTATTTACATCCCAAAGACACCAAACGGTAGAAAACTACCATAAAGACTATACAAGTAGAGTAGAAAGAAAAGAATAGAGATGGGAAAAGTTTGAGTGAAAATTCTTCCCTTAAAGCTCAACATTATTTTGTACCTAAAGTGCCACATTTGATAGATAAATATGAATTGGACTTTCAGACGTACCTATGCACAATAAAAGAAAGACTACTCGAGGGTTCTTTCAAAACAACTTTTGAGTGCCATTTCCATAATGGACATCCCAACCAACAATCAAAATTTTCTTAATCACATCCATAGTTTGTTGTATGGCACCGTTGGTTTCTAATACATAAATCACATTCATATACATTGCATGCCATAAGTAAAATTTATTGTTATTTGTACCAGCCAATCTTATGGGGGGTTGATTGGGTTATGTTTGTTGTTGTGTACCCTTTGGACTTATGGGGTCTAGTTAGATTACTATTTGATTATATAATCATGTATCATGTGTTGATTTGATATTTAGGTATATAAATGCTGTGAACTTGCCTCTATATTGGTCCTTCTGGTTTTGGTCGGGTTGGATTAGACTCTTGGCCACTGTGAGGTGTAGTGGTGGTTACCGATATTGTATCTTTAGTTGGTTGGGTTCCATAATGGACCCTTGTCGTGGCTACATTGTTTGGATAGCACCTTTAGGTATGCTCCCTCATCTCTGTCTCTTAGTGATTTTATTCTTCTCCCTTGTCTCTATTTACTTTTATTGTGCAATATCTATTCTTCAGCTACTTATATTATACTTCCCTTACTTTCATGTTATTTATGCTTGCTTTATCTTTTCAGCTTAGTTAGCCTATTACTTTTGAGTACCTCTTGTTGGTATTCATACTACACTTTTATACCCTGCATATCATAGAGCGACTTCTTTCCATTAAGGTATGCCTTGTCTGGAGCAGCTTTTGGATTCAGAGACTGCGCTGAACACTGAAGTTTGGAGTTGCCTATATTCCTCTGGTTTGTACTAGTACTAGTCTTTATTTATCATTCAAAGACAATTTTGTATATATTCTTATTTGTCCTTGTATTTCTACTTAAATTAGAAGCTCGACTACAAAATGATACCATATCTCGGGGATGGTTTGTATATTTATATTGTTGTCTATCTCTTTCCTTTATTTCTTTGTTGTCATTCCTTTCTTTATTTCAATTTTTGTTCCTTGCATCCCTTATGTTTCTCTTCCACATGATAAACCGTTGCTTCTGGTTTCAGGTTGTAGGGTTGGCTTACCTACTGGAGGGTGTTAGTGGGTTCCATCATGACCTGCAATTTTGTATAATGATCCTCCATGAAATTTCCTCTATTTTTAAATATTTTCAGTATTGTAAGCTTTCCTATAGCAACCCGTTTCATTTATGATTTGCTGGGAGTAATAGATCATTCAATGGGTCGTTCATTTTAGTTTGGTGTGAGTTTTCCTCTTTTGGAAGTTCTTAAGTGAAAGAGGTGACTTTAGAAAATATCTTGAGTTTCAGGTGTCATATGTAATTTCCATCAGTTCCTTCAGCTTCAAAATTGCCATTTTGAGCTAGTGGCATGGTTTGTTTGGTCTTCAAGGCTTCCACTATGAGTTTGTATTGTTAGGCATTTTAACTTTGATGTTTTGGCGAATGTTTGATTTCGGCCAACATTCTTCGTTGAGGTTCTCATATGAGAATTTCATCAACATGGTTAGCTCCAGAATGCCGAGTTAGGTCTATAATGACCTTTCATGTGGATCCTAAGGCTTCCAGGCATGTTGCGAGCCCTCTGGTTGAATTTGGCATAAAAAAAGCTTGGGTGTAGGACCTACTTTTCATCAAAACGGCCTTGGATGTAAGTTTTGATGCTTCTATTGTGTCCAGAATGTCGAACTTAGTAAGTCTACTTATCTGGTTTATTTTTGTCAGGTTCAAAACGAATCCTGAGGGTCAGTTAAGAAACACTGAAAAATAGTAATATTTGGTGTTGCTGGTTCAGACTTACAATGATGGATATTTATGCTTCTAGCGACCAGAAATGCATTTTGGCTAATAGATCACTCGTATTTAAATTCTAAATTTTTGCTTTAGTCCTCATTTTTGAGATTTGGTTTCATGAGCTAGGGAGCTCCGATTAAGGTGATTTTTGTTGCGTTGATTCAGGTTTTGGCGTGGCTACATGTTGTAGTGATCGGGAAAGCTTGTAAGTAATCATTTTTAGGTAATTTCCACCCCAAAGGGGATTCCGTAGCTTGATTTTGGAGCTTTAAGAAGATTTAATTGCTTGGGATGTTTTAGCCCATTTCCAAACTTGAATTGTGCTCGTTTTTGGGGCACAAGTTCCTTGAGATGTTTGCAACTTTTTGACGGAGTCACTTTTAAGATTCTTGGCGTTGTACAACATTCCCATTTTGAGTCAATTTTTGGTCCGTCTCCCGTTATTGCAATTTTGGTGTCTAAACATCTGTATTGAATTTATAATCAATAATTTGTTTGTGTGGCACTGTTGAGAGTCATTTTGGAAGAGGATAGCTCTTGTGCGATTGATTTGGAGTGAACGTGATCGGGTTCAATCTACCTTCTTTATTTGGCATCTTAGATAATGTTTAGTATGAATTGCATGTGATTTAGGATTGTATTTTCTGGGCCTTAGCCCTCCTTCATTTGTTATATCTTTTCTTGATTCCCCTAGGATCATTGGGCTTACTGTGGATGAACAAATCCTTTGTTTAAATTTGTAGCCTTGCTTGTAGTATAATTAGTGTGTCTTTTCAAGATTGATACTTGTGGCCTTAGGCTAGGATTGCACTTAGATGCATTAGAAATTTTTTTATCGCCCTAGTAGCTGTGACTTGCTCCCTATATGGCCTTTATTGGTTTGTGTATCTTATGTTAGTGTTTCAGAACTTAGTGGCTTGTAGTAGCCATAGATTCGCATTATCTATGCACGGTTGTGGGCTGGAGTGGTATGAAAGTGGTAAGGAGTAGTTTCTTGAGTTATTTCTCTCCCCTTGTTGATTTGGAAGCTCTTTTTGACTCCATCGCTTGGTCATTAGTGGTAGGCTTGTGTTAATTTATTGAGCTATTATTATATTGTTGGGTCCCACTGCCTTGATCATGGACCAGTTGAATTCGAGGTTAGTACTCTCTTCCTTGGTAGCGTGGTAGAGTTGGTAATCTATTTCTGGTTACGGGTGCCTTGTTTGAATGCTGGTGATGTCATGCATTGCATTGGTTATTCATTCTCACGTGTTTTGTGATATGATCCTGGTTCATGCATTGTTGCATCATTATCATTTACAGAGAAGAATTGTTTTCACTTGGTTACTATTCTAAACTAGTTTTAATAGGATTTGTACCACATGGATCATTTGATATACTAATTTTTGAGATTTATAAGGCATCGCGAATGTGCTCCTTTCCTACTTGAAACAGTAGAGGCGTATGGGATGTGCTTAGTTATTACATTACTAGCCGTTGTGTCAATGCCCTTTCTTGCATGGTTTTGGCTACTTATTCCTCCATTACAACGACGTATGTGGCTTGTTATAACACCTGATTTAGGCCCAGGTGGTGTATTTGAACTTCCCGCATTCCATATGGGTCCCTTTGGCCAAGTAAACTATTGTACCGAGAGAGGGAGCTGCATAGGTCCTACCTCGCCCACACAACAGAGGGTAGGTGTATACACTTTTACTGATGATTACTGATGGTTCTAAGACATATGCTAGATTCATATGCATAGCTTATCACCCATAAAGTTGTTTATTATTTGTGCCCTACGGTTTTAAGGGAGGTTGATTGGGTTATGTTTGTTGTTTGTATCTTCTAGGCTTATGGGTTTCAATTAGGTTATTGTTTGAATATATTCTATATTCATATGATTTTGATCTGCTAGTTGATAGGTTATGGTCTAGATTTGTTGATATTAATTCTCCTAACCCTAGGTAGTTGACTTTTATATCATAGTTTGTTTGTGAGTAAGTAGTTCCATTGCCTTTCGAAGTACGTTCTTGACTCAGTTCCTTATCCTTTGTATCTTGTTTCTTCTCCTTATTGCTTTTCAATCATACTATACTTCCTGTTTAGTTTCTTGAGTTCTACTTTCCTTATTACCTATTGTTTATACTTACTTTATCTTTGGAGCTCAGTTAGTCGATGCCTATTGTGTACCACTTGTTGGTAATCACACCACACTACTACACCCTAGAGATCGTGGTACGAGTTCTAGCCGTTGATTTGGATGTCGTGCGGAGCAGGTTTTGCAATTTAGAGACTGGGTGAGCTCCTGATGTTTGCAGTTACTGGTTTCCATCTACTTTGTCTAGGCTAGTATTTATTTTGCTTTCAAAGATAGTCTGTACTTTCATTGTATTTGTAAAATCATTGTACTCTTATTTTAATTATATTCTCTACTACTGATGATGCCAGGTCTTGGGAGTGGTTCCTTGTATTATATTTATGTTGAATTCTTTTTCTCTTTTCTGTTAGCTTCGTGCTTCTATTTTTTTTATCTTACACGTGTTAGCCCAATAGTTATGGTTTCGGGCAAAGGGTTAGGATTACCTACTTGTGGGGTATAGTAGGTGTCATAATGACCTGAGAAATTAGGTCATGACATTTCGGGTCGTAATGCGTTTTAATTTTCAAAACAATAGTAACAAATGGGTTGTGTTAGAAGTGGATTTTTCTCTAAGGAGGGCCCATTGTTTGAATGAAGACGTAAAAGATGAATGGTTTCATATGTTTTTCCCATAACTTTGAATTGATTTTCTCTCTTTCATTCAGTACTCTTCAATGGTTTCAGATTCTAATAGGTCTCCGGATGGGTTTAGGGAACCATCAGGAGTTTCATTTTCCAGCTTCATTCTTTGGGGATTCCTTATAGGTATTATTTCATTTTCCTTTTCATTCTATATAATCATTCATAACAATTGATTTTTTTCGGGATGTATTGTTATGGATGGAAACAAAGCATATGATGAACATAAGGATTCAGTACATACACAAAGGCATATAGATTTAATTAGACCTATTAGTTCAAAGAAAAAGAAGTTGAGAATATATTGTTGGGAAGTATAATTCTATATATTTCAATGAAGGCTCTTTAGAAGAAACATATATTTTTGTTGGTTCTGTGATTGAGGTAATTCATGATGTGTACCATATATATGTGTTTCATTTTACTTATACATTTAGCAAATCAGGAGAAGTTTATTACTTTTTCTCATACTACCCTTAGTGTTTAAAAAATTAAATGTCAGTTAAATTTAGAGTTGTATGATAAGTTTGACTAACTTCTAATTTTAACTATAAAGTTGACTAACATATAATTTATTAAGAGCAACTTTCAAATACAGCAAATGTAACACCCCGTATCCGAAAATAGAGATTTCAGATTTTCTGGTGTTACAGGTGGCACTCACGGACACCATCCACAGACCGTAAATGGACTCACGGTCCGTCCTGCAGGTCCGTGGTTCGTGACAGAAAACTTCCCTAGAACACAGTCAGAAAATTTGGCTAAGTGTTGACCCACGGCAGGACTTACGGTCCGTAAATCAGGTCACGGACCGTAGTTCGTGTCCGTGGATCGATGCCCCAAAAGCCTAGCTTCAGTCCCGAACTACGGTTGACCAGCACGGACCGTCATTCGATCCACGGTCCGTAGGTCTGTCCGTAGATCGAAGGTCAACAGCCAGTTAGTTGAAAATTCTGATGGGTCAACTTCAGATGGTCATAACTCTTAGCACAAAATGAATTATGTGTACCATGACCTATGGTTAGATAGATAATTGAATTATCTTTCCAACGCCACCGAGTTTGCTAAATTCCGACCTCCGAGTAAAAAGTTATGCTCGTTTTAGTGAAGGCCTGTCGAGCAGGCTTGACTTTCGGACGCAATCTACGGACCATAGATTGACCTACGGCCCGTAGGTCCAATCCGTAGGTCACTCCGACAGCAATTAATTCAGGGGTCCTTTGGTCATTTCCTATTTCGTTTAACCCCTAAGATACGTCGTTTAGACCCTAAATCATGAGGTTTTAATTAGTTTAAGCCTAGAAACATAACTAGAACTTACCTAAGTCAAATCATTAATCAATCTTAGAAGAACTAGAAGCAAGAGAGGAGAAAAAGGTCAAGAACCCTAGTTCAAGAACGCAGCGAGGTTTCTTCAGTGCCAGCCCCGAAATTGAAAGATTTCTCCATGGAATTCGTCACCAGGTATGTGGGATTTCACTAGTGGGTTCCTTTCGCCCATTAGGTCTCTAGAATTCAGTCAGATTATTGATTCAATGATTATGAACAGACCTAAGGTTTCTAGAATTTCAACAGATCATCATGAATTAGTTATTTAAATGTTCCAAATCAAATTATCATGTTATTACTCAGTTTCTTACATAAATTTCAGAACCCTAGCTATGTATTTCATTAGTTCTTGAATTACACATGCTAGGTCAGATATTTCAGTTATTCAGATAGACATGCTCCAGTTTTATGCCACATTATCAGTATATTTCAGCATAAACCCTATTTTGAGTTATAAATCATGAGAAGCTTTTCTTTAAGACAACACTTGAGTTTTAAACTGAGTTTTTGAGAAAGTTAAGATGAGTTTGAGAAAGAGCTTCTAAAACATGATTAGTATGACAATTGAGTAGGTCATCAATGTATGAATAGTATGGTATCTAGATATACCATCAATGTTTATGCAG